>NC_133343.1:25037286-25370619 GCF_030506205.2 Paramisgurnus dabryanus | reverse complement strand
GTTTATTCAGCAGAACGATTGTGTGGATGCTGAAGGTTCTGGAACATAGCCCACCCCAAAAAATAACCTTTAGAAACGTTTACTTTTAAGAGTGTAACTCAAAATAAAAGCATTTTGTTCTCATTAAGACAAATTATTAAACCGCTTCATTAAAGGTCATTATTGCATTGGCAGAATGTTGCTATGCAACTAAAATGATGCCCAGTTATGTGTTGCAGAAGTGATATAGTGAACAAGTAATGTCATATTTATTTATATTTATGCATTTGGCAGACACTTTTATCCAAAGCGAATTACAATGCGCTCAAGCTATATATTTTCAATATATTGTGTGTTCCCTGGAAATTAAATCCACAATGGTATACGCTGCTAACACAACACTCTACCCATTGAGTTACAAGAATACTTATAGTTTACATCATAAATGTTATTAGACAGTGGATTTTAATATCACTGAAATACTGTATTGACTTATAGGGCCCTATCTTGCACCCAGCGCAATTGACTTTGTAAGTGACGCATGTATCATTCCTATTTTGCACCGGCGCACAGCGGGTTTTTCCCTCCACAGACACACATCGGCAAACTAGGGAATGAACTTGCACTCCCTGGGCGGTTCAGCGCAAAAAAGGAGGCGTATTCCAGCACAAACCATCCCTGATGCTATTTTCCAGTTTCAAAAAACAATTGCGCCACTGACCAGAAAAAAAAGTCTAAAGTCAGTGGCGCGTTGTTCATTATGCTATTTTAAGGGCGCATGCTTGACCATAATTTATAGCGTGCACAACGCGAACACTTTGCTTATCTAATCTACACAGATGCAAGAGTTATTTTTGCAAATCATAAATTGTTACAATAAAAAATATTAACACATGAGATAAGGGCAATCATTGTGGTGAGCATTGTGGTGATAGTTTTTATTTATTTTGTGTGGCTGCGTTAAAAAATTATTTGAGATGTTTATTTTATGTAAATAATTATTAAAATGTTTTCATAAGAAACCTTAATGTATGTGAACTTGATTTGTAATTGTACTTTGGGGTTGGACTGCTTGCATTTCTTGGCTGTTAGCGGTGAAGGTTGACGCAGCGATGTCCTCTGCTGGCGTCAGGTCCTGTGTAGAGGCAGATCCATAAATCCCGATTTATGCTGGCAAGCTTGGGATTCCCCCGTCTCCTGACATCATTGTAGCGCTTGGCGCAACGATGGGGATGCCAGCTGATGAGACAATTGTGGCTATTTCCTCTCACGCCTGTTTAACCTACGCTGATTTGGGCGGGTTTCTCCTATCCCCATACAAAACAACTTCTCTGTCGTTGACTGCTCTTACAAGAACGTCGATCTCCTCGGCTGTGAACCGCTCCTGGCGTGCGCCTGGTAAATCCGTCATAATAATAGCAACCCGCCATGGAACTTGCGCACTTGCGTTTAAAGGGAATGTTGGATGACTTTCTGATTGGTTTATTTGACGTTACGCCCAAACCACACCTATGAATAATGAACCTACTTCAGACCAACCCCTTATTGATTTGCGCCTTGCGCAAGAGTTATTCCTCCTGCCGAGAAAATAGCAACAGCGCCCAAGATCCGCCCACAAAGTCACTTGCGCTTTGCACTTGCGTTTCAGATCGTTAAAATAGGGCCCATAAACTTTTATGACCACACTCTCAGAAAAAAGGTGCAAAAGTTGTACCTTTTTGTCACTGGGACAGTACCTTTTTAAAAGATCCTAATAGGTACAAAAGTGTAATTTGTAAAAAGATACCGCCCCAGTGACCACTTTTGTACCTTCATGTACTTTTCTGAGAGTGCAAAAATATTAGTTTTATAATACACTATGCCAAAGATATCAAATATAACAAGATTCAAGAATATAACAAAAGCACTCATATTTACACTGCTCAATATGGCCACTCTGGCAATGGACAACCAGTGTTGCCAGATGTACGATAATTATTATATTTGTACCATATTTTTGACCTCTGTATGATGTACAGTCATTAATGAAAAAATCCCTTAATGTACAACAATTTCCACATTTTGTGACGCTTCAAATGGTTGTTGTAACCATAGGGCTTCTATAATTATTGATCTATCTGTTTATCTTACGTCTACCAGCATAATTGTGAGGAGAATGCAAATACGTATAACGCATGTCTTCTATCTCTTGGTTTTGGCTAGAAAGGATACAGCTATGGCCTAAATCTCGCGAGATGTTGGGTTTAGGGTTAGGGTTGGGGTAGGAAAACAACGCTCTTTCGGCAGGATTTCTTGATTTCGGCAGTTGCTGTTATGTCTCTTATATTCTTATGTCTTCTCGGCCAATCTTCATTGAGAATGACTCTCTTTTTTTCCAGTTGTTTTGACTCTCTGACTAAGGTACACTTAGTAATTTATTTACTGGGAAAATGTACAGGCTATCAAAGTTGTTTGTCTAGATAAAATAGCTGTATTCTGACTTGTGTATGATAATTTTCTTCCAAATACCATAATTTTGATGTTCTGGTACGACACTTGGACATTGCCAACCTGTATGCATGTGCAGCAGCAGAAATAACTTGGAAAAATGTGTTTTTAAGGGGTTCGTTCACACCAAAATGTGTTTAAAAAATTTGTCTCATGAAAGCAGCACATGCCGACGCTGTTTAACCTTTCTAGGCTTTGAAAGATGTGAGTTGTGTTGCTGTCTGTGAGAGGTCAGAAAGCACTCAGATTTCATCAAAAATATCTTAATTTGTCTTCTGAAGATGAACGAAGGTCTTGTGGAATGACATAAGAAATTAATTGCAAAACTCATGGGTGAACTAACCCTTTGAACAGTTTGAAACAAATGTTAGTTGCTGTCAGCTTTAAAGGGACACTCCACTTTTTTTAAATAGGCTTATTTTCCAACTCCCCTAGAGTTAAACATTTGATTTTTACTGTTTTGCAATCCATTCAGACTAGGGCTGGGATAAACGATTATTTTTTTAACGATTAATCTAGCGATTATTTTTTCGATGCATCGATTAATCTAACGATTCATTTTGTCAGTCCGATTCGACTTCGATTCGATTCGATTCTCGATTATCTCCCCATTAATTAACTAATAGCAAGTTATACATGTTGATTTACATATCTGAATGTAAACATTTCAATATATCTTTATTGCTCTTAAAATTTCAAAATAAAAAAGACTATACAAATGCAAAATAATGCATTCTTAGACAGATGTAGCATTCAATAAAGCATTTGCAGTGCATACTGTGCAGTTAAGTAACCGTATAAAAATCTCAAGTTCAAATTACTTTATTTTACATGCATTTATGAGCAAAACCTCTTCAATGTGCCTTTTGATGGTCTGTGTAATTTTTATAACTAGATTTGTTTAATCCACATTGTTTTCGTGCTGTTCTAGTCCATTTAATGACAGATATAAACTTAAGATAGACTTAAGATAGACTTATTATAGACTTAAGAAGCACATATATTATTAAATCTCTTTCTCTTAAGTTTGTTAAGATAGATGAGGACTCATTTACTGCTGGACAGAGAGTGAATGAAAGCGCAGTCTTCTGGCAACAGTGACATATTTCATTGCTTTCTGTTAAATTGCTCAAATGACTGTTTAAAACACACTTGGCATCACATTCATGATTTTATGGTAAAATGACACTTTTTCGCGTAAATCCACGAGCATTTAAACCATAAACAAAGCACTTTCACTTTAATTGAGCGTGAGAAGCGCAGCAGAACCACGCAGAAACGATTGCAGCACTGTTGCTACAGAGCCGCCCAAGTATTTGCAGCTGGCTCCGACCTCCGTTTATATCCGTTTCGAGCCGCGAGCTCGCGCTGCTCATGCGGCGGGGTGCATGCTTGTTTTACATGGGCGCTGAAAAAACCATGCGCCGCACGGCCGCAGGCACTGCTCACCCTTGCTGTGTGAAACTGGCGTGGACTGAAGCCACTCGCGTTGATACTACTGCGCCGCCTTTTTGGGTCTGACGAATCGACGCGCATATTTTGCGTCGACGTATTTTTTGCGTCGACGTCGTCGATTACGTCGACGCGTTGTCCCAGCCCTAATTCAGACGATCTACAGGTCTGGCGCTAGCACTTTTAGCATAGCGTAGCATAATCCATTGAATCTGATTAGACCATTAGCGCTTAAAAATAACCAAAGAGTTTCAATATTTTAATTATTTAAAACTTGACTCTTGTGTACTCTTGGTACCTTTCAATAGCAGGGTACTATTTTCGGGCACTGTGTAATAGCATTGCGCCTCCTACAGAAGAGTCAAGTTTTAAATAGGAAAAATATCGAAACTCTGTGGTTATTTTTGAGCGTGATGCTAATGGTCTAATCAGATTCAATGGATTATGCTAAGCTATGCTAAAAGTGGTACCGCCAGACCCGGAGATCAGCTGAATGGATTCCAAAACGGAACAAATCAAATGTTTAACTCTAGGGGAGCTTGAAAATGAGTGTTTCTTTCATTCTTGGTCAAAAATTTATTTTTTATTTTGATTTTGGGGATATCAGACTTTCCCTGATCGAATAGATAGGACTTTAGTCTTGCATGACTAAAATAACTGCCCGGCGTGACTTCCTTAAAGGAACTTTATTATACTTACTACTTTTCTACAGTAAACCTATAAAATAATAATAATGATTTTAAGAATTGATAAGCTTGGCTTAGGCAAACCAAACCAATATTAAACATCCTCATAATAATAATGCAAGTTATTGCTACCATTAAACCCTATTATTGTTATGGTGTTGCTATTGTTTGTTTTCTATATTAAAAACTTTACAAAGTACTTTTCAATTCAGTCATTAAGTCATTCTGTAGCTTCTTTACCCCTAAATAAAATGTCCGGTCTGCAATAATGCCGCTTTAGAATGAGCTCAAGAAACACATGCTTGTTTCAAGAGGAATCTCAAAGGTCAACAGGCCAACATTTGAATATTCAGAACCCCACCACAAGTCTCCCCTAAGCTCCAAACCCAACTTCTTAATTACAGTCGACATAACCCATTTAATCTTATTGTAATTAATACGGGACTCAGCATGCAGTGGTATTGGGCTGAGAAGGGCAAAGAAAATTAGACACAGACTACAATCAGTGAGAGAGCAAACTCGGTCAGAGAGCTGAAGGGACAATTACAGTATCTGTCCTGATGGAACAAAAGAGTAACAGTATAATTTGTGTCGTAAAACTGTTGTGTCAAGCGCACCCACCATGTGGAATACTGGGTATTCAACATCATGGATAATGACGCCAAAATACAGAAGTTTACAGATTATTTAAACCTCATATTCATGATACTGTATGTTTATAAAGCTTTCTATATGGATCCAAAGAGCATCATTCAGTATCCAGCATGCTCTCTCTAACCTAACCTTTGTATTTCTGCAATGCATAAATCAGTGGCGAAGCCAGAAATGTTCAAGTGGGTGGGCCTTTATAAAACAGGGTGGGCAAAGCATAGAATGTACATAAATTGGGAGTGTTTACGCCCATGGCCGGCGTATATTTTTTTCCCCAATGTAAGTGCGGCTTTTTTCAAAACAGCCAGCAGCTGTCCATTTTTTCCGCGCTGTGGTCTAAAAATATTCAACTCTGGATGAAAAGCTTAGCTTGTCAATGTAAGTTCTCACACAGCCGTTCAATCACAGTGGGTGAAAGGGCGGGACTAATATCACAACAACCAACCGGCTCACAGCTCAAGTATCACAGCAACCAAAGCGCTTGGCTGAAAAAACAGCTGGCATTTGGCGTCCTCCAGGCGTTTTCAGCCGGGTTTAAAAGCTTTGGTGCACGCTACCTAAGCCAAGTTACCTTAATGCAATGCAGGCAGCACAATGTTTCAAGGGGAAATTTATAAAACAACTTAAATAACCAACCAGCTTGTCTACAGTATATGGGCAGGTGGGGCTGTGCCTGTTTTATACAGTCTATGCAGTGCCCCACCAAATTATTAATCCACTTGAAAACACAGAACTCAACATAAACTGAATTAGTAACGGAATTAGTTTTTATGTTATTTACGTTGCGTGAACGTAGATCCGAACAATATGTCATTCCTCCTCAGCAAAATGCATGACGTGAAAGCGTCATAGGCTACGACAGATTCAACAGGTAGTGATTTTACTGAAGAACTCGTTCGAAAGATTGTTATTTAATGAGACAATGGCCATCAAACAACATGGCGCAATACAAAATTGCATGTGTTGTCATTTAAATGTAAATATTCCAACAACATTAAATCATACAGCCCCCTAAATAGTTGATTGGAGTAATACTCCTGACTATAAACTGTAAATAATAATGACACCACTATAAACATTAAGAAAATGTCTAAACTCACCATTACATGTCCTGTAGTCTGAGACGGGGCTTCTGGTTCATAATAACAAAGTCCAATATGATCATAATGTCCCTTCGCGCAAAGAAAAGCAGAAATACATTTCTCAGACGAGCATTTATCATCGATGAGCGTAACGTTATAGGTTTTTTATACAATAAGTTATGTGGTGAAGAACAGTCTTTCAACACAGCATGAAGTCATTATCAACGTAATACGTGCTCGTTTCATTTTGTTGACGTTTGAAAAGATTTCCTCAGTAATCCAACATTTCCATGAGTGATGTAATAGTCTCCGTCTCCAAAAGTAAACAGGCATAAGCAGATGTCATCGTGGAAAGGTTGTTAAACTTGATGATTTGCGACTAGCTGTTTTCAAATTCAGTTCAATCGCGCGTAGGCGGAACTAACAATGACTGACGAATCATATTCAACGTTTCATGTTGACAAGCGTGTGCACCAATAGGGTAAAAGAAAACTGCGAAACTGACTGAACATGCAAACTTGCACTTAAATTTTATATTTTAATTATATTTATAATTGTATTACATATATGAAATTATAGTGTGATAAGACGTATATTCGTAGTACTAGTATTTATTTTTGTTAAATTATTTACACATTTCTCTGGAAAATGGCCTTCTGATTGGGTGGGCCACAACTCAAAGTGGGCGGGCCCAGGCCCGGCCAGGCCCACCCGTAGCTTCGCCACTGGCATAAATACAGATTAGTTTACTTGAATGACCATCCTGTTTCATGGTCCATTTGGATTATGCCATAGTCAGCGTCAATGAGTTTGTCTGCTTCAGCATACAGTAGAATTTCATTTGATAAGACTTCATTTTACACACTGGTATGCAAACCTTACACGATTCACATCGAGCTAAAACTTTGCAAGAATATAAGGTTGGAAGACAGCCAAAGGCTTTTTTCTCTTGGGGATCAGCCCTCGAACAAGCGTAAAGCAGACAGATTAGATAGCGGGTGATGTAGCACCACAATAATGACTCATTCAGTCCTAACTAACGTTAATCAATGCTGGCAGCTGCGGGGTGCAGATTCAGCTCTTTAAATGGCATTTACATTGCATAGTAGCCTTGAAAGGCTAAGCGGAAACAAAGAGACGACCACATTTAAACGGACGGCAAAATTGCATCAGTTTAGCTATAATGAAATTGTGTCCTCACATTCCTTGTTGCCACCATCAAAAAGCCTGTTTAAGGCTTTCATAATGCAATTTTCTGCCAACCTCAACGCCCCGGAGAGATGTGATTGTATTCCTTAGAAGGAAAAAATGAAAATTTTCTGGGAAATAAAAGGGACAAGACCTGAAGGACACCAATTATGGTGCTCTCAAAGGAAAGACATGGCAACCCCACAAAACACAGGACTGAAGCACTGGTGTCCTGCAGAGTTTACTTTAATCCTAATCAAAAACATGTGAACCTTATCAAGGTTTCAGGATTACTTGAAAATTATAAGCAGGCGCTTTTGATTAGGGTTGAACCTAAACTCTGCAGGACACCAGCCCTTCAGGACCAAAGTTAAAAAGGAACTATATAGGAGAAATCTAGGACGCTACAATTTAATGTCGCAAAAATACACACAAGTAAGGTCAATTTAAACTAGTGCTGGGCATAGATTAATCTAGAAATTTTTTGCATAACATGTGAGTTTGTGCTGTGTGTAATTATTATTTATATAGAAATAAGAACACATTAATGTATGTATTTAAGAAACATTTACATGTGTATATATATATTTATTAATATTTTTATATATTCTATAGTATATAATTAAAAAAGATACAACTGGTTGTCAAAACATTGGTTATTTTGTGGTAACCATGGTTTTACTACAGTAACAATGTTTTTTTGGTTTTAACTGTAGTAAAACCATGGTTAATTTTCGTGAGGGCATCTTTACAGCAGAAAAGTAAACCTAGTTCTTTTATAAAACTGTCTTCCCATCAAATTCTGTTATACACCCTTTAATAAATTTTTCTAATCTCAACCTGTAGAGCCGGGGACATTTAATCTGTGCATCGGTTGCCCTATTCATCTTTCCATTTCCTTCGCAATGGTTGGACTAAAGATGTTTTAGTGATTGCCCTGTATTAAAGGGAAGAGAACACTAAGCTAGAAATTAGATTGTAACCAGCTGACAGAATCTATCAAGAAATTATATTATCAAAGGCTTTACTGCACAACCAAAAAACATCAGAAAATAACAAAGTGTTGCATTATTATTGGAGGCTTGTACTGCTCTACCAACAAGATTTAAAAAAAGTGTTGCATTAAAATCACAACCTTGTACTGCACAACCTAAAACTTAATTTAAAAAAGTATCAGAGTATTACTAGAGGCTTGTACTGCAAAACCTAAAAGATTAAAAAGATCAAAACGTGTTGCATTATTTGTAGAGGTTCGCACTGTGCAACAGACAAGATCAGAAAAAGGTGTTGCATTATTATCAGAGCCTTGTACTCCAAAACCTAAACTTCTGAAAAGGACAAAGTATTGCATTATTATCAGAGGTTTGTGCACAACCCGCCAAAAATCTGAAGATAACAAAGTGTTGCATCATCTTTGACAATTGTACTTAATTCTTTCATGTTATGATAACGTAAAAAAATTATTTAACGATGTGAACTTAATTTAATCTAGTTTATTCAACAAAAAAGTGTGTCTTGTCAGCTTTACTCAAAAATGATTTTTTCAGCCATCATAACATTGTTTAATAAAAGTAACAGATTAACTTGCATCTCATTTTGGATTTTGCGGTGTATTATGGGTAATTGTTGTTCTGGCACCCTCTTGCAGAAGAGTAGCACCATTAGATACCTGAGTGGCCAAGTATGAGTTAATGATATATTTTAGAACAAAACAAACAAATGGTTTGGAAAGTAACATTGAATTTCAAATATGTTTGGGATATGTTTGATAAACTGTATTAAAAAAGGTCCATAAAATGAATTGTATTGAGCAGCTGCACTTTGGTTAATGGATTCGGTGTTATGGACTTAAATTCTAATTAAAAGGGTTGGAGTTTATAAAATGGCATTATTCACATTTTTGTCATCATTAATTAAATTTCGAATGTACAATTAACTCAATTTTTATTTGTTGCCTCTACTAAGGTTTGTTAAGTTTACTTAAAATTCTTTTGTAAAATGAACTAAATTGTTGTTTGTTGAGATTACTTAAACTAATTGTGTAAAACCTGTTGACATAATATTTTTAATTAAACCCAACATAAAAAAATTTTTGAGTGCAGGCTTGTATTGCGCAAGCATCTTTTAGAAATGTATATACAGTATATTAGTCTGCATTAATGTGTAAAAAGAAACTTGTGTCCTGCTGAGAAATTTTTTTTTGAACGGCTTAAGACTGCTTGGTAGTGGATGACTTTTTTCGGGGGCACACTATGCGAAGCTCGTCACAACATGTATGTAGCCCGTCATGTGTGTGGTTGGTCATTTCAAAATATGTGTTTGGCACGTCAAGTGAACCTATGTGCATATATAAGTGCCTGCTGCAGGGTTTATGATAAGAGATGCTCGCGCCAGATACTCGCATAATCTCATGCATAATCAGAGTTTACTGTTAAGGGAGTGTCTTGCGAGTATTTTGTGAACGTCTCTTTTATCATAAAGGTTTTTTTAACGTGTCTGCAGCAGGCACTTATTTTGGCAAGACACATGATGCACATGGTTCACATGACGCAACAAACACATATTTTAAAAACACGAGCAACACACGACACTCCGAACACATATTTTGAATTTGCACCCCTCGGAAGAGCAGTCACCAGCCGCCACTGCTGTTTGCTGATATTAGTTGGTTAACTTGGTCTGTCAGCTTTTGCCGAACTGGTGATGAGCTAGCCTATTGAGTTGGTTAGGGAAAACAGCTAAGCACCCGTAGGCTATACTGTAGCAAGCATGTAAAAATGATTAGCATCAGCAATAGTAATGATTTACAATATAATATGCTCTGTTTATCTTGGACAAAATTGATATTTCACTTCAACTTAACTTCTGCTTAGCCATCTACAAATCTTCAAATAAATCTCAAAAATAGCTTACTACAGAAAAATGCGCTTGTGTCAAAATGCTAATGCTTTAGGTGGCTGAGGCATAAACAGTGGATTCTACAAATGCTTGGCAGATGTTTCTGTGGTAGAAGTGTTATCGTGCCATATGTGCAACTGTCTAGCTCAGTATGCTTTAGTCTGAAACTGAGTCAGAGGGGAACTGACTTACCTTTTAGCACATCCTCTCTATACAGCCCACAGCAATACACACACATACATATAAACAGCTATTCAGTGAATTTTGTTTGTAGATCTCCACTGTGCTGTTGTGGGAGGCAATCTAAGAATTAAAACAAACAGTTTAATTGTTTCAAATCATTCTGCTCAACTATAAGTCCCAGATTTGTGTCTTAAAGTTGGAAGGTTTTAGATGTTAGAGTAAATTGCAGCTCACAACAAATCTTAAATACAGCAACTATTTAGTGCACAACCTACATGGTACATTTAATTATGGCAGTTTTAATAAATTTTTACTAGACGCTTTATCTGACGCACGCAAGCTGTCACGGTTACGCGCCTGGTCTGAAGTTAACTTTCGGTCTGTTTTTTTATTGATGTGGCTAGTGGCTAAACTGATTTTTGGAACAAATACCTTGACGAAAAAACTAATTTTTCTGGTTTCCTAAAAACAAGGGGGAGGTGGCGAGCATGGATCTCCGCTGTGCACAGAGAAGGTTTGGCAGCCAGGCATGAATTGGATCTGTAGCTTACATTGTATACATTAATTTTACACAGTAACGTTAGCTCAGTGTAGTAGTTGATACGCTTTAGCTATGATTTAAACTAATTTATTTTGACTGTTATCAGAAAAATGTACTCTAGAAGGACCCTGTTGTTATTGATTTCATGCAGAAGTCTACCAAAAGTTAAAGGCGTTCTAAGCGAATCTGCGAGACGTTAGTTTTTGTTGACGTTTGAATTGTTTTCAAACAGACGGAGCATAGCTAACTCCTCCCCCTCCCTTCCGTGCTTTCATGAACGCGCCCAACCCCCACCCCCAAATCCTTCTTGTCGTTTATTGGCTGGAACACTTTGTTATGGTTTCTGTTTGTAGGTTTGGCCACTATGTTGATATTGCTGTTTGTGAAGCCTGGGCTGTCTACAGAGATCGCGTTTTTTTACAGTTTGATCAGCGGACAGGCAGCAAGCAGAAATGTTTTATGGTCTAAAACGCGTCAATTCGCTTAAGTTTGGGCCAGAAAAGGGTTTATTGAAACCATCTATAAGCTTGACACTAGAATTTTCATGTGATTTGATTAAACTCATGTAGATGCAACTTTCAATAGAGTTTAGTTTAGTGCCTACTTGATTGGTCTTATCTGGAGTACATCAGGGGCCGTATTCACAAAGCATTTTATCTTATCACTAAGAGTACTCCTAAATCGCACTAAAAGATTTTAGCTAGGAGTTTTCTCTTAAAAGTTATTCACAACGCCTTTCAGACCTACTTTTAGTAAGGAAAAATGATAACTCCTAAACTAAGAGTGAGTCTTCGTTGCTACGGATGACGTCAATTCTCATGCACGAGCTGCCTCGCAATGACCACGGTGATTGGTTGTTAGATGACAGGGCTGTCATGCGGAACATAACACAGACGCACCAAATCATGCAATTACAACATCGAAATATGTCTGTGTCTTATACAAAATAATAATAGTAATGCCATCGAAATGCATATATAAAAGAAAAGTCGTGAATTAAATTAAATCAAGGTAGCCTAATACAAATGAAAACCGCCAATTGCCTAATAAGAAAAAACGACATTGCATTAACACTCGCTTGATTAATGTACATCCTATTAGCCTAAATAGACTACTTAAAGCAAATGTTGCCCATATTAAAGAAGCCTGCCTAATGTAATAAATAAATGATGGTGGATTATGAACTCGCCAAAACGAAAAAGAAAGCCCAAATGGATGCAGGATCAGTTACTGCTCCTGTCCCAGTTGGTGCTGGAAAAAAGACACGTAATAAAACTACACGTCAAAACTAAGCGTGAGACATGCGAGAAAGTGATGCGCGGGTCAATGTACAAAACAACTGGCACCCGACCAACGTTTTCAACTAACCCGCCCGCAACTCGGACCACAAAAAATAAAAAATAAATAGTGTACCCGACCCGCTCCCTGGCCAGCATTTTTTAAAGTAGTAATTGTTTAATAGTTAATTGCCATCTTTATTTCAAACGACCCGACCGAACGCGACCCGAATATCATAAAAAATATTTTTGGATGACTCGTAACCGCGGGTGACCGCATGCATCCGCTCATTTCGGATCAACCCGCGCATCACTGGGGAGAGGATTTGTTGCAGATCAATGCAACATTCCCGCTTATGTCGCGGACCCCGGACGACTGCGAGAGGCGGTGGTATATGCATTACAATCGCAGTAGAGGGTTGAGATTGCAGCATTTAAACAGACTAGCATGGCAACAGATATGCCTATAATATTAAATATTTAATTTCATTATTGTTTCATGTAATTCTAAAAAACTTCCTGCTTGTCATGAATGTAATGAATTATGAAACAAATGTCATAAACAATATGCTTACATTAAAGTGTGCTTTTAAGTGTTATGTGCAATGCTTTTGAGTTGGTGAAATTGTCCATGTTAAGGAGGATCAGCACCTAAGACATTTTAAGATCCTTTGTGAATAGGTCTTAGTGAGTTAGGAGTCCTCTCGACTTCTTTTAAGCTGTCCCATACTTAGGTGCTACTTTTAGGGCTAAAATGCTTCGTGAATTACTTTTAGTGAAAAAAATTAGGAGTCCTAAAGTTAGGAGTGACACGCCCATTATTTTTAGGAGTTGCTCCTAAATTCGCCAGTTAGGAGCTACTTTTAGCCTTAAAATTCTTTGTGAATACGGCCCCTGGTCATTAAATGCGATGGACTGTTCCTTTTTACTCTGAAAGATGTGTCTGATGATATCAAAGTGTCACAGGACCATAAATCAGACTATATATTACTCTTTTGCATGAGAGTGGTATTTACAACATTAAATATTTCACTCCCTGTAAGTAATTAAAGACATAACTCATATAAATAAATAAAAAATGGTACACAAGAGGTTTCTTTCATTAACGTCTGTAGGTCTTTTCATGGTTTGGGCTAGAGTGGGGGTGCTTTTCAAGAGGTTAATACAACGATTTTCGAGAAAATTTAAGTCCAAACTCAAGACATATCTCTTTAACAAAGCATTCACATAACTGTCCGAAACCAAGTAGATATTCAACCATTATACTGTATGAAACTTGCATTTTATGTAAGGATTTTGTTTCTCTTTCACTGTCTCATCTTTAAACCCGAGGACACTGAGACTAACAAACCCAGTTCCTGCTGCTGTGAAGGTCATCACACCACTGATCTACTGGCCTACCTTCAACGTGATGCCCAGCGACCACCAACCGCTTCCAGTTTAATTTTTTACTCCAGTAAAAATTACTCCAGTTTTAATTCCCATAAAATGTTATAATATAGTATCTAATATATAGTATATCCTCTATAGGGTCACCCATGTCTGCCTCTCTCTCAAGGGGTTTTTTCCCTAAAGGACTTTTTTCCCTAAAATATTTTTTTCTTCTATACGTTACATTATTACACCGCTGAGTAGTATGGTTTAATGTTAGCCGCTGTACTTTTTTGTCACCTGCTTTCTCTGTGTTTTCTTCTGCTTTTATTAATGTAAAGCTGCTTTGGAACAATTCAACAATTGTGAAAAGTGCTATATAAATAAAATTTATTTGAATTGTATATAGAAGCTAATGATGAACAATATATTATTTTACGGCATTTATTGATCTTAGTTCATTTTAGTTCATACTTAAAACATTGTACATTGTTTGTTTATGTTTATGTATTAACTAAACTAAACAGATGACGTAGTTTGGTTCCAAAACGCAATAAACGGCATTTAAAAAAATGAGTTACTGCGAAAACAGTATTGTATCAGGTCAGTATTTAAAAGTAAATTCTTAATTTCACGCAAAATACAATATCCGCCGTGTTATTCTGTCATCTTTTCTCCCTTTTTTCCCAAAACCCAATAAACGCCACTCCTCCTTCTCTGCAGAATGCAATAAATCCGCTCAACAAATCACAGCGCATCAATCCACGCATTGTAAACAACAACGGTGGCGTGGAATACAAATCTTTCCTAATCTTATACTTCGTGATCAACAAACAAACAAAAACAAAATAATACTTTGATGGCATTGATAAACCTGTGGTGGTTTTTGTAAGCCATCAACATCTAATAATTTACGCGAGAGGCACTCGGGAGATGGAAAAATGCCGGTTGCTTGTTCTCCAGACAGCATCAAGCTTCTCTCATGCTAACACTTTGACCCCAGGGGATCCTATGAAAAACTTTCCATTATTTTACGCGAAGTCAACGAAAATCGAGCAGGACCAAAACATTTTACAGCTGATCGCTGTCAAAAAAGTTCAGCGACGACGTCCCAAGGATGACAGCAGCAATGACAGTGTTCTTAATATGACAAAGTAAGTGTTTTGATTAATGCCATTAATGTAAATTTTTTTTTTAATCAGTGTATACCACTACTTAACTAAATGAATATAACATGGCAAAGATGAATGCACATTTATTGATTCAATAGATTTAACGCATTTTCAAAAAAAAAACTATTGCATTTTGTGGAAAAAATTATCAGTTTTTATAATAAATCTTTGAAAATCAAATTATGGATATGAATTTGTTATGTTTTTATAACCTAAAGATGCTATGTGAAAGTTTGTAACGAAATAGTGATTTTCATCTTGTCACTTTCTTGGTATAGAAAACACGTTTTTACCAAAATTAGTTAAAATGGATTTATTGCGTTTCGGAACCAAACTCTTCAGATACAACTTTTGATTTTGAATTATTCAATGCCATTATAAAGCTGAAAAGAGAGGTATTATTTAATATGACTGCAACTGTGTTTGGCTGAAAGAAGAATGTCAAATACGCCTATAATGGTGAGTAATACAAGGGCTAATTGTCATTTTTGGGTGAACCTTTCCTTTAATTAATGCTAGAAAATAGATCCTTATTTTAAATAGTTCATAGAAACAAGGGCAAAAGCAGAAGCATTGTGGTTTCTGAGTGAACGCTCCACTGCCCAGCATTGCCAGTGACATTTTAAGGCTGCTGGAGGTACAGTAATCAGCACCCCTCTGCCAATTTCATTTCACTTAACCTCCAACATGCCAGGCATTTCTCTATGTAGTAGGCTGGTGATATGCATGCATAACTACACTCACTGATGATGTGTATTCAAGATATGCTAAAGAAGTGACACACGTGCAACAGGGAAAACTAAAATGACAATTATTAAAATATTCCGTTTCTCACAATTCCTGTATTAAAGCCACACAAAGTAAACAGCATCATTCAAGTTGCATCATGCATGTAGTTAATTTTTGTATTGTTTGCTTTCCTGTAATCTGTTCTCTGGTCAGTTTGCACATAATGAGGGTACAGTAATGCTCTGATTGTAATGCAGTTAACAGCTCTCATAGTTGGCCCTGCTGTCAGTATTGATGAAATGTATGTAACATTTGTTATCTTAATGAACACATTGCATGTCTGTGTCTCTTCCTGGACTAAATTAAGTGCTTTGGTGAGATACAGTATGGCTGTGAGATGGACAGGATACATTGCTGGTTTCCATGCATGATTAAAAGGTGTAAAAACAAAGAGATTTAATACACAAACCGCACAGGTGTTTAGTCTGATACATTCCAACTGGTGCATGAAATGTACTGAAAGGCACTGAATCAAATTTTTAAGTGCATCTTTAAAACGGTTTTTACTGTAAAATGGTTGTTTGTGCAAAACAACCAGCCGACCATCTATAATATGAGTCCATCATAACAAAATATGGCAATGGCAATTATATTACATTCTTACACATGACTATCCTCGTATAAAGTCAACGGGTACATTGAAATACACTCTTAAAAACAAACAAAAAGTGGTTCCCTGGCTCGTAAGCATAGGGGAACCATTTTAAGTGCCACCTGTGTAGAACCTTATTGTGCTATATAGAACCATATCTAGTGCTATAGTGGGGCTATGTAACCTCGTATGGTTCTTCATAGGTGCTACATAGAACTAAAAATAGTTCCCATGAATATGAGCTTTTAGTGCTATTTAGCACCAATTTTTTGTATGATGTCATCAGTAAAAATGCATTTACGTGATGTTACAATCCATAACATATTTACATATACACATTAATTAGCACATGTACTTTAAAAATGGTATAATGTTAGGTAGTATTTTGCTCAGGTTTAAAATGTCTGTGGGCTTAATAGTTATAGTGAATTTTAATCGGACAACTTATTTTAAGCACGGATACATTTATGTAAATTCTTCATATAGCTGGTAGGTTTGGAAGTGAATTGTATTAGAAATGATGAAATATGCTCAGGGCTGAAATGGCCATATTAAAAAACGACAGACTGATTAAAATGCAGGCTATCTACTGTAATGCATCACCGATTTTGTAAACTTAATCCTTGCAATCAGGAGAAACCTTTCATTGGTAATGAAAACAAATCAACATATATACACTTACCTAAAGGATTATTAGGAACACCATGCTAATAATGTGTTTGACCCCCTTTCGCCTTCAGAACTGCCTTAATTCTACGTGGCACTGATTCAACAAGGTGCTGAAAGCTTTCTTTAGAAATGTTGGCCCATATTGATAGGATGGCATCTTGCAGTTGATGGAGATTTGTTGGATGCAGGACATCCAGGGCACGAAGCTCCCGTTCCACCACATCCCAAAGATGCTCTATTGGGTTGAGATCTGGTGACTGTGGGGGCCATTTTAGTACAGTGAACTCATTATGTTCAAGAAACCAATTTGAAATTATTCGAGCTTTGTGACATGGTCCATTAACCTGCTGGAAGTAGCCATCAGAGGATGGGTACATGGTGGTCATAAAGGTATGGTCATGGTCAGAAATAATTCTCAGGTAGGCCATGGCATTTAAATGATGCCCAATTTGCACTAAGGAGCCTAAAGTGTCCCAAGAAAACATCATTACACCACCACTACCAGCCTGTACAGTGGTAACAAGGCATGATGGATCCATGTTCTCATTCTGTTTACGCCAAATTCCAAATCTACCATCTGAATGTCTCAACAGAAATCGAGACTCATCATACCAGGCAACATTTTTCCAGTCTTCAACTGTCCAATTTTGGAGAGCTTGTGCAAATTGTAGCCTCTTTTTCCTCTTTGTAGTGGAGATGAGTGGTACCCGGTGAGGATCCGCCTCAAGGTTGTGCATGTTGTGGCTTCACCAATGCTTTGCTGCATACCTTGGTTGTAACGAGTGGTTATTTCACTCAAAGTTGCTTTTCTATCAGCTTGAATCAGTCGGCCCATTCTCCTCTGACCTCTAGCATCAACAAGGCATTATCGCCCACAGGACTGCTGCATACTGGATGTTTTTCCCTTTTCACACCATTCTTTGTTAACCCTAGAAATGCGTG
Source organism: Paramisgurnus dabryanus (assembly GCF_030506205.2). Classification (NCBI taxonomy): domain Eukaryota; kingdom Metazoa; phylum Chordata; class Actinopteri; order Cypriniformes; family Cobitidae; genus Paramisgurnus; species Paramisgurnus dabryanus. The sequence goes on along the minus strand of NC_133343.1, from coordinate 25,352,660 downwards.
AAAATCCCAGTAACTGAGCAGATTGTGAAATACTCAGACCGGCCCATCTGGCACCAACAACCTTAATTCTACGTCCCACGCTCAAAATTACTTAAATCACCTTTCTTTCCCATTCTGACATTCAGTTTGGAGTTCAGGAGATCGTCTTGACCAGGACCACACCCCTAAATGCATTGAAGCAACTGCCATGTGATTGGTTGATTAGATAATTGCATTAATGAGAAATTGAACAGGTGTTCCTAATAATCCTACATAATAAAGCCTTTATGTGTAATGTATTATAATACTATATTTTCTATTTTTTATAGCAGCATCATGAATATTCTTCAGTTTCCTCCAGATGTTTGACAAATAAACTCAGTCATCTAATAATAATAATAATGATACTAACTAAAATTGATAAAATTTTATTTTATTGCATTTGGTGAACGATTCACCTAAAATTAAATGAAAACAATAATACAATAATGTACAATAATGGGTTAAGTTAGTTGTAATTTTTGATGCTGTTATAAAACTATTTGACAGTATTAACACCAAGACATTTAATTGACAGTTTAATGTAATGTTAACCCATAAAGTATGTATATGATATAAATGACATACATTCTTTTATAGATTTCAACATTTATTGAGGGCCTTTCAGAAGTACCTAAAAATAAATACACTGTGAATATGCATCAATAAATACACATTTACCACCCAGATAATAATATGAGCTCCACACTAATACAATGAATTACGTTGTTTACTTTCTCTTATTGGCCAATACAAACAATCACATCATTCAGCACATTTGTAGCAAAAGTATCAGTAGCACCACAGAGCAGTGTGGTACACAGATGACAGCCTGTGAGAAAACAACAAGATTAGATCTTCTCATGGCCTGTCATCTTCGTACCTCTGCATGTTAACCGTAGTCTCTCCGGATGAATTTGTCAAATCTTCTCAGGAAGATCCGATGCATCATTCAAACACATAAAGACATCCATACTCGCACACAAACAAACTCACAGACAGACACATGGTCTCTTCTGGCACTGGTGCGTAGAGGAAATTTTTTAGGTGTTCCAGCCAAGTCCAATATGAGTTGCGAGCAGGTAGCACATGCCTACTGTGCAGGTCATTAGCATCATGGGAAAGCCCAACCTGTGAAATAGAACACAGCAAGGTTTCATTACCCCACATGCACCAAGCCACAGACTGCATTTCACTCTTGTACATGGAAAAATTCAATATGTTGCTTTTGGGATGAGAGAAAGATCACGATGTGGTGTGGCATTGATGTTTGCATTCTTCATGAGGAAAGACCGGAATACAAATATTCTTGTCCCACTGCAAGTTCATTCCTCAACATCTATCAAACGACAGCATTGGGCAGTTTCCCATTATCCCCCCTCTGCGGCACATTTGTTGGTGGGTTTGGGTGTCGAATCGAAACAGTGGGTGTTCTGATGCCACGGTGCAGAGCATGGCTGACAATTTACCCATGTCATCAAAAAGTGTGGATCTTTAAACGTCAGGAGAACAGTATTACAAAACCATTACCAAGGCATTAACGACAAAGTTTAAGGATGGACATGCATGCAATAGGCCAATGGTACGTGTTTTCCACCATTTAGCATAAGCTGGTTTCCTCAAAGCTGTGACTCTTAGAGACATCTGATGCTCTTTTATGCACTCGCTTATAAAGATGTCCATCTGGATAGTGGTATAACCATTGTAATTACAACCGGACGCTTGTCTTATGCATCAGTCCCATCTGATCCATAGTTTAGTTGCTGCATCTCATCCAAGGATCAAGGATACTTGATCATTTTAAAAAAGTATGTTGCAAATTAATTTGGTTATACAATGAATACTGGTTAGAATTAATAGTATAATTAATAAAAAAATACAATGCAATACTAACATAGCCTAACCACTACAATTAAACAACACAAAGTTCTTGAAGCTAATCCCAATATTTAGTCTGTAACTTAGGGGTTGTGCACATCAAAATTTTTAAACACGGTTGAAAATCGCCTGGAGAACGACGAATGCCAGTTGTTTTTTCAGCTGAGCGCTTTGGTAGCTGTGATACTTCCGCTGTGAGCCGGTTGGTTGCTGTAGTAATCTCCCGCCCCTCCTCCACTGTGATTGGACAACCGTGTGAGAACTGACATTGACAAGCGTAGCTTTTCACCCGAAGTTGAATATTTTTCAACTCTCTGCGCTCAGCGCTAATGCGGAAAAACCATTGAGCGCTAGCTGCTGGCTTTTTTGAAAAATGCAGAGATTCTATTGGAAACAATTGAAAACATTCGCCGGCCGCAGGCGTAAAACCTTTGGTGTGCACGCACCTTAATGTCACGTTCAGGGCCTCCATTGCCTTGCGTGAGACCTCATTCTCTGTCTAAATGTGTTGACGTACCACAGATGAGCCATGAGCCACACTTGTAAGTCTCAGTTGTGTATCTTGCATTTGAGACTCACAGCCTGTAAGTTAACTCCTGTTAGCAACCGAATCTTTCAAACATGGTAAGGAGTGTCAGATTTCCTGCTGACGTCAGAGGTTTTCAGGCCAATCACAATGTACAGATTAGCTGGCCAATCAGGGAGACATAGCTTTTCAAATCTGTGCATGAGTCATTCATTACAGCGTCATGATAAGTTATGGTTTTGCTATAGTTTAACTAATGAGTTGCTATATGAGTAAATAAAAAGACATAACATTTTGATTCAATATTTTTTATTAGCTTATTTTTAAGAAATACAAACCTTTTGTGAGGGAAACTCGTTTCCTAATGGGTGTAAGCCAAGACGTGTTAAAACAAGTTCAAATTCAAAAGACGAACATTTGGTTTAATCCTTGGAAATAAAATGTCATATGTTATTATACATATTTATACTGTATTCATTCGTAGGTATTATGCGGCTTTCACATAGGACGCAGTGTGCGCTGCACTATGAAACCCATTCATTTCAATGGCTTGCGCCTCGTGAGGGCGGCTTGTTGTTGAGTCGTGCTTCCGGTCACGCCGCAGTCAAAGTTCAAAATAGTTTCACTTTTGCGCTGCACTCTGTGGCGATTACCCGCGCAGCCAATAGAAACGGGGCATTCAAACAAGCAAATCAAAATGGACGAAAAGCTTATACTGTGTGTTTTGGAATTCCCGGAACTTTATAATAAGTTTATGATCCTACAGAGACATCGGAAGGAAAGCCGTGTCATGGAAACAAGTAGCAATTCAAGTTGGCATGTCAGGTGTGTTTTAAGTCAGGTAGCTTGTTGTAGGTAGGCAGCTTAAAGTTACGTGAAATGGAGACGGGCAACATCAGTCTCTGTATTCCTCATCGACTATTTAAAGCAAATATAAACACTGTTTTAATTTATTGAAAACCCCGACCACTTTGGTCTGGCTACCAGAGCAAAAATCGAATGGCTGCGCTAAACCCAGTGGCGAGCGCAGCTCACACCACGTCCTATGTAAAAGCCGCATTACACTGTGAACGTTAAGATGACTCGCTCATAGTACCCGGGTGAGGCTGTGTTTCAGGCGGTTGTTATATCTAAATAAAATACATTGTTGCGACTGGCAAATTAGAACCAAACATTTTAGAATGCTGTGCAATAATAATGATAAAATACTACTACTACTAATAATAAAATAATAAGGTGAACGAGGTATGCCCCCCCCCCCCGTGAAACATGGAGGCCCCGTACCCACAGTGCAGTGCATGCAAGGTATACATTTTATCAGTGTGTGTGTTCCCTGTAAATCAAATCTATGACTGTTGCAAGCACTACAGTATGTTGTACCAGTGGAAGGATTTGGAAAACTGTATGGCTTCTACAATTCCATTTACAGTAATAGCAACACGGATGCATAAAATAACACTCCACCTTAAAATTACAAATAAATTCTACTTTACCTCACTATCTGCTGAGCTAAGAAGATGACAAATTCTCATCCTCCATTAAAATGAATGCCAATACCCACATGCAATTTGAATAATTTCCCTTCTGTTTACGTCGCTGATAGTTCATCAAAGAATCTATTGCCTGAATAGAGGGTCTAGCAGAAAGATATTTACCGATGAATAAAGTGATGGATTGAAAGGACGGCATACTTGTGAAGATGAAAGCCCTGGATATCCATTTAGGTCAAGGACATACCTTCAGCGCCCCATTGGATACTGACTGAGTGCATTGGTAAATGTGAAACATTTAGGGGCATAGAGAGATCAACAAGTGCACAGAGCAGCAGAAAGCAGAGCGAAAGAGAGATGGCAGAATTTATGTACATTTAAAAGAGTAAAAGTTATTATATATTAAATATAGTAAACATTAGTAATAATAGCTTGGGATGACAAGGGATGCGTTTGGATAACATGTTGCAGACATGCTATTAACATTGCACAATATGACCATGCTTTGCAAAAAAAACCTGCAACTTGATTCTCTTCTAACACTTCTGTTCTAAAATTAGATTATTGAAAGGTGTGAAATTTAAGGAGTATTATATTAGTCAATGGCAAAGACAACAAGTGTGCAAACCAGGTGTTCAGAAGGCAGGTGAAGAGGCTAAATACAAAAATCCTTGGTGTGCAATATCTATTCAGCGATGATGTGACATACATTGAAGCAGATGTGCGCACCTCTGGTTTGAGGCCAGGTCAGGTGGTTAATGCACAATGCGAGTGATGTGAAGCAGCCAGGTGTTTGATTCATGCCTACTGAAGTGGACAAATCAATGTGCACCGAAACTAAGGATCAAGGGCGTAAAATGTGAAAATCAGTTTCAAGTGCAGCTAAATTTTTGTTAAAGCTGATGTGTAATGCTTTACAAACTGAGCTACAGGAACACCCTAACGGTGTAAATACTGTGGCTGTAAACAGTGTGACATTGCAACACATACAGTATGGCATGAGTTAAGGGCATGACTATCAGACAATCTGTCACTAACTCGAGCATGTACTGGTTTCAGCAGCTACTGATGTACACAACATGTAGGTTGTATAAAGTTATAATCATCTGGCATACGAATGAGTAAATTATGAGAGTTTTCATATTTGAGTGAATACTGAAACTACAAAAGCTTAAATAAAATAAGGCAGATGTATTCAGTGAATGAAAGGAAGTTTTAAAGGATTAGTCCATTTAAAAAAAAATTTTTTTGATGTCTTTCTTTGTTCAGTCGAGAAGAAATTATGTTTTTTGAGGAAAACTTTCCAGGATTTTTTTCAATTTAATGGATTTTAATGGACCCCAACACTTAACAGTTTTAATGCAGTTTAAAATTGAAGTTTTAAAGTACTCTAAAGGATCCCAAACGAGGCATAAGGGTCTTATCTACCGAAACGATTGTCATTTTTGGAGAGAAAAATAAAAAATATGCACTTTTAAACTACAACTTCTCGTCTTCCTCTGGCTGTGTGACAAGCCAGCGCGACCTCACGTAATTGCGCAATGACGAAAGGTCACGTGTTACATATATGAAACGCACAATTTTCGGACCATTTTAAAAAAAAACTGACACAAAGACATTAATTCGTATCATTCGACATACAACAAAGTCGGAACGGTCCTCTTTCTCCACACTTGTAAACACTGGGGCGTAGTTTCACATACCTCATCTGTGACCTCTTGACATATTACATGAGGTCGCGCTGGTGCGTCACACGACCAGAGGAAGACGAGAAGTTGTGGTTTAAAAGTGCATATTTTTTATTTTTCTTGCCAAAAATGACAATTGTTTCGCTAGATAAGACCCGTGTGCCTCGTTAGGGATCGTTTGAAACTGCAATTTTAAACTGCATTAAAACTGTTAAGGCCTAATCCTGGAATGTTTTCCTCAAAAGATAATGGACTTAAGGTTTTTCCTTTAAGGTTTAAACAACATAAAGCCAAACTACTGTACGCCAGTAAATTCATCTTCGGGTGAACTGTTACTTTAATACCTTTGAAAGCACAACTTTCTCAAAGTCGCACAAGGATAAGTCCTCAGAGGAAATTAAGGTCAGCGTCTTTGTCTGATCACGGCTGATATTTCAGACCTCATTATAAATGCCAACATACCCATCATTCTGTACTCTTCAATAGAGACACACCAGATGGTTTGTCATTGGACAGCCATCATTATCTAACACGCCAGTGTTAGAGGGCACATGGTGGATTGTGAAGGCCAGAGTGGTTTGGCATGGTACTGAGAACGTCAATGTAATCCAAGCTCTGGGTTTGTTTGTACAATAGGCCATGATTGCCCATGGTCACACACACACATGCTGCCTCTCTCATCTGTGTAAGCACAGAAATGTAAGTACACTCACACCAACAGATGGAGGATTTGGAGTGAAAAAAAAATTCAGAATGTGAAAAGTTGCACAGGCATCACTTTGTTTTAAAGAGTGTGCTGGGGGTGCACATACTCATGAATATTAATTAGATGATACAAATAATGTATCACGGTCTATGTAACATAACAGTCTATGTGCCAAACATTTAGCTACACGTACATGTACACTGGCCAGTATATACTATACACCTACCATGTACTTACAATTTGTAAGTACAGTGGTGTTTGTTATAAGTTATCATATAGGTACACTATAAGTTCCTGTCATTAATCCACACTTGCTGTAAGTACTAAATACTTATATTGTACATTCGTTTGTAAGTACAGTAGTGTTTTTGTTAGTTACAATATACATACACTATAAGTATGCATCTGGTATTACCTAGTACTTACTGTACCTACAGTTACATAATAACTACCAAGTATGTACCACTGTTAAGTACAGTTATGATACCCTTTAATTACCATGTAGATGAGCAAAAGTAAGTACCACACATTTGTATGTAAGTACAACATATTTACCATATACACTCTAAAAAAACAAACGGTGCTATATAGCACCAAAACTGTTGCTTTGGATTGTAACCATAGAAGAACCATTTTTAGTGCCATACTGTATAGCACCGGTGAAGCACCTGTGTAGCACCTGTGTAGAACCATATAGGGGCCATATAGCACCCCTATAGCACCACATATGGTTCTACAAAGCACTATATGGTTCTACACAGGTGCTTCACCGGTGCTATATGGCACAAAAAAATGGTTCTTCTACGATTACGAGCAAAGAACCACTTTTGGTGCTATATAGCACCGTTTGTTTTTAGAGTGTATGTACAAGGTAAGTACAGTACACGTACTGTAAAATAAAGTGCTACCAAAACTTGGATAAAAAAAACCTCTACATGCAGTTTTAACTATATGTGAATTATTTGGGTATTAATTTATTATATAAAAATATATAAACATGGAAAACTTACATTTACCCAGTGAAGAAATGCATAAAGGTTATAAGACATTGTTTGTAGTCAATAATTATATCAGTATTTAACCTTGAAAATAAAAAATATGCTAATAAGTAAATGTTTATTGAAATTGAATTGAATTTTGTATCAATTACTGCAACTTTGGTATCTTAAACAGCTCTAATTCAAACAAATTCAAGAAAAAGAACCGAATTTAAGAGAGTAAAATGAAGGATGTTGTTTAATAAAAAATCCACTATACTTGCTACCCAGTCTCACAAAGTTTCGTGATATAGTCACGTATTTTTTTTGATTCTTTTTTCGTGCTATTATCACGAAATTTCGTGTTTTTTCGTGATCGTATAACGAATTCCTGTTTTCGTGTGATTATCACGTATTGGTTACTCAACTGCTTTTTCCTATTTTTAAACCATTGTCGCTTCGGTTTAGGGTTAGATTTGGTGCTTGCATTAGAAAGTCACTTTATATATTGGTTTATACTATTTTTTCTGATTTATTTTTTTATATGTCGCCTGGCGTTGGGGTTAGAGTTGGGTTTGGTTAGGGATGTCATTTTATGTAAATCTAACCCTAAACCGAAGCGACAATGGTAAGAAAATAGGACAAAACAGTTGAGTAACCAATACGTGATAATCACACGAAAACAGGAATTCGTTATACGATCACGAAAAAACACGAAATTTCGTGATAATAGCACGAAAAAAGAATAAAAAAAATACGTGACTATATAATGAAATTTCGTGAGACTGGGCTGCTAAACTTACAACATAGATGGTACAAATAGTTACATGTGTAGCTCTGAACTTTTCCTCTCTCATCTGTCACTCTCTCTCACACACGCACCGGTATACCCAGGTGTGCCACTGAAACTCCTTCCCTTAATTGAAGAATCCTGACAGCATCCATCATGTTCCCAATGTGTCTCTACAGAGGGGGCTATAAATAGCACCAATCTAGGTCCTCCCTATCTGCAATAATGGGCTCCTAATCACTTGCCAGGCTGTGTTCCCCTTAACCACACATACACTTTTACATACGACTCGGAGATTGACAGCTTTGAGAAGTGAAGCATGTTAAAGGTCCAGTGACTGAAACATCGGCACAAACTTAGATAAGCCTTTTTATTTGCTCTTAAATGAACGTTAAAGAGGAAATCCATTAGCATGTAGTCTGATCTCTAACAAGCGTCCCTCTGTGGCCATGACTCTTACGGTCCTTCAGACAAAAGGGAACGTGATATCATTTGACACAAAGAGGGACCTATTACAGCCTGCAACAGCACAAAACTTTGGTCATAAAAGGTCTCAATGGGCGGCAATCATGACTGAATCTAAAAGCGATTGCGCAAAGGTTAGGGGAAGTGCTTATAGCGTGACATATTCTTAAAACAGAATAATTCAATTGGCTCAGTTCTCAACAATTATAGGCCAATTGCTCGACTATTATCATAAAGTATAGCATTAAGAAATGGGCCTGAAAGTTGAATGACTAATAATCTATGTAAAATCTCTTGAGAAATGTTTTATAGACATTATAGCATTTATACAAGCACTATCTATGGCAGTTTTTGTTTTGATTTTTATAAAATGTTTTACAATTTTTTGTTTTGTTGCTTGCATTTTTATTGGACCAAGCTGACTCTATCTCAAATCTGAAATAGAAATCTAGAAATAGTATAATATCCAGCATATAAACTTTTTATAGTTATTTTATAATTAGGAATGAGTATATAATATGTCTTGCATAAACAATAATCAAGCAAAATCTGAATACCATAATTTATAGCAGGGGTTTTCAAACTGGGACCAGAGACCCCCAGGGGGCCTCCAGGTGGTTCTATGGGTCCCCAAAAAGTGACAGAAAAAAAGACAAAAAAAATTAATTTTATTTATTAGGCATTTTTATTTATGAGTTATATTTCTTATATTTTTACATTCCAAAATGGTACTGTACTGTATTTGCTTTGTATCTTTCCAGTATGTTTTCTTTATTACAGTGCTCTTTATCTCACTTATGGTGCTTTTCCATTGCATAGTACCCCACAATTGGGTTGGGTCAGCTAACTTTTAGGGGCTTTTCCACTGGGTGCAGTACGTTTTAGTACCACCTCGGTCGGGGTTCCAAGCGACCCGAGCTGATACCAAAAGGTGACGTGAAAACACTGTAGATCACTGATTGGTCTGAGAGAATCATCAATTCCAGCGTCATTGCTATAATGTAAAAGATTACCTTAGTGCTAGCTTGCACTGCCTCGAGTAAACCTGTTGTCATCTGTGCTCTGCTATAAGTTCCCAAACTCACTTTTAACAATGAAAAACATCCACAGGTTGCGAATCAGGAACACAATAACAGTTTTTTTCCAGACTTGCACTTTGTGATGGCAAATTCGCGACACGCACATCCGCATATATGCTTAAATGCAACTTAAATGAGGCTCAGCGGACCGCGCTGACTGATGACACGTGTGTGACGTTATGTGAGACAGAGGTAGTGATAAACTCGATGTGCAAATATCTATTTGTGGTGAAAAATGAATGTTTAGGAATGTACCTGTACAACGACGCCCTCACTTGTATGATGTCACAGCAGTAAGCAGCGCAAATATAACGACAAGCCTATAATCCCTCCCACTCCGAAGATTTAATAAACTTGATGGAAAAGCTAACCAAGTGACCACCATTAATGGTATTATTAGGTATTGTAACCTTACCTATAAAGTATTATTAATACCCAGTAAAAAAAACATTCCACTTACACCTTTTATATCATTATTTCTGACAAAACTCTTATTTTAGCTTTTTTTAAGTTTAATTTCTTATGTCTCTTCATCGAATCTGCTTAAAAAAGACATATACCACTTTATGAATGTATCTGCACTGTCAGAAAAAAATTATCAAAACATCCTGAGCTGTCAGTGGGGCAATACCATCTCAAAAGTCCTAATATGTACCTCTGAGGTACTAATATGCACTGTTTAGGTGTAAAGTTATACATTTTGAAAGGGTATCACCCCAGTGACAGCTGGGACAATTTTCGAACTATTTTTTCTGACAGTGTGTCCTCTCCAAAATCCAATCCTCCCCTCTGCCTAGGAAAGTCGCCTCCAAACAATACTCCATACAGTGCGGCTTCCGAATAAACCTTTTTATTGTTGCAACATTCATTCAGTAATAATTTAAAGCAGAAGGTAGCTGACAGAGGCAGTGAAAATCCACTCAATTATTTCCTTTTTTTTTGTGTTCAGCTATTACACCTTGAGTAAAGGATGTCTGTGCTGCTTCATGCAAAAGTAGGCTCATTGTTCTTGATTTACTATACAGGGTAAGTAATTGGTTTCAGTGCCAAATGGAGATTACACCTGCAGTCTCCAAGCACAGGTTGGGTATTGTCTTAGGAATGGTGGTATCGAGACACAGCCGTCGTAAATGGGAATGCTAATTACATCACATGACAAGAGTTCTGCGGAATGGGAATAAGTGGCGGCTTCTGTTATTGGAAACAACAGAATGAGGCCTTTTTCCACAAAAATTAGCCTGTATTATCTTTGTTGTATTTGGTTACATCTTCCCCTTAGCAAGTCGATGCCATTTATGGATTATTTGCTGGAAGTGTTTCGCTATCGATTCCATTTAATTTATTCAGCATTAATGAAATGTATACAGTTTGTTTCTTAGTGTATTTGAACATCTAATCCACACCTGCATGCAGATGCAAATTTACAGTATTGTCCAAAGTGAAAGACCACAAGGCTATTTTGCATTTTTCTAATTTATTATACTTTTTCCCAGGGCGACTGATATTATTAGCATAAAAATGAGTAAAAAGCTGAGCTGAAAATTGTCACAAATTTATTTTTGCATTTTGTATACAGTATTTTACATGCACTCAAGCTAGCATGGATGCTTGAAATTAATTGAATCGCGACTATGTAAGATAATATGGCCAGTGACATCAATTTCTTGGATTTTATGAAAAATATTTTATGCATTTTGACTTATTAACAGAGTTTGGTTTCCTCATGCTAAAAATAGGAAAAAAATAGTGTCAAAAACACAGTTGGACGTGTTACAGAGTATTTCTGTGCCGAATTCTGTGTAATCTCCAATTGCTACAACTTATAAATGTAAACATATTTCAACTATAGCAAAGATTATTTGGGTGATTCTCACGAAACCATTGAAACACCACGGCACTAATGATTTTAGCTATAAAATGTGTAATATAGTAATATTAAAAAGCATCAGAATTAACACAATACTGTGTTCTACCTTGCACAATGTGTGATTTCAACATAAGAATTAATAATTTGTCAATTTTATCTCATTTTCTGCTGAAATTCTCATTACCGCAATGTGTCCGGCTGTGTTTCAACATGCGTTATGTTGTAATTTAATCAAATTAACACAAAAAAAATTTGAAAAAAAATAAATGGATGTTTTGCTAGACTACTTTAGATGACAGAAAAAATATTTACTGAATATTCATGTATAATAATAATGAAGAAAAAATAGGAAAATGATGTGTCCATGCCTGATGTTCTCATCCTCCGCAACACTTTTTGAGAACAGTTTAAGCACACATACAGAATTTTAATAAAGTTTGATTTTGAGTGACCAAGCACATGGACCAGTTACTTCAAGATGGCTACCAGGTAAGATCATTTTTTTACAGTTAATTTGAAATATTGTCTTGTCAGAATGCTTACACAACATTTTGATTATCATTACCGCAACAGATGCTTATTTAATATTAATTTAATTAATAGAAGCATAATACTTTGATTTTAAATGCAAGTGCAGAATCTCCAAATTATGTTCTTTCAGGTTTGTCATGTCATTTTGAAAATATGTCAGTGTTGATGTTTTCTGACTGTTGCGGTAATGAGATTTTTTAGGACTAATTTTTTTTAAATTATGTTACAAAAGTGTTAAATGATAAGTAAAAGTGTTTAAATTAATGTTCCCATTTACTCCAGACTTTGTTTTTCAATGTCTGGTGGGAAAAAAGTAAATTTAAGCAATTTTTACATTTTCATGCTTGACATTTTTAAAACCAAGTTTTTGTGAGAATCACCCATTTACAGTGTGGGTTTTAAATAGATCTAAATACCAGCCATCATCTCAGACACTTGGGCCTTACTGTATGTCTTGCCCTAAATATATATAGTGGAGAGCGGGGTACAACCTTACGATTTTTGGCTCAATCATTAAAAAAATATTTGAGTTTGATTCATTATATTTTTACACAAGCAACACACACATCTCTGCTACAAATGACCATTTGAAGTTTGTTTCTATAACTTACCATTCTTGGACAATTACACCAAACATGACGGTACAAATATTACAACTTACCCCTATACTGTAGGTGGGTTAAGGTTAAAACTAGGATTCATAAAAGTTTAGAACAAATTGTTGCAGATTTTCTGCGGGACCATATGTGAGCCACTAATGTAATCTGGTCAACTATATTCCTCACCATTGATTTATAAATGCACACAGCAACACAGCTGTTGATAATAATTCTTGATGTATTACCATTGAACGACCAAGCTTTAACTACACATTAAACACACTCATGTAACATACTCATACCCAAGTAACCGTATTGTTGACATAAAATATGTATACCATCAAATGGGGGCTTGTTCATTTCACTATCACATATTTTACCTCCAGGTCCTGCGGCGGCTACACTTGTGTTTGGAGGTGTCAGGAGACTGACTCAAACCCTATCAATAATGTGGAGTAACTGTGTAAAACATGGATATACAAGCTCTGCATCATTACATTTTTACAGCTAGTCAGAATATGTCTCCATGTGTCACTTCATTAATTCTGAAGTTCACTCAGAGGGCTTGGCCAGAGAACAAAAGTGACACCAGAAGATGGATGGTGGCGAAAGAAAAATCAGGCACTCAATATAAGCAACTTGGTGTAGTAAACATGCTCAGTTTAAGAGCACGTCCCAAAAGCCTTGGTCATTCTGTCTGCCAGGCTCTCGCCTATGGCGCCTAGTGATGGTTTCCTTAGAAAGAGTATATATGGAGGTCAGAGGGGCAGGGCCGCAAAGCCAAGTTAGCCATCGTGAGCCAATTTCACGAGTATTGTGATAGGTAAGTGCAAGCAGAAAAGGGCAAGAGATTGACAGGGAAGTCAAATGATGTGTGGTTTAATAAACCAGGACTCATCGGAATGCAGGTGGAAGATTTCCTGTCACTCACGATTGGGAGAATCACACCATAGGTTTTGTGAGCAGGTGGAAAGTTTTTATTAAACGAGCTGTTCGATTTCAATGTCAGAAAACAGGATCTAAATGCAGTTTGGTGACTTTGCAGTTTGTAAGATATCGTTATGTAAGAGCTGCTGATTTTAAATAGGTAAAGGAGAAGTTTAAGGGTCATTGATGAAACAAAACGCTTTAAAATGCGAACCTATTCTAAATAACAGTGTTAAATTTTAAGCCTACACTTTTAAAAATAATTGTTCTTTGTCAGGCAGTATGGTTTTATTTGGAACTTTTAACGTCAACTGAACCTTTATGTGCACCCAAGCGTTTTTGTTATGGTTAATAGGTTCAATATACTATAAAAGGTAAGCAGTTTGGAGCAGTATTCATCCGGACCACGTGACGTCACTGTGTTTTGTCGCCACAATTTTTGTGTCCGGTCACAGCTGCGTGCCCTGCTTTAGTCTATCACAGCAGCCACAACTACCTGAGGAAGATCAATATGAAATGCTCCCAGGAGGTTCACAACAAGATTACAATATGCCCGGGATATGTTATGCTGTTGGCTGTAAAAAAAATCGTCAGAGGAACACGAATTTTATTCTATTCCAAAAAAGTTAGATTGGCGAAATAAAGGATTGGCTTCAATTAGAAGTGACCACTAAGGATGACATAAATGCTTGCCTAATATTAAATGAATAGTTAAAAGTTATCAAGTAATTAAATAATCAAGTAAACAGTAAGTGATAATAATATAAGAACAGAGAAACAAATGAAAAAAGGAAAAATAAATATAACATTCAAATTAAGTTTAACATATACAGCTGTCACTTTAAAAGCCTATATTGATGCATGGATTCATTCGTCTTAAAACCCTTTTTTTAAACATTGTACTTTACACATAACCTTTTTTATATACATTTTCGCCAGTGGACATTTTGACTTAAAGGATTAGTCCATTTTCTTACAAAAATCCAGATAATTTACTCACCACCATGTCATCCAAAATGTTGATGTCTTTATTTGTTCAGTCAAGAAGAAATTATGCTTTTTGAGGAAAACATTCCAGAATTTTTCTCATTTTAATGGACTTTAATGGACCCCAAAACTAAAAAAGGTCTCTAAATGACCTCAAACCAGGCATAAGGGTCTTATCTAGCGAAACGATAGTCATTTTTGACAAGTAAAATAAAAAATATGCATTTTTAAACCACAACTTCTCATCTTCCTCTGGCTGTGTGCCGAGCCAGCGCGACCTCACATAATCGCGTAATGACGCCATTTTAAACAATAAACTGACACAAAGACATTAATTAGTATCATTCGACAAACAACAACGTCGGAACGGTCCTCTTTCTCCACACTTGTAAACACTGGAGCGTAGTTTTGCATACGTCATCCGTGACCTCTTGACGTGTTGACGTATTACATGAGGTCGCACTGGCACGTCACAGGACCGGAGAAAGACGAGAAGTTGTGGTTTAAAAGTGCATATTTAATTGCCAAAAATGACAATCGTTTCACTAGATAAGACCCTTATCGTTTGGCATCGTTTAGAGTCCTTTGAAACTGCAATTTTAAACTGCATTAAAACTGTTACATGTTGGGGTCCATTAAAGTCCATTAAAATGATAAAATCCTGAAATGTTTTCCTCAAAAAACATAATTTCTTCTCCACTGAAAAAGAAAGACATCAACATTTTGGATGACATGGTGGTGAGTAAATAATCTGGATTTTTTTAAGAAATTGGACTAATCCTTTAATTATGAGCGTATGTGACCATCAGGTGCAAGCCTAAAAAGATCACAGTTCTGCATGTGCACGTTTGTTCCCGCTAAGATGTTATGGACAGCAGACTTTCTTTTGTGCCCCAGCAACTTATTATAAGGACTACAAATCAATAAATTGTAATACATTACAGTATGATATTGCTTCACCAGATCCTTGCAGGTGCGCCAAGCAGGTTTCACAAAGACTTTGCACGTGTTTATTTATTGAGGTGGCAAATACAGTAAATCTATCTATCTACATGCTTTAAAGGGATCGTTCACCCAAAAATTTACAAACCTATAAATGTCTTTGTTCTGATGAACACAAAGGAAGATATTTTGAGTAATGTTTGTAACAAAACCCTTTAAAGCACAATCCAATTCCATAGTCAGTGGTTTCCCATTTCCTACTTGATTACTATATCTTTTTTTATTTTATACATGTTTTGAACAATTTGAGGGCAAGTAAAAAACTGTAATTTTTGCTTTAAAATGCTTTAAAATCTGTTTGGTGGTCAGATGAACTTATCCTACTAATCAGAAGAAACCAGCACGCTACATTTTCAAATAGACCTCTAGAGAAGCTCATGGGTTTTCTATCACTAGTTTCCAACCAAAGTGCCAGAGAAAGTCTCCATGCCCCCCTTCATCCCCATAGCAACCCACCAATCAGCCAATTACAGCCTGCGCTGAGATCTTACCCATTCATCACAAAGTTCTAGCCATTAGAGGCATACAAATGAGATCCTGAAAAAAGTGGATACTCTGAAGTGCAAATTTCTTCCAAGGATTGCAAAGCCATTTATAGACTTCTGGGACTCTACCTAAAGTGCTATAGAATTCGTTCAGCTGTAGTCTAAATGCAGCAGATACTGTACACATGGCATGGATTCTGTATCAAGCAGTAGAGAGGTTAATGATGAATGAGCAATTACTCAAACATCTGCTGCCACCCTGTTTGTTTTCCCAGCACTGGCAAGAAACCTAAAATCCCACAGGCGATTGCCTCCTCCCTCGCCCACCTCCCACTGCCAGTGGTCCATCCCTTCTTGGCTTAGCTGTGAGCCGCCCAGCTGCTCTACCTGCATGTGGACAGTTGTTATATAGGCTGTGGAAATACAAAGAAGGGATTTCAAGCATACAAACTTGAACAAGTCTGCGGTCATGCAGAGTCGGATGAAAGGGGCTGGAAGCCATTCAGCTAAAAGTGAGGAGCGAGGTAGAACCTGGAGTTCCTGGTAAGAGAGATTGGACTCACTCCCAAGATTAGCTTGAATTGATCAGCCTTATCTTCCTGTCTGATGTGCAGTTTAAACCAAGCCCCCCAACTCGTTCCCTATGCTGAGCTGAGGGACCAATGGCTCAGTGTAATGCCATTGATTTCTCCTGTTTCAAAGCGCAAAAGTGCCACGACCACTTAGACAGACAAGCAAAGGAACCACAAATCAACAGATGGAGTGATTGCTTTTAAATGATAAAGGGTTGTCAGGCCACAACGAAGATTTTTTGATGGAATGGCAAATAGTTTGTTTTATATGATGTTTGATATTTATATGATTATATAAAGTTTGCATATGGTAGGTTTTGAAGTTCTTTAAGCCAAAAGACAAGATATTAGCCGTGCCATCTTTCTTATGCTGATCCAAATGTCCCAGCAAAAAAAATGTTATTTAAAAGACGTCTAACAGCTATTCAAACACAGCCCAGAAGTCTAGGCTAAAACAAGGCAAAATTTCAAATGTCAGAGAAAATTTTTTTTTTTTAATAAAATAATTATGTTTTATAATAATTATGTATATATAAATGCACATACATGCATGTATATATTTAAGAAATATTTGCATGTGTATAAAAAAATTATATTCACATATAATTTATATCATATATAAATATAAATATTTATTATATCAATATATTTTTCCTTAAAATTATTCATACATGTGTTTGTGGTTTTTTTTAACATAATATTTTTTGATGTACTGTGTATAATAATTATGTAAACAAAAACTTTTATTCTGCAAACGAAAAGTCGTGACTAATCATTAGGCAGCACTACTTGTAATCATTGTTGACTTTGCATATATAATACCACGTCATACATTTCTAATGTTTTCGTGTCTATAGTAGAGATGCACTGACATACAGTAACAAATTTCCATCAATACAGATTGCCGATTATATAGACTTATATCTGCCGATACCGATGCCAATATCAATATTTTGGTGGTTATATTAGCTTGCATTAACTAAAATCTGAAAATTTCATTTTTTATGTTATTCATTTATATAATGACAATTAATATATACATTAACTCATTCCCCATCAGCCATTTTTTGTGATTTTCACAAAGTTTCACAAAATGCCTTCAAGAAAATGTTGTTCTAAAAATATATAAATATACAAATATATCAAATGAAACAAAAAAACAAACAGACAATATGGGAAAAAGTCATTTTTTCTCTGCTTATAAACTCTTAAATATGGGTATTTTTCTTTACAAATATTTTTTGAAATAATAAAATTTTTGTGAAGGAATTTTGTTAGAGATCAGATTCAGAATGATTATCAAAACACACAAAGAGTTCAAAATTAGTAAATAACATTTTTGCCTCAGTTTTATTAATAAATCGAATAAGTATTGTGGTATACCGTATACTGTAATCGTGGCATTGCAGATTAACATAAAAATTCATCAGGAACACGTTTTTTATGCAAATGTTTTCTCTTAATTGACGAGATAATTCGTCAATGGTGGGGAAAGAGTTAAACTAGTGATGTTTCTTTATATTTTCTATACATGTAGCGCGAATTCATTGCATTTTCCTATTCTCTTTTGATTGACAGGATAAATCAACCGTGAATATAGCCGGTATTTAAACTATCAGCCAATAGTTGATAGCGTGAAAATCCCATTGAAGGATTTTTCTAATTTTAATGGACTTTATTGGACCCCAACACAGTTTTAATGCAGTTTAAAATTGCATTAAAACTGATAGACGAGGTGCGTTTATCGACCGATACCGATTACTGCATCAGTGCATCTTTACCTAGTTAATGAAATTACGACTATTGCTTACTGCGGTACTTATAGATATCAAAAGAAACTAAATCCCACAAGCTATCTTCAAAACTGTTAAGTGGTGTCATGTCTGGCTTTGTACAAGGCATGTCTGAACTCCTCTTTTAGATTCCATATTCCCATATTTGAAAAACCCTATTGTCTCCCTCCGGGAGTGTTTCACAGTCCAATCAGATGTGCATTCATGCTCTTCTTTACCACCATTGACCACCAACATCCCACCAACTGGGAGAACGCCAGATATCTGTATATGTATGGAAACCACTTCCATCGAGCAGGTGGTAACAAGCAGGGAGAACCGAATCAAAAGAGACGGTGAATGTCTCCGCGAGAGGTAATCAGGGAGCGGCTTTTTTCCACATTCAGATGTATTTGTTGATATGCCAGAGAGTGCTTGAAATCAAGACGCGTCAAGAGTCTCTCTAAAACCTGATCTGTCACTTTTCAAATCGAGGTACGTTTAGAGATATTTTTGGAACATGATATACATAAATGATTTACACAGATTTTGCCCAGAATATGTAATGATAAATGTGTTAACACCATAAACTCAATGTTTTATATTTTAGATCACTTAAATATGCTACATGGGAGGACTTAGGGTCAAATAATTAACTTTGTAAGTTCTTGTTGACTGCCAGCAAAGATAAACATAACACAAATGAGCAATGCTATTACTATAAAAAGGGGACAATGAAACACTCACTTTAATGTCGCTCTGGCAACATTAAAATAACCTATGGGAAAGGGGCTTCATGCAATGCCGCAGGAAGTGTTTGGCAACCTGTGTGCATGTGCATGAGCTGAAATGACCTTAAATATAATGCAATACTAACATAGAAATCAGGAAAAAGTCCTACAGGGTTCCCACTCTAAGCCAAATGTCAAATTCAAATGTCTCACGGAAAGTCGTGTTATAGTCATGCAAATTTGATTAATTTATTCCTGTCCATATGGCACGAAATTCAGCTTTTTAATGCCTTGACCACAGATGTCTTTTCTGTGTCATTTTATGTATTGTTTTCTCATTTTTTCTTCCTATTTTTAAATCATTGTCGCTTGGGGTTAGATTTGGGGTTTGGGTAAGAATGTACTTTTATGTATTGATGTCCAAATTTTTTTCTACTGCTTTTAAAACTATTCTCACCCTGGAGTTGGGGTTAAAGTTGGGGTTTGGGGTAGGATGTCTAAATGTAACAGAACTTGATTCTAACCCAAACAACAAGTGGCAATGGTAAAAAAATAGGAAAAAACAATGAGACAGAATTTGAATCTGCTGCCACCAGATTTGAGAGGCAGAATTTCGTGCCATGGACACGAATAATTTAATACCATTTTGAGCGACTATAACACGACTTTCTGTGAGATCAGTCTGCTTTTCCCTGACTTTCACCGACTAAAAATCTGAATTTTCATGACCTATGTCTGAGATGCTGTGAGCCTTATAATGAAATGTACAGCGTGAGTTTATAAAAAAAATTTGCTTAAATGCATGAAATGAACAAAACAAAGCCTATAAACGGCACAGATTGTAGTTTGGACCTGGAAACTGCATACCTTATATCACAACTTAACAAACGGAATACATTTTAAACTAACATTTAAAGCAACAGTCTGTGACTTTTTCCATGATATTCCAAATATTCCATGACCCGTGGGAACCCTGCTCCTAGCAGCAGCCGCCAGTGTAAAGATTGTTTTACAGCCTCAAGCAAAGTATTGACATGACTAAAACCACCTTTTCTTTATTTAGCAGGAGTAACTTACGCGACACACAGATTTGGCTTAAATAATCACTGCTTTCTTCAACGAGTACAGCACATAAAAGGTCATAAACATCTTATTTAAAAGTAAGAGGATCGACACTTGCTCCAAAGCACTCAAGTAGGTTTGCTGTTAGCAGTAAAAGCTTTGACATAAAGTATAAAGTTTTCTGTGAGTTTTAAGTAATTTTCTTAAAGGAGCATTTCATCCCTAGAAACATTCATCTTCAATGAAAGTGTGTCATATTTGTAGTTGAAATCTAACATACATTTTGAATTTGGTGCCTACTTGACCGAGAAAAGGGGTGTTTGTAGTCTCACCCCCCTCAACAAAGATATTGGACTTCCTGCTTTCAATGATGCAAAATGATGATTTTTACATCATTGAAAGAAGGAAGTGCAACATTGAAAACTGTATTTCTCCTGTCTCAGCGGCAACTGAGGAAATGATGCACGACCATTCAAAAACATGACTGGGGTTCTAACTATACAAAGCTTAATGCAAATGGGTGAAGTGTCCCTTTAAAAGAAACAGTGTTCGATTAGGCTATACAGCATTTGGTCTTGTTTGCTCAAATGTGTCACTATTTGTTTAAAGGCGTGCAAATTTAAGCTTAATACAATTACCTGAAGAATTCCATGAAAGAAAATCCATAGCCGTGTTGTTCAGCAATCCCTGCGCAGACCACATTAGCAGATGCTCCAATCAGAGTCCCATTCCCTTTGAGAACATAACGAAATTGAAAAATGAGCCTTAAATAAACTTTAATATGACTGAATAAACAGACATTCATATTACTTAAAGGATTAGTCCATTTTCTTAAAAAAAATCCAGATAATTTACTCACCACCATGTCATCCAAAATGTTGCTGTCTTTCTTTGTTCAGTCGAGAAGAAATTATGTTTTTTGCGGAAAACATTCCAGGATTTTTCTAATTTAAATGGACTTGCAGTTTAAAATTGCAGTTTCAAAGGACTCTAAACGATCTCAAACGAGGCATAAGGGTCTTATCTAGCGAAACGAAAAATTAAAAATATGCACTCGCCAGCACAACCTCACGTCATACATCATCACGTCAAGAGGTCACGGATGACGTATGCAAAACTAAGCCCCAGTGTTTATAAGTGTGGAGAAAGAGGACCATTCCAACGTTGTTGTATGTGGAATGATACTAATTAATGTCTTTGTGTCAGTTTATTGTTTGAAATGGTCTGCAAATGTGCGTTTCATATATCGTGACCTTTATACGGCATTATGCAATTACGTGAGGTCGCGCTGGTGCGTCACAGGACCAAAGATAGACGAGAAGTTGTGGTTTAAAAGTGCATATTTTTTATTTTTCTTGTCAAAATGACAATCGTTTCGCTAGATAAGACCCTTACACCTCGTTTGGGATCGTTTAGAGTCCTTTGAAACTCAATTTTAAACTGCATTCAAACTGTTAAGTGTTGGGGTCCATTTAAGTCCATTAAATTGAGAAAATTCCTGGAATGTTTTCTTCAAAAAACATAATTTCTTCTCGACTGAACAAAGAAAGACATCAACATTTTGGATGACATGGTGGTGAGTAAATTATCTGAATTTTTTAAAGAAAATTGACTAATCCTTTAACAAAATAAATGTTTGCCCAGTGAATTCTTTAACAGCTGTATATATATATATTCTCTTTTTGCTAAGAAAGAAAATTTTGAGAATGTTTAAATAGTGCTGCATGTCCACCACAAAAACAGCACTGCACAAACACAGATCTTTATTAATTAAATAATAAAACTGATTTGGTGCCAAAATGCACAGCAGATTTTGTTATGCTGATTGCAATTTAAGGTTCGCTGCTGTGCAATCACTTCTTTTTTTGAGTATTGGACATAAAGTGACCTTCAGTGGTAAATTGCAGAGGTGATTTAGCAAGCATTTCTTTTGTAGTGCCTGCTTTGCTAATGCATGGCACAGGGTGGGACCTCTGTCCCAACTCGAATAAAAGGAATGACAGCTTTTTGATGAAGAACAGAGGTCACCACTTAATCAATAGCAGGTCTAAAAAATTTACTCTTAAATATCCAGGGTGTTTTTCCATTGAAGAGGTTTGGAAATTTAGTGTCTTTATCAGCTATGCAATGGTGACTATTCCAGCCATAAGTATTTTATGAGGTGATTAATTTGTATGATGTGAATGGTAAAAACATATGATTATTAGAAAAAATTAAATAATAAAGCATTTACGAATATTTTATTTCATTTTACACCTACAAATATTCAAAATATGTAGCCCAGCTGTCACTGGGGCAGTACCCATGAAAAGATCCTAATATGTACAGTTACACGGATCAGCCATAATAACATCAAAATTTGGCCCTTGTGGGTGGCAATCTTACCCAACTTAAACATTGATGTATTGGTATATTGACATATTGGTGGGCCAAATCGTGATGGCTAGACGACTGGGTCAGAGCATCTCCAAAAGAGCAGCTCTTGTGGAGTATTCCTGGTCTGTAGTGGTCAGTACCTATCAAAAGTGGTCCAAGGAAGGAAAGCAGTGAACCGGCGACAGGGTCATGGGCTGCCAAGGCTCACTGATTCACGTTGGGAGCAAAGGCTGGACCGTGCGGTCCGATTCAACATGCCAAGCTACTGTAGCTGAAATTGCTGGAAAAAAATGAATGCTTCTAGGTCTAGTGGAGTGCATGCTTCAACGGGTCAGGGCTGTTTTGGTGGCAAAAGGGGGACCTACACAATATTAGGCAGATGGTCATAATGTTAGGGCTGATCAGTGAATGTATACAATTGTACCAATATATGTACCTCTGATGTACTAATATGAACTCTTTGGGTGCAAAGCTGTACTGTTTAGAAAGGGTACTGCACTAGTGACAGCTGGTGTACATATTTTGACAATTTTTTGGATAGTGTGTTCTTTATTTTGTACGTGTGTTTTCAGTATTTATACCAGGATGCTTATGTATTTTTGGGTATCCTTGACTTCACCGTCTGCAATGAGGTTAAAGGAAAACACCACAGTTTTTCAATATTTTACTATGTTGTTACCTTAACTTAGACAAATTAATCCATACCTATCTTTTTTCAATGTGTGCACTTAATTTTTGTACAGCGTGTCGTGAATGTGTTAGCATTTAGCCTAGCCCAATTCATTCCTTAGGGTCCAAACAGGGATGAATTTAGAAGTCACAAAACACTTCCATGTTTTCCCTATTTAAAGACTTACACGAGTAGTTACACAAGTAAGTATGGTGGCACAAAATAAAACGTGGTGATTTTTAAGAGGATAAAAAATGAAAACTACATTGTATGGCAGAAGAGCACTTAGTTTGCAGCACTTTGAACTCTGGCACAGTAACATCATCACTCCTGACTTTTGAGCGAGGGGGGGGTAGTCAGGAGTGATGATGTTACTACGTGCAGAGGTCAAAGTGCTGCAAAGTAAGTGCACTTCTGCCATGCAATATGGTTCTCATTTTTATCCACCAAAACGCCACGTTTTATTTTGTACCACCATACTTACTCGTGTAACTACTCATATAACAGTCTTTAAATAGGGAAAACATGGAAGTGTTTGGTGGCTTATAAATTCCTCCCTGTTTGGATCCAAAGGAATGAATAAGGCTAGGCTAACTGCTAACACATTCACGAAGAGCTGTACAAAGATTAAGTGAGCACATTGATAAAAAGGTAGGTTTGGATTAATTTGTCTAAATTAAGGTAACAACATAGTAAAATATTGAAAAATTTTGGTGTTTTCCTTTAAATGCTGGAGAATCTCACTACTTTAAATAAAGATGTTTTGGATGACCAAGATTTTTTACTGGTTTCCTGCCTAAAATAATGATCTTGACCCCATCACAGAGGCTACATCACTCTAAAAATGGCAGCTGGATTAAAACAACCCAGCATGTGTACTCTCCCATATTTACCCATTATGGGCTAAAACTAACCCACCCATTTTTAGAGTGGGTATAGCCAATAACAAATCTTTGTTTTCAACATTCTAATTATGGAAAAAAACACCCTTTTGAATCAAAAAATCACCATAAAGGTCATCAATTTTTCATTTGTCAATTCTCATATCTTTAAAAAAAGTGTCATCTTGACAACAAAACCAGAAGCATGCCGTAGCATCCCAAACGCTGATAGAGCCTATTCATCTCTTATGATTAGGCCACATGGCTGAAACATCTCTCCGTGTCTTTAGAGCCAAACAAGCAATGAAGCATTTTCACATGGCCTTGTAATCATTCCTAAATGTAGAGGGGTCTATTCTCCTCTGCCATGCTTTCAGAAGGGAGCGAGGGAGGAATGGCACTGAAAAAGTACTTATTGAAAATCCTATAAGCTCACACATTGTAAGATGGTCCAGTGCAGAAGGCACGTGTCGCTAATAAATAATACAGAGTTACTGTACCAGTGTAAATATATGATCACATGCTGCTACTGATTAGTCTCTAAATTTGATTGCTGCACGTACAGTATTGTGTGAGACAACAGCACATTACAAGACATCTAACATCTGTTTAATTCTTAAGAGAAACAATAAGAAAAGTGCACATGCCTGTTACTTTAAGTATGTTCTGTGTGAACCCTTAATGGCACAGCGTTCATTTTAAAGTGTGGATAATTCATAATTGCCTAATATAAAATGCATAATAGAGACACTTACCTCCAAGACAAGCTCCCATAGCTAACGCAAATATTAGAGGTTTGATTGGGAGATTGACATCGGCATCCTGACTAAGGTTTATAAGCACAGGAATCTGTAAAAAAAAAAAAAATTATAGATTTAAGTATCAATTTAATTATAATTACAGTATTTTAATCATAACCAGAGGCGATTCTATGTTTTCAATATTAGGGGGGCTTAAGGACCTAAAAGTATTATAAACTTTTTTGAATACTATGATTGGATTTAAAACTTATACCTTTAAAACCTTATATTCCACTATATTAAAAAAAAATTGTGTACATTTACTTTTGTGTATGACTTTATGAGTATTAAAAACACTTTGTGTACTGATTGTGGAATAAATCACAATATTTTTAAAGAGCTGAGCAGAAATTTTGGGGGGCTTTAAGGGCCTAGTAATGCCACTATAACTTTTTGTCATTTTTGAGGATTAATCCGAATGATTTTAACTGGAATATTTAGATAGACAAAAGGTTGCGGGGCACATTTTAAAGGGCCCATGTCACAGGACTTTTTTAAGATGTCAAATTAATCTTTGGTGTCCCCAGAGCACATATGTGAACTTTTAGCTCAAAATACCATATAAATAATTTATTATAGCATGTTAAAATTGACACTTTGTTGGTGTGTGCAAAAATGTGCCGTTTTGGGTGTGTCCTTTAAAATGCACATGAGCAGATGAAGTGCAAACATTGATCACAACGATGGTTGTTTGTTGAAATTGAAACTCAAGTGTTCTGTGAATTATTTTCTCTCTGCAATAAATTGCAGTGCTGTGGTTGGATTAAGGGGTTGTATTATTATAATAAGAGCTCCTTATGACATCATAAGGAGAGCCAAATTTCAACGACCTATTTTTTTCATGTGCTTGTAGAGAATGGTTTACCAAAACTAAGTTACTGGGTTGACCTTTTTCAAATTTTCTAGGATGATAGCAGCACTAGGGACCCAATCATAGCACTTAAACATGGAAAAAGTCCGATTTTCATGTCATGGCCCCTTTAAAGTGCAACGGGACGTATTGGGCATGCACGTGGGCCACCTGTTGAGTACCTTAGCTGTATAAAATGTTGTTTTCTTTCCCATTCATTCTTTCGTTTTACAGAAACATCGCTTGAATAAACAGCTAATGGAATTAAACATCATTGCTTAAAGGGGCCATGGCATGAAATCTGACTTTTTTTATGTTTAAATGCTATGATTGGGTCCCCAATGCTTCTATCAACCTAGAAAATGTGAAAAAGAACAAGCCAATAACTTAGTTTTTGTAAACCAGTCTCTACAAGCACATAAAAAATAGGTCGTTGAAATGTGGCTCTTCTTATGATGTCATAAGGAGCTCTTGTTAAAATAATACCACCCCTTAATCTGCACTATCCAACCACAGCACTGCCATTTAGTGCAGAGAGAAAGAGAGAGCGAGAAAATAATTCACAGCACAATTGAGTTTCAATCTTACCAAACCACCATTGTTATGATCGGTGTTTGCACTTCACCAGCTCATTTGCATTTTAAAGGACACACCCAAAACAGCACATTTTGCACACAGCTACAAAGTGGCCATTTTAACATGCTATAACAAATTATCTATATGGTATTTTGAGCTAAAACTTCACATGGTGCTCTGGGGACACCAAAGATTTATTTGACATCTTAAAAAAGTCTTGTGCCATGGCCCCTTTAAAGCCCAAGCATGAAGCCTGAATGGAAAAAGATCCAATATCCTATCCTGCAATACAAAGCATGACCATACAGAATAATGACAAGAGGCAGATACTGTAATGCCTCCCTGTGGCAACAAACACATACATCCATTTCTCAAGGCATATAAGCATCAGATTTTCCCACCAGCATAGCTGCAAAAAAGTTTGTATATTTGCAGAAAACTCCTTTTGCTTTGGAGAATTCAATGTGTGACCACTTGCATACATGCTGGTCTTCCAGCTAACAGCGGATTCAGCTGCAATCGACTTGAATAAATTACACAGCACAACTGTGATTACATTTTCTACTACATTTGCCATCCGGTTCATTCAGCTGTGCTATTGCCATCGTGGATGGGAGGGCACCAAAAGCCAAAGCAATCGTACTCTTGTGCTGACAAGAAAATAGCAGTTTTATGCTTCCAATGGAGCGCAAATAGAAAATTGAATCTGGAAAATCTTGACTTGTTACACAGTGCATAGATATTCATACAAGTGTCGTTTGTGGGCTCTGTAATCATAAATCATATTAGTCTGTTTATTCTCAAAGGGTTGTTTGATAATTAACAAGGATACACTTTGATAACGTTGTCTACACATGCTGAATTTTTTCTTTTGGTGTTTAAGTAGCTCAACTGGTAGGGCATTGTATTAGCAACCCAAAGATCCCCAGAAGTTTGATCCCCAGGGAGCGCACATGCTAATAAAGGAGAATATGTATGAACTGAATCCCATGTAAGTCGCTTTGGATAAAAGCATCTGCCAAATCCTTTCTCTACCACACAGACATTTTAGGTTACAAAGGTAGGAATAGTCAAAAATGTGCTCTTACAGGTACTATGGTCCAGCTTATTGCAACTTCAGACAAAGTCACCTTAAAAATGTCCAGGAGTGGCAAATATCCAACAACATGATAAGGAAAAATAGAGGAATGACTGTGCTTGTGGACGTCGTACTGTATGATCAGAGATAATTCCGTATAGAAGAGTCCAGAGACAGATGTAGATTCTCCGTATTGATCTTTATATCAGCTCTTCAATGCTCCATATCGACAAGAGTGTCATATTTAAAACTGTGTTAAATGTTGGACACTGAACACACCATGCATCATACTGTACATTTGAAGCTAAAGCGTGCTTAGGTCAGTTTTAAGATTGCTTTATGCATGGTATATTTTTGGTCAATGATTTAAATAATTTTAATAGATCCCTCACCCTGAACAAATTATTTAATACTTTTAATATTATAGAGTTTGCATTAACATGTAATCAGATGTGATAATGAAGCACATTTGGCGTGCTGTCCGAGGAGAGGGCTCAGAGCTCCGAATTTTACCCCGAACGCTAAGTACTCCCCCCTTCATAACTGAGATAGATAGCAGCTGAGAGGGCCATGAAATACTGTAATAAAATACAAGCTGATTTTTGATGTAACAGATGATATTGTCAGAAATAGGCATACGCTGCGTTCTACAGAAATGAAGTGCAAGCCTAACTGCGTGTCTTTTTTATTTCAGATTCACAGAGAGGGCACGTTTGGCGAACCACTGAGAGTTTATTTGCTTTATCTATAAAGTGACAGGAACTGTGAAATCAATGTTATCCATTACTACCACTGGTGTGCACTGAGACTTTAAGTATATTTTACTGTTTATCTCTGCATCCTGACATAACGACAGAATGAGACAAACACATTTTTAAAAATTAGACAGAGGAAAAGAGATGCAGACAGCGATGCAGAAGTATAAGTAAACTGACATGTAGCATAAAGGGTACAGCGTGTCAGATGCAGAAGTATAAATCAGGCTTTAAAGGGACACTCCACTTTTTTTGAAAATATGGTAATTTTCCAGCTCCCCTAAAGTTAAACATTTGATTTTACCATTTTGGAATCCATTCAGCCAATCTCCGGGTCTGGCGGTAGCACTTTTAGCATAGCTTAGCATAATCCATTGAATCTGATTAGACCATTTAGCATCGCGCTCAAAAGTAACCAAAGACTTTCTATATTTTTCCTATTTAAAACTTGACTCTTCTGTAGTTACATCATGTACTAAGACCAACGGAAAATTAAGTAATGCTTTCTAGGCCGATATGGCTAGGAACTATACTCTCATTCTGGCCTAATAATCAAGGACTTTGCTGCTGTACCATGGTTGCAGCAGGCGCAATGATATTATGCAGCGGCTGAAAATAGTCCCCTTGGTAACTTTTAATAGCAGGGGACTATTTTCTGATACTGCGTAATATCATTGCGCCTCCTGAAGCCATGTCCCTGATTATTACGCCAGAATGAGAGTATAGTTCATATATATCGCCAAAGAAAATCGCAACTTTTAATTTTCCATCGGTCTTAATACACAATGTTACTACAGAAGAGTCAAGTTTTAAATAAGAAAAATATCAAAACACTTTTTGGTTATTTTTGGGCACGAAGCTACATGGTCTAATCAGATTCAATGGATTATGCTAAGCTATGCTAAAAGTGGTACCGCCAGACCCCGAGATCAGCTGAATGGTTTCCAAAATGGTACAAATTAAATATATATTTGAGCTGGAAAATGAGCATATTTAAAAAAAAAAAGTGGAGTGTCCCTTAAACCTAAGCCCTTCCCATAACCTAAACCCCAACCACAAGTTAGCATTTAAATGAAAGAGATAAATTAAAATTTAGGATAACAAGACTCTTACCCAGGCTGAAATCTAACAATGAAATCTCATTCACTTGTATAGTAGATTGTAGTACTTAGCTGTGTTTAACACAATTAAAATTAAAATCCTGCAAAATTCTTCATAATTTCTATTACATTCTAATGCACTTGGTCAGGTCTGTTAACATCTCCGGTGCCCCCCAGTCGGGTGCCCCCCAAAACCATTCAAAAAACCCACCTACTAGTCCGCATGTAGTTACGCACAAGATGAGAGAGGGAGAATGAGTACGAAAAAAGGGCAAAATAGAGCAAAAGACACGAGGGGGAAATGCTGGAGGAGGAAATGAAATGGCTTTTGAAATGCTAAGTGATTTCTGGGGTGAAGTTGTCTCTTCATCTGCCCTGCATTCTTCCCTTCTGCTCATTTGGCAGTGAGTGATCGGCAGCACGGCTCTGTCTGTTTGGTGCCATGTTCATCATATCAGCTCACAGCACGTCTTCCCTCACGATCCACATGATTCACGCGCCACTCTGATAGGAGATCATCACTTGCTACTGTTTTTTGCACACTTGAGGTGACTATAGAGGATAACGTGCGCTATTTTGACCTATTTGTCAGCAGAATGTGGGAGGATGACATGGTGCATGACAGCAGCATCCTGCAGTGTACTGCATGCTCAATCTAACTATTTGAAATAGTATTTATCAATATTAAAGCTGCTATCTGTAACTTTTGCCTCTCTATCGCCGTCTCTGTTTAAAGATTAAATTGCAAGTGGGTGATTCTCGCGAAATTAGACTTATGAGGTGTCATGAAACATTTTGAAAAAAAAGTAAATGCTATCAAAATAAGAAGCATGCAGTTACAAACATCTCTTCATGTACTATTTTGCACATGATTTCAAATGACATCATACAAACCAATTTTTTTTTTCACATTTAAGGTGAAAAATGTCATTACCGCAACGTGTCCATGACTGGATTTGGGTTCTTTGCAAAGAAATATTTATAATTAAAAAATCTAAAAAATAAAAAGCTTCAGTGCATGTTATACTATAAACATTTACAGTAAAGAAACATGTGGTGTTTGGTGATCAATGGTAAATGTAGAGACAATAATAAGGAATATAAATGTGTACAAGACCAATTTTCTCATCCTCCGCAACAATTATCAATCATTGTTTAAGCCATCAAGGAACAAACATTTAAAAGAAAAAATTAGTTGGAAGGGACATAATTGACTGTGGCTACCAGGTAAGCAGTTCTTATTTTTTCTCTCCAAATAAAAGTAAAAATTTGGTTTGTCATAGTACCTAGACAACTTTTTAGTTCTCATGAAGTTCAAGCTCAAAATACCATATAAATAATTTATTATTGCATGTTAAAATTGCCACTTTTTATGTGTGAGCATAAATGTTCCGTTTTGTTTTATTTGTCCTTTTAAATGCAAATGAGTTTATCTCTGCACTAAATGGCAGTGCCGTGGTGGAATAGTGCAGATTAAGGGGCGGTATTATCCCCTTCTGACATCACAAGGGGAGCCAAATTTCAATGACCTATTTTTTCACATGCTTGAAGAGAATGGTTTACCACAACTAAGTTAAGTTTAAGTTTTTACATTTTCTAGGTTGAAAGAAGCACTGGGGACACAATTATAGCACTTAAACATGAAAAAAGTCAGATTTTCATGATATGTCCCCTTTAAGGAACATTCAGACTGGCTCTGTGTCCTGCCCACTTCTATGATTGCTTTTACAGTTTCTGAAATAGGCTTTTTAGGCACATCGTGTGATAATCTCACAAGCACAACAATAAAAGTTTTTACCATTAAATAAGGCAAATAAATGAATCACTAACAAACCCAGACATTGGACTTTTGGTCTCTACTATATACTTATTCTGATATAAAAGTAATTTAATTCTAATTCTTCATGTTCAACAAATATGTGACCTTGTCTGTGAAAGCAGCTTAAGTAATTTTTCTGAGTTACTGTTTTCTATATAAAATATAAGAACATTCTGTAAAAAAATAACCTTGATATCTTTAATGGCATGTCAAAGATTGAAATTTCAATGCTTTAAATCTTTTGATTATGAGACTTAAAGGGATACTCCAGACAAATATCAAAATTACCCCATGATTTACTCACCCTCAAGCAATCTGAGATACATACGTCTATCATCTTTCAGACAAACACATTTGGAGATATTTCAGTTAATGTACTTGCTTTTCCAAGCTTATCACAGTAGAAAACAGGGATCAGGGAACAACTTCTATTGTTGAAGCCCCAAAAAGTGCATCCATCCTTCACAGAAGTAATCCACGTGGCTCTAAGGGGTTAATAGAGGTAATCGGCATGATTTTGTAAGAAAAAAAATCCATATTTTAAACTTTATATTACACTATAATAACTAGCGTCCTATAAAAACGCCATCTTGGACTCGACTTGATTTACGTACCGATGGCACCTATGGCAATCAACACTCACTATGCTAATACTCTCTCGTGAATCGCCTTTAAGTCAGAATTTGTTCCCTAATCCCTGTTTAAGCTTGGAAAAAGCAAGGACATTAACTAAAATAACTTCAAATGGGTCTGAAAAGATGATGGATCTCGAATTGCTTGAGGGTGAGGAAATTATGGGGTAATTTTGATATTTGGCGGAGTATCTCTTTAAGGCTGGTTATGAGACTAGATTTTGTGATTTAAACCTAGATTTCACAGACAGGGTCACAAATGTCCATGTTATTTGCTAGCTATCCATATTTTAACCCTTTACAGGAAACACATCCAAAGTTGCCTGATGGAAAAAAAGTTTAAAAAGTTTTTAACAGTTTGTGTAACTAGGTGAGTGTGTGTACTACATACCATTGTCGCAGTGAAGGGTATGTTGTCTATGAGAGATGAGGCCAATGCTGAGACCCACATGACCAAAATGATAGCGATGGCCAACCGCTCATCCTCTGGCACAGCCTGTTGGAGAAGATAACAATAAAATATGTCACAACCAAACACTGCTTCCTCCAGAACACACACATGCACCCATCGCTCTCTCTGTCAGGCTTACCAAGGCTTGCGGATGCCAACACAGAGGTAGGAGTCTTAACACACAGTGTGTTCAAGACAAGCTCACACTGAATTCATTATTTCACAGTCGGCTGCTTTCAACAAAACAATTATATGAAAACACATACACTTGCTTACCATATGTCTGTTTTTCAAAACGCTACCCCGTAAACACTGTAGCTTATTAAAAGAAGACACGAAACAGGTTGATCAGAAGATGTTGTCTTGTTCTAGTCCTTACCCTATTATTTTTTGCTTTGCTTATTCATCTGGTTGGATTTTGGGGTTCCAGGTACCGGTGATGGCAGTTGGATTAAATGCATCAGATTTTCACAGAAGCACCTGTCATTAGCAATTACTGTGACTGTAAATGTCCCACACCCCAAACACAAGCTGACGGGTCTATCAGAGTGTGATCGCCGGCCAGGTGCTGTTGGACACTAACAGGCCTATGGAAATCTCTGTACAATGGCTCACACAGCCCCGGTTTTCAATCTAGGACAACAACAATTTCAGCCAGACACACTATTTAATGAGATTCATTTGGCTGGTTTGCGGTGTTCGTTTAATGTTAGGAAACGCTTGCTTTCAGAATTATCGTCCATTTATGATCAAATTAAAAGCAACAGTAACACTTACACTAAACAAACACATTTCCAAATAATGTTTAAGTTACAATTACTAACATACTGTAGGATATCTGTAGGATGAATTAATGTACTGATACATAAAAAGGGACATTTCACAATACCTTTTTAAGATGTCAAATAAGTCTTTGGTGTCCCCGGAGTATGTCCATGAAGTTTTAGCTCAAAATACCAAAAAGATAATTTGGTAACACTTTACAATAAGGTGCATTAGTTAACATTAGTTAATGTATTAATTAACATTAACAAACCATGAGCAATACATTTGTTACACTATTTATTAATCTTTGTTAATCTTAGCTAATAGAAATAAAGCGGTAACACTTTATTTTACGGTGTCTTTGTTACACGTTACATGTAATTATTATAGTAATAACAGTTAATTATGCATAATTACATGCAACTAATCCTAAACCAAACCCTAATCCTAACCCCAACCTTACAGTTGGTACATGTTGCTGATGATTATTACTAAGTACTTAAATATATAATTACAATGTAACAGTGACGCCTTAAAATAAAGTGTAACCAAAGCTTTTAATTGTTTGTTCATGTTAGTTCACAGTGCATTAACAAAATTTTTATAAAGTATTTTTAATTGTTAAAATTAACATTAACAAAGATTAACAAATCCTTTATAAATGCAGTTCATTATTAGTTCATGGTAATTAATTTATGTTAACTAATGAACCTTATTGTAAAGTGTTACCAATAATTTATTATAGGATGTTAAAATTGCCACTTTGTAGGTGCCATTTTTTGGTGTGTCCTTTAAACTCCAAATTAGCTAAACTGTCCTAAATGGCAGTGCAGTGGTTGGACAGTGCAGATTAAGGGGCAGTATTATCCCTTTCTGACATCACAGGGGGAGCCAAATTTCAATGACCTATTTTTTCATATGCTTGCAGAGAATGCAAGTTACTGGGTTGATCTTTTTCACATTTTCTAGGTTGATAGAAGCACTGGGGACCCAATTATAGCACTTAAACATGGAAAAAGTCAGATTTTCAGGATATGTCCCTTTCACTGTAAAAAATAAGTTGCTGCCTTAAATTTTTTTGTTGAATCAACTCTGATTTACAAGTCATTTCAACTTACTATTATTTATCTTCAGTTGTTATAACTTATAAAATTAAGTTGACTTTTCTCAACTATATTTTATAAGTTGTGACAACTCATCTCTGTTGACATGACTTGTAAATCTGAGTTGATTTAACAAAAAATTTTAAGGCAGCAAAGTATTTTTTACAGTGTTTAAGAGTGACACTTAATACATATCGGGGCAGTTTCCCGGACAGGGTTTAGATTAATTCAGGACTAGGACTTACTGTAGTTATATTAGGACATTTAAGTAATTTTTACAAACAAACCTTACAAAAAACAGTACTGGTGTTCATCTTGAGACAAAACAATGGCACTAATATATGTTAAGAAATGTCAGTGCAAGTTGTTTTCAAATTAACATGCATTTTAGTCTAAGACTAGGATAAGCCTTGTCCGGGAAACCGCCCCTTAGCGTCTGTTGTTTGAGCATGGTTGTTACAGAAAGTCATGTGATCTGGATGTGTGCATCATGAAACCCATTAAAATAAGATATTTTATTATAATTAATATTATTATTATAACATTACAGTATGCATTATATGATTAAGGAAGGAAGGGATTGAGATAAGAATTATGACTGATGCTGATTCTCCTTATTGAATTAAACATCTTCTTAAACCAGATAAGAAGCCAGCAGTACATGAACCACTGTACTGTTCCGTTGCTTTCATGCTTATCCCTCAGTGTTGGATATAGACGAAAGGGAATCCCGGAAGGTGATGCCGTCACGTTATGCGACGATCGGCAGGATCATGCCGCTTCTGGACGGGAACTACTCAATTTTTGTTCCAAATTTTTTACCATTGTCGCATGGGGTTGGGTTAAGAACGACTTTCTGTTACATAAAATTACATCCTAACCCAAACCCAACTCTAACCCTAACCCCAAGCAACAATGGCTTAAAAATCAGAAGACAAAAAGTATAAACCAATACTTAAACTGACATCCAAACCCCAAGTCTAACCCCAACCCCAAGCGACAATGGTTTAAAAATTTGAAAACATTGAGTAGTTACTGTCCAGAAGCGGCATGATCCTGCCGATCAGGGCCGCCTTAACCTAATGTGAGGCCCCGGGGGCTAAGAGGTTTTGTAGGCCCCCCTTCCCCTCGATTTATAGTCTATTTTTCTATTTTTTTAAGTGTAATATCTAGGTAATCTACATCACAAAATGCATTAGTTTCTTTCAAGACATACAACTGTGAGTTTTCCCTCTTTGAGCCAGAAAACACCATAATATTGTTATTAACATATCACTGAGCCCACTTGAGCATAAACACAAGACACTTTATTTAACAACCACACACAGCAACATGTGGTGATAATAAAACCAAAATGTGTGAAAGTATATATGTTTATAAGCTTTATATTTATATAGTTTTTGGAATATACAAATTTGCAGAAAATTGCCACTCATACTTAAATGCTCACCACAGTTTTAAAAATATAATAAGTTAAAGTTAGTTTTAAAGTGAAAATGCATTAATGATAACAAAAGACAAGTCTTTATAGACAGAATCTTGTTAAATGCATTAATGATAACAAAAGATAAGTCTTTATAGACAGAATCTTGTTTTTTAATCAGTTATTTATTTTGTAGGCTATTGAAGATATAGTATGCATTGTATTTAGTATTTACGCATACATAAGCATGTAAAACAACCAAGTATATGCACAAGACAGACAGGGAACATACCTGTATATAAGATCTTTAGATAAGGAGATTATAATGGTGCTATCAGGGGATGATCATTTGAGATGGTGTCGCTCTTTACTTTCTTAGACTTGCACCTTTACCGGTGCGTCTCTTTCTCGTCTTTCTAAACCAACAGATGTATGTACTGTGAGCTAACGTCGCGTCAAACTACATCGTTCCAGCTGCGCACGCGTCACTGATATAAACGCGAGTAAACTTAAACTTTATAACAACTAACAGCATTATGTGCGGGAACTCCTTTCTTAATTTAGCGGCACAGTTTCTTGTGCACGGTTGGAGAGACTTCTGCTTGACAGAGACTCAGCTGCACGAGCACAGAGAGAGCGAGCGTGTGCGCGAAAGAGAGAGAGAGAGAGACCTGCACCCCACTAGTGCTTATTATGAAATTTCAGAAATTACTCTTTCATTTGTTGGTGGATTATTTCCTGTTTCTCTGTCATACTCAGTCTAACGTGCAGGGATGTCAAGTTGACAACGCGCACTTAATTACATTACGCGGAATAAAAAATATGTTACGTCTGACATTTTATTTCACGTTAAGTTACAACGGACCAATCAGCAGCCATGTAACGTGCAATTAGAGTGAATTAGAGTGATTGACAGAAAAAAGTTACAAAACAATATGACCTTTTCAGCTCATCATGAACGCAAACTTGGGAGGCCCTTGAACTTGGGAGGCCCCTGGGCTTCAGCCCAGGTAAGCCCGTGCATTAAGGCGGCCTTGCTGCCGATCGTCGCATAACGTGACGGCATCACCTTCCGGGATTTCCTTTCGTCTATATCCGACGCTGAGGGATTATCATGAAAGCAACAGGGTTCCCATTTCATCCATATAGTGACGCATATGGGCACCCTTCGCATCTTCATACTGACGCTAAAGGCGTTTGAACATGCTTCAGATTTTGACGCCTTGGGGAGTGAGAATGTGTTGCAATAAATTACCTAATTATTTCAAGTAATATAATAAAGGTAACATCTATGGTATTACTTTTTCTAGAAATTTTTTTATCAATTATCAAAGAGATTGCATATCAGCTTGAAGAATCGGTATCGGGCATTGGTTTCGGCCAATCATGAAGACAACAAATCTGTACTCTGTATTGAGTGCAAAAATCATGATCGGAGCATCCCTATTAAGTACTAATAATAGCAAATATGCTTTTGCATGCTAATAGGCAACTTGTTCAAAATGACTGTAGGTCTCCATATTAAAGTGTTACCATACTCTCTGGTCCTATTAGGGCTAAAGACTTAAAAAAAATTTTTTAGAGGAAATACTCACTTTTATCAACATCGCCGTCTGCTCGCCAATGTAATCGATAAGCTGCAGCTGGGCTAAGGCCTTGAAAACACACCAAACACATAATGAATCCACAGGCCAGAAAGCAAGACACTAAAATGGTCTATTTTTGTCTCAGTGCTTGCGCTGCATATTGGTATGTGTTTAAATCTGTGAATGTTGCAATAGAGTGCCAACAGTTTATCATGGAGCAGCATTAAACTCCCCACTAGGCTCGAGGTTTGGGCTTCCCTGTGTGAATACTTTCCTCCTAACAAAACAAAGAATTAAACTAACACAAAAAGCAAACCCAGCAATTCCAATGCTGACTCGCTCACTTTTTCATTACATAAACTCCCACTTTTTTCCGGCATTTACTTATGAATGTGATGATAAAGCATTTAAAAATACGTTTTAATACTTTGTTTTATTACAATAACCTTTTTTATTTTCATTTTTAGGATCCATATATTTTCTCTTGTTTCCTCATTTTTAAATAATATCAGGGTAATTCTTTTTATGCACACTAGTTTTTTTAAGAGGTGAATCTCACAGTATATAGTTTCATATACATACTGTTAGAAAAAAGTGGTCAAAATTGGTCCCTGTTGTAGCAGTCACTGAGCGGTATCCACTCAAAATTTACATTTTTACACCTGAGGAGTTAATATAAGAACCTCAGAGTTATATATTGGTACAAAAGAGTGCATATTACTACATTAAAAGGTCATTGGTTACAAATGTATACATATTAAAAATTATTTACCATATATGCACAGATATAAGTACTAACCAAGTGACAGCTTGGGACTATTTTTTGACCATGTTGTTTAACAATGTACACCATGTCAGTACAATATGTGCTACACCATTTTAACACGGCCAACTTTTTATTTATTAAGAAAAGCTCTAGGTGTTACTTCATTTCTTCATCTAATCAAAATGTTTCAGACAAACAATGCTTCTTGGGGTTAATGTTTTAGTTGTTAATGATTTTATAGATTGTTCCTTTGTCTTTAATATCAAATTTCATTCTGTTTGTCTACTGTAATATACTTTAATAAGCAAGTTCCTCAGTAACATAATACCATCATCCTCCAGTAACTGTATAGGGAAAATGGTTTATCTGATTTATTATTATTGTCTTATGAGCAAAAAGCAAATATAAGTATTGGTAATGTACTTTATGAATTTTTTGAATGTTTTTTAGACTATCAAAGTAATCAATTTAATGTTCTTAAAATAACTGTTTTTTTTCTAACTTATTTATAGTCTATATACCAGAGGTCTTCAACATGGTGCGCATGGGCACCAGGTTGCCCACCAAAACACATTTTATTATAGCCTCAATTTTATTATTTATTTATAAAAAAAAATTATATTAGCTTGGCTTTTTAATTTATGTTAACATTTTAAACAATGATAAAACATCAACAAGTAAAATCAAATAAATTCAAAAAGTAAAACAAAAAGTTTTGAGTAAACTACATCAAAATGGCTGCAGCAGGCGCAATGAAATTGTACAGCGCCTGAAAATAGTCCCCTTGGTCATTTTTAATTGCAGGGGACTATTTTTTGGGCACTGCGTAATATCATTGCGCCTGCTGCACCCATGTTACGGCAGCAAAGTCCTTGATTATTACTACAGATGCTATACATGACAATGGTCTAATCAGTTTCAATGGATAATGCTAAGCTATGCTAAAAGTGGTACCGCCAGACCTGGAGATTGGCTGAATGGATTCCAAAACGGTAAAAATCAAATGTTTAACTCTGTCTTTTCAGCTGGGTAAACAACAACTAGAAATCATTGTGACTTTTGGGATATGTGTTTGTGTGTGTGTTTGAGAATTCCTCATACCTCCATAAGCACAAACAAAGCAGCGAAGAACAACAGCGTGGCCCATTCCACTCTATGAAGTATGATCTCAAAGTCCTGAATATCAGCCAATACCAGTAACCACAGAGCTCCCAATATAGCAATCCAACCTAAGAGAAAACAAATTAAGTTGGGGTCACTATAGTAGAACGCAAAGCACCGTCCACGCAAACACATTTTGATTTCCTGTTGTTATCTGTGGTTTTAAGCAAATGGAATCCTGGCAAACAGCCGTCCAACAGTTAATGCAACGCATCAATCATTTGTTACGTCTTTATCTGTCTTTGCCTACCAATGACCACACACGCACAGCACGCTCTCATCATCCCGCCACCGTGGGTCTAAATCTGACATTTCACTCGCATAATACCACAGACAGCAGGAAAGAGACCATACAGCGGGATTCAATTAGAAACGCAGTCTCATAAATGCACTCAGCATCGATACACTGACGCAACCAAGTAGTCAGATACATGTACAGAACAATCTGGTTAGACTGTTAGATGAGTTAGCTTAATTTAAGATTTTCGTGATGCACTTTTTTTGGGCTTCAGAGTCAGAAGTTGTTTCCTGATCCCTGTTTTCTACCGTTATAGGCTTGGAAAAGCAAGGACATTTACTAAAATAACTGCAAATGTGGACATATGTACTGTATCTCGGATTGCTTAAGGGTGAGTAAATCATGGGGTCATTTTGATTTTTGGCTGGAGTATCCCTTTATCAAGCGCTAAATGATATAGAAACAAAACATTGTAAAGCTGCAACAAAGATTACAGTTCATGAAACCTGAATGATTTTTTTAGATAAATTATGATAAACGGTTGTGTTTAAATCTTCAATTTACTGTGTATGTATTGTGTGACATCTAGCCCCACTCTCTCTACCATTCGTCTGTCAACCAATGTATTACGATACAATGTTTTTCTCTTTTTTATTACTCTTTTTTTATATTCATAAATAAACCAACATTGACAGGAACTGATTTGCTGATTTCCATTCAATACACATTCCCAGAATCCTTCAAGGTTAAAAAACTTGTGCGGCATGTCAGGAACAAAAGGGACCCACAATATGCCAGGACCCGGGCCGGTATTATACTGCTCAATCATCTGTAATCGTAGAGGTTTATTATAATGAGTATGCCATTTAGATGTTGAGGCCCTGGACAACTAATGCGTCACATGTCAGACTGTGGCCTTTACAATAATAGTCACAAAAAGCAGGCTTTATTCCAGAGCTGTGAATTACGTGTAACCGTTTGACGTGTTTGACCAAAAAAAGGATGACGGGCTGCAGATGTTAGAACAAACCTGCGGAAGCCATTAGCAAAGTTAATGAATGTTTATGGGCTGAGAGATACACAACATTTACCGGTGGTAGGATCAGAATTTGAAACATACTTAAAGGGATAGTTCACACAAAAATAATGGCACTGATTGATGGCACCCACTGAACTGCATAGTATTCGTTTTTCCTACTTCAGTGTGTACTACACAGTGTTAACTGTGTGTTAACCATCAATTATCAAAATATTTTGTGTTCAACAGAATAAATAAACGCATACGGGTTAAAAACAACAAAGGATTTTTGGGTGAACTATCCCTTTAAGACGAGTTAAGATTATTTTCTCTTGGTGGCGTTATACCGGAAAAATCACTTAGCTAACATGCATGATAAAATTGCATCTGGATGAAATGGCTTCCAGAAATAAAATTGCAATTGGTTGTATCCTGTTTATCACCAATTACTAAAATAAAGGAGTGTGAGGGGAAATCTCATTTTTATGTTATTTTGCATTTATTTGATTTGTCCTGTATGAGTCTTTCTATTGACTATTAATCCTCAGTGTACTCTGAATGCAAATGCCGATATTAGGGCTTGTGTGGAAAAGACAGATTTAAAATGCAGACTATAGATGAAGATCTGTTTGTACAATTTAAGTGTGTGTGCCTTTGTTTGGTATTATGTTTGAATGAATAGCAAGAACATGAAGTGAGAATTGCAGTAATTAAATATTTAAAACAATATGCATTGAGCAGATGGTCACATACCCACCATGCAGTACTATCAGATAGGGTTGCAACTACACTCACCTAAAGGATTATTAGGAACACCATACTAGTACTGTGTTTGACCCCCTTTCGCCTTCAGAACTGCCTTAATTCTACATGGCATTGATTCAACAAGGTACTGAAAGCATTCTTTAGAAATGTTGGCCCATATTGATAGGATAGCATCTTGCAGTTGATGGAGATTTGTTGGATGCACATCCAGGGCTGGAAGCTCCCGTTCCACCACATCCCAAAGATGCTCTATTGTGTTGAGATCTGGTGACTTTGGGGGCCATTTTAGTACAGTGAACTCATTGTCATGTTCAAGAAACCAATTTGAAATGATTCAAGCTTTGTGACATGGTGCATTATCCTGCTGGAAGTAGCCATTAGAGGATGGGCACATGGTGGTCATAAAGGAATGAACATGGTCAGAAACAATGCTCAGGTAGGCCGTGGCATTTAAATGATGCCCAATTGGCACTAAGGAGCCTAAAGTGTGACAAGAAACATTTCCCACACCATTACACAATTGCATTAATGAGAAATTGGACAGGTGTTCCTAATAATCCTTTAGGTGAGCGTATATTTTTACTATTTTAAGATGATTGTTTATGCATATGCATTTACTGTAGAAACCAATTGGGGAAACTGCTAAATTTGATGTCACCAAATCCGGCAAATAGAAAAGAGGCTTTTATTCAATAATGTTCAGTTCACATAATGTTCAAATAATATTCTTAATATTCAAATA
Source organism: Paramisgurnus dabryanus (assembly GCF_030506205.2). NCBI lineage: Eukaryota > Metazoa > Chordata > Actinopteri > Cypriniformes > Cobitidae > Paramisgurnus > Paramisgurnus dabryanus. The sequence continues at coordinate 25,310,953 of NC_133343.1, read as the reverse complement.
AATCAGATAATATTCAAAAATCATATCAGTTTTTCTTTCTTTATCTGGAGATATAATACAACCCTAAGATTAACAGGAGAAGCTCTGCCTTCATGAATAGCACACTTTCCAACCCATACTTAAATATGAGAGACAGTTATAAAAGTCTAACATCTCCTGTCAAATAATCCATCCCACACCATTCAGTGCCGGCTAGTAAATTACTGAACAAGTGTCTAAAGACCCCACTTCCACTCTCACAAGGGAATCATCTTTCTGTCTGAGAGCCAGAGGCTTTGGACTCTGGCCAGTGAGTGAAGCACATCCGTTAAAAAAATATCTGAAAACGGTCAAACAGTCATGATAAAGGTTCCCACATTTAGCACAAAACACTGACATGCAGACACACACACCAGTTTATGCCAGCAAATACCACACACTGAAATAAATGATATAGGAGCAGGTGTCAATACTTCTAGCAAGTTTTGATTAAACAGGTAAGTGCTGCAGATTGGCTTGTGGGAGTTATTTATAAAGGAATGAAGAAAGGAGTAGAAAAGGAAGAACAACATAATAAGATTTAGCCACAAACACTGTAACAAAATTGGCTCTTTAAGTTTATTCAAATTGGCTGTGCAAGTCATTTTAACTTGTTACTTAAATACTTTAACTTACTGTAAGACGGCCAAAAAAGCATGCCTTAAATTGAGTTGGTCGTTATGGAGATGAGATGGTGAGCATGTGTTCTTTACATGGGCCTTGTCGTAAATCACCTGCAGAAATTTCCACTCCCATCTGAGCTTTTTTTTGGAATTGCGCTCCAATTATGCCCTGTTTATTAAATCTGGCTCTAAGTTAAGCAATTTCAGTTTGTTTTCATGAGTTAAAAACTAAAACTAATCAAATACATGAATCTATTTAAACTTGTATTTAGTTAAATTTAAGACACAATTTTAAATATAACGTTAAAATGAGTCACACAGCCTTTTTTAGTAAACATATATTTAAGGCAGCTACATTTTTACAGTGTAGAGGACAGTGCTGTAATTGTGGGGGAGGCTGTGTTGTATTTGTATTTGTACTTCTCCATCACAGACCAACAAAAGTATTATTGGTCTGTGGTCACAGTAAAAATATGGCCAAAAATTCTGTAACTGTCTAAAAAAAGAAGTCCATGGCACGAAATTCAGCTTTTTTTCGTTCCTTGAGCACAAAAATATATTTTCAGTGTCTATAAATAGTTTTTTGTGTCCGTGGCATGACTTTCTTTTTTGTGTAATTTTAAGTATCGTTTTCTCTTTTTTTCCTATTTTTAAATCATTGTCACTTGGGGTTGGGGTTAGATTTGGGGTTAGGATGTACCTTTATGTAGTGGTTTCTACATGCATGTTTATTTTACCACTTTCAAAACTATTCTCGCCTGGAGTTGGGGTTAGGGTCAGGGTTGGGAAAGTTTACTTTCTACATGAACTTGTTCAAAGTTCAGTTCACAAATTTTAAATAGTTTTCATAGTTCATACTTCAAAATTTTGAACTGGTTCACAGTTCCAAAAATGAACTAATTTATAGTTCTTTTTTTCCCATATTATTTTTACAAATTATTGCCATTGTAGCCCATATAGAACCACAGACAGTAATTATTTGATCAGTTTTAACACTGAAGCTACATTAAATGCGTCAGATTTCACATCCAAATTTAAATCCTTTTCCAACCAGGGTTTACATAAGCATTGACTGTCTTTTAATTTTTGTATTTGCTTGCACATACCTTGAAAGGATAGCCGGTGCTTCAAGGTGGTTGCACACCAGGCGAGAAGCGCTGCGCGGCGTCGCGTGTAGGACAACTCGCAGGAATCGCACACTGCACGTGCACGTTAAATAGCGTGAGCTTAGTAAGAATCTATTTTAAGATCAAAAATATCGTTAACGATTTGGGACAAATATGTTATTTAATGTTAAACTATGTGAGTGGCGCAATGGGCAGCAGGGATTTAAGCATACATAGTCAGTGTGTGTGTACATTTATAGAACATGTAAATTTTTAAATACATGACGCGATGCGACGCTAAACGGTGTGACCCCCTTTAGTTCAATGTACCGTTTCAGATTTGCAATGGATGTGACTAAATTGCGGATTTTCTATTTGAGAGCTGGCGGGCAAAGTTTGCACAGAAATTTAGGATTTTTCTCATCCTCATTGCTGCGTTGTCGCCTACATGCTGCTGTCACCTCCATGCTGCGTTTTGTTTTGATGACGCATGCAGCGGTGAAACAGTGGAGGCTGGTGTTGCCAGATTGGTTGTTTTTTCCGCTACACATTACGGCCTGTTTACGGTGTGTTTTAGCCGGGTTTTCGCTTGGAAGACTGTATAGAAATCTGCCACCCTATTGCACGATGTTTAACTGAGAGAGCGTGTCATTCACAAACACCACAATGAACGAGTTCACAGTAACATTCATCAGGCAGTAATCAGTGTTCGGGGTAACGCATTACAAGTAACGCGCATTACGTAACAATATATATTTTCTGAAGTAACGAGTAAAGTAACGCATTACTTTATAAATGTACACAATAATATTTGAGTTACTTTTTAAAAAAAAGTTATGCAAGTTACTTTTCAGTTTAACTTAAAAGTAACGTAAGCATTACTTTCCATGAAAAGTAACTAAGTAACGCAATTAGTTACTTTTCTGGTGAGTAATTTAATATTGTAATGCATTACTTTTAAAAGTAACTTTCCCCAACACTGGCAGTAATACAGTACGTTCAGTTCACGTTCGCCCAAAATATGAACTCGTTCAGGCACAAGACTGGTTAGGGTGTCTAAAAATGTAACAGAAAGTGATTCTAGCCCCAAGCGACAATGGTAATGAATTATTAATGAAAAGCTGAATTTCGTGCCATTGACACAAATAAATTAATAAAAATTTTCATGACTATAACACGACTTTCTGTGAGATGAGTCTAGTATTAAAGGTGCTGTACACTGTACAGATGTGTAGATTTTAGTAGCATCTCTTTTTGAAAGAGAAGCTATCGCAGAGAAGTGTTAGCCGCCAAAAGACAAAGATGTCTTTGTCTGAAACAACGTAATGACGAAACACGCTCTGTAGAGCAATTTGTCCGTATAGGGCTACTAAAGAAACATGCCATATTATTTTATTAATTTATTAAGATTACGTCCATTAAGATTGAAAGCAATAGCGTGTTTTAACCTTGCAAATGCTTGTTCATCTGCTTGTGAGTTTTGTGTGCATCATCCAAGCATGTATGCAGTGCATGGTGAAGTTATGCAAAAAAAAAAAAACGTAGAGACTTTCTTGCGCCTTCGTAACTGAGATCAGGATTTCCTAAGAATGCAAGTCCAAAAAGTTTACTTTTGATTTGCTTTCCACTTGAATGTTCCCCCATGACATCCAACTAAAACGGAGGAGGAGTGCTCAGCACAAAGGAAGTAGAAAAAATTAAAAAAAGAAAGAAAGCTATGCAATTAAAAAAAGTTTGTTGTAAACCTGGGAAGCTCATTCATCACAGCCCAAACAGCATTGACATTTCGGCCCATCGAGTGAGACACAAACACCTCATCATGTTCTTCATTTTAAAGCAAATGTGTTTCTACGGGCATCATCTTTATAAAGTCTCTCCCAGGATGTTTGAGGAAGAAATGAGCTGTTGTATGTTTTCCACTTTGATTAATCCTCCTCTTGTGGCTCATTCATTATTCCGCAGTACAGCATTTGTGCAGCTCTGAAGATAAATTATGTCTGGATCTTATCTTATTTATAAATAAATTACCATATCGAGCACTGACTGAAGTTACCTTGGTAATATATAATGCACTCCACATCTCAAGCTAATTTTTTTAATTTTAACAGCATATCAATGATGAGTAATATGTCTCTTAAAGGTGCACTTGTTAATTGTTCTCATTAAAAAGTTTTATCCCTACAATATTTAATAGTATTTTGGCAAATACTGTATTTTTAAAATGGGTTACACTCGTATGAGATGAAGACTGCAGTCATGTAAATGACCTACAGTAATGAATGCTGACTTGTTTTACATGGAGTGGGTCACCTCATGGAGGACCCCAGGCTGAACTGAAACAACTGGCCTAATATGTATTGCTTTATTGAGTAAACATCTCTATTATCAGATATTTTACTATCCGGTTGTTAAGTATGACTTCATGCGCCGCTTCCGGGTCCAACCGCTCACAGATGTCATAGAGAAATAATAAAAATCACAGCTATAATTGTTAATTCCATCGTATAATCGATACACTCGTATCATAATAAAAAACTACCAAAAAAACACCGGATCCTATTTTTATCTCCATAACAAAATCTGAGATGACCAGACATGTATTTATGTACGTGGATTTTTTATGAATTATTAATATATTGCGGTCTTTGATTCGGAGAGTCTAAGATTGCAGTTTACACATGAGTTTATAAAATTTTTGTTTAAATGTGTGCTATGAAAAAATAGTGCTCATAAATGGCTGTCTTGCCTTACGTCATCACTTAACAACCGGATAAGGGAATGAATGTATTATGGCTGCCTGTATAGGGCATTTGTGCAGTGGCATCAATAACCAAAAACTTTTGCATTTGTGTGGTGGAGCACCCATGTCTCAGTATGTCAGTACAATATAACCCTGATATGCCCTTACCCTCAAAAGCAATAGCAAGTGAAAGTATCTTTCCCCTCCATTAACAAGTTATCTCGTCAATTAGGAGAAAACGCTTCCCTGCCAATGACGAGTTTTTACGACAATCCATATTTCCGCTGTTATGCACAAGGTGGCACTCTTACACAACTTATAAAGCACTAAAGCGTCCACTGATCCAAAATCTGTAAAAACTTAGTGTATGTTCTGATGGTCATTCTGAATCTGATCTCTAACAAAGGTCTTTTAAAAAAAATGAAATGCAATTAACTCAAAAATTTGTATTTTTGAAGAAACGTACCCATTTTTGAGAGGTGATAAAAAGAGGACAAATGAAGATAGGATGAAAGGATTTTTTAAAGCAGATGGTCTGTTCTTTCATTTGATATATTGTATTGTATATGCTTAAAGAAGAAAATAATTTTGGAATGCATTACTGTGGGTTCACACCAGCCACGTTTGAGGCATCAAATTTGCGTCTAACGCACCTAGTTTGCCGCTTGAACATTTTAAATTTATTCGCTTCATTTATGCATAAAAGCCACACGTGAAATTCTAGTCATCGAGACATCCACACAAAAATTCTTGTCATGGGAGGGGCTTCTGTGCTCCCAAGATAGCACAGTACATCTGTAAGATGTCTGGTAAAGATCTGGAATACATCTGGTGTGTAAAAACATCTTATAAAGGGGCTCGTGCGTTTCCCGCAGCAACGCTCAATTTGCGCCATTCACGCAAATAAGAATCGCGTCTACCGTGACCCACTAAACGCACCTCCAGACGCCCATCAACGCGTCTTCACACTGATTTAACATTGAAATCACTCGCGCTTGACGCCTCTACCGCGGATGGTGTGAACGCAACATCAAAGTCGACATGAAAATAAAATGAAAAACTGTAAGTTGTTTTGGAATATTGTGGTAATTTTTACAAATTACTTATCTGTGAGCTTCATTATTTTTTTTTATTCATGTGCCCTCATAATCTTTCATCAAAAACGCAAATCTCCTCCCCTCCTCAAAACAAAACAATCTCTCTTTACTTCCGGTCATATGGTGTGGCCGGTGGACAAGGTCCTGGAGAAGATCGCTGCGATTAGTTATTAGCAACACGACCCAACTTCAAATAATCCAATCACATCTCGATGGACAAATTCAAATCCAGCCCTGCCTTATTTCATTTTAGAAGCAGGTTTCACTTGGATATCAACAAGTGGAAAATAAGGCAATCGCTACTTCCAACTTTAAACTTTTGTGAGAATCATAAAAAATGCTGGCGCTGGCTGGCAACTTTTCTTAAAAATGCAGGGAAAAAGTAAAGCAACCTGACGCATCACAAGATTTGTCTGCAAATAACAAAGAGGTGATCTGTTTTAAAGCTCACCAGATGCAATGGTATTATTTGTTGCTTAAAAGGTTCAAAATGTTCTCCAGTCAATTACAGATGACGTCTGATGGCAATCATATAATTATTCTGGGAAATGGATGGCCTTGAGGTTTAAGAATCATTTAATTGTCATAAAGGCACTTTTGGTGAACGTAATGTGGAGCTCTGTGGGCACAGTGTATTTCTTTGCCCTCTGGCAGGCACACTGTATCCTCTCTTCCATGATTAAATAATCAATATCAGAGGTCAAATGGAGTGGTGATGTGTCAACCTAATGAAAGTCTAATGACAGTCATTTGCTGCACATGCCATTTGACCCTAGTGTGATAGGAACAAAGCGTTGATGACCATTTAGAAGCAAATCCGCAATTTTTTTATTATTTTGGTAATGGAAAAATCGTAATTGGAAAGCGTAGTGATTGTTGTAGTGCTCCTGGCAAATTATTTATGTACACAGCTGTGGAAAGTGGGAAACATTGTCATTTTTTGTGTGCAGGTGGAGAGATAAGGCATATAAAATTATACTTGTATATATAATATTGATTTAATAATATCTTCCAGACACTAGAGCCTCTCTGTTCTGCACAGTGTTAGAAAATGTCAAAATGGTCCCAAATTCTCACTGGCAGTACCATTTAAAAATGGTCCTAATATGTTCACATTTGTGCCAATTGACCACCAGTATCATGTATGACATCCCATTGTCTTAATAAACTAGCAAGTTATACAAAGCTACAGGACACAAAACCAAAGAAAATGAGGCTGTTTGGAGAAAAGAAAAAATATATATTTAAAAAATAGAAACAATTAATTTTAAGACTTATTCAAGCACGTCCTGCTCAATTGTTTTAGCTCTGTGTCTGTGTTTAGAGCCCAGCTGCAAACAATTACAACATCAACTAATTGTTGGATTTAAACACGTACCCATTAGATCATTTCAGGAACGGCTAGCTTTATTAGCACCACGTTTGCTTGTCTAGTTTAATTTTCGATGAACCCTAATATGATGTATAGAAAATGTGACATTTTAGGGTGGATATAATTTTGGAAACTGGTGATTTTTAGTCCAAAATAGCAAAGTATTACTGTGATTTCATTTCCTCTGCTCAAAGATGGGAAGGAAACAAGCCCTCATAATTATACAGTGAGACATGTAAACAGCAGGACCGGATCAGTAATAGAAACGGATGGTTCCTGATTATTTATGCCCGCGTTTGTCTCTCGCTTACCCAGATCCAGATGTATGCCTGGAACAAAGGAGTTGAGGAAAAACATGACGATAACCAAGCTCAGGACAGTCAGACACTTGACCAGAAGGACTTTGTCTGTTATTCTGTGCTGTAAAAGAGCACATTAAATACACATTTAGAGATAAGACACACAATAATCTAATAATACGTATTACACCTTCTAAACATTCTACCAGGATCAGAATAACTGGTTAGTTATCTTTTTAAAGGCAATATATTGTAATAATAACACAATGCTGTCAAGCAATAGCAAAGTGAAGTAGGCTACATACAACCTTTATCAAGCAGAGACATTGCAGGGTTTCCCGCAGAAAATTTGTTAGTTAAGGTGGTAAGGTTGTGCAGGTGGGCAGGCCGGGGGCATGGCAATCAAAGGGGCGGGACGTACACCGTCATGATGAAAATATTTTTATTTAAAACACTCAAATAAAACTCAATTTTGAAGAAACTATGACAGAAAATGAACACATACTAGATTATTATTGAATTAAATGTTTTATCAACAGGCTAGTTATCCTCCAGACACTGACGGACCATGTCTTTCTCTCATTTCGGCCATGTGGCGCGTGCCCGCTCGCAGTGTGAAGTGCGTCCACGCTATTCTCCGAGATGCACTTGAAGGCCTTTTGTGCAGCGAATTTTTTTTTTTGGACTACCTTGTTAAGGTGGTAGGGTATCCCCGCTTAGGTGTGGCGCCCGAACTGAAAAGTGCTGCGGGAAACCCTGCATTGTATAGAAAAAATGAAAATGAAAGAGTAGGGCTTTTTTTTGTGAACTCAGTCCCTTTATATGCTAGTGCAGGGGTTTTCAAATATATGATGGCAAGGACCCCCAAATTTGATAAACCTTTTGGGAGCATTTTAGGGAGGCAGGGCTTAGAGGAGCAACAATAATGTACGATTTGTCGAAAAGAATGTTTTTTTTTTTTAAACGTAAACCATGTGAACACATTATATTACAGCAAATAAACAAAATAACGTTGTTTTTAGCAATGTAATAAGTGCTCTTTAAGTGTGTAAGGTCCTACCAATAAGAACTCATCTTGCACTACACAAATCTTTGTCCAATCAAATATAAAAATAATGTCTTAAAGGTCACGTTCTTCCTGATACCATTTTTTAAACCCTGGTTAGTGTGTAAAGTTGCTATAATAGCATAAATAATACCTGTAAAATGATAAAGCTCAAAGTTCACTGCCAGGCGATATATTTTCTTCAATAGAATTCCTCTTTAAAAGCCTACAACGAACGGCCGGTTTGGACTACAGCCCTCTATTTCCTGCTTTAATGACGTCAGTAAAACAGTTCGTTGACTAAACTCCGCCCACATGAATACGTCAGTCACCACCTTTGGCTCAAACGGCTCTGCTAAGCTAAGCTGCTATCGAATAACAGCACACTAAACAAACTACACAATCAGAACTTGTTACGTATTTCTGAAGGAGGGACTTCACATAACAAGGAAGACATCAGCCTGTTTTGAGGACAGTGAAAACAGCGCTATACATATAAGTAAATTGTGTGAAAAATACCGCTTTTTTTACACGTGAAACATGAATACATGTTATATTGCCCACTATAAACACAATCAAAGCTTCAAAATCACAGACAGAACGGGAGCTTTAATTGTAACCAAAATAGCAAATTACTAAACTACACAACACCGCTAAAGCATAATTTATTTACTTAATTTTATTACCTTTTTCTGCAGTTCTTGAATATTGTTCTCCCAGTTTTTGTCCTCCTGTGATATTTGTCTGTGAAAATAAATAAATAAAATAAAATTGCATGCACAAATCCTTTCAGCCAGCATGAATGCATTAAAATGAGTAGAGGTGCTGATTTCATATGGTCACCCTAAACTTTTTGTACCCAGCATGTGAGAGTCCAAATGGCCTTCTATGAGGGAACTATCAATCATCACAGCCACAACCACATGTACCGCAACACCACAAGCATAACTAATCAAATTTCAATTGTGTAAAGAAGCATGTCTAATGAAAAAATAAAAGCAGGTGAATGCGAGCAAAATTATTCTGCATGAATAAAATGTCAGCTCTTACAAGGAATATAGAGGGCCAATGCAATTTTTTCACAAGAGGTTAATCATTTATCACCTTGGGTTTTGGGCATGTGCACCCATAACACTCAACATATGTCGTGCTGTACATTTCAAAGCTAATGGAGTATTTTGTGTAACCTGGAATATGGTTGGGAACTAATCTTAAATCAGTAGCTTGGAAAAATATCCAAACATCCTCATTTGTATGTATTTTAAAGTGAAAGGCAATGACAAAATACCATATATTCCCTCAGTAGTTTGTGGCAATTTAACGGTCTCTTCAATAAATATGAATATGTCAGATCTCAAAAGTTCAAATAGCTGAAAGCAGCTGACCTTGCTAAGTCTGCTTTTACAGCATCTTTACACTGACAAACTCCACAAGCATTGACATGAAAATGAGCAGGGGTCTTGATTTCTGTCTGCTGTATTTTGGCTGCTTAGATGTAGCTTTAAAAGTCCCCCATCAGTCAACATAAAAATGGGATGAGCATGAGTGTGGCACCTCTGGAAGGTCTTGAGCTTTTTGCGCAGGAGACTTTCCAGATTGAGCACCTTCTGCATGAGCAGACACTTGACTGCGGTCTCCTCTCTGCTCGCTGCGTTTATGCGATGGGCTGTCTGCCTCCACACCAAAATCTCATGCTTCAGTTCTATGAAAAGACAGAAACCAGAACAGGTCCAAGCAATTAGCAAAGAACAAATGTGAAGTATAAATGTGAACTACAAGAGATAAAAAGAGACAAAAGAATTTCAATTTATGCCAAAAACTCCAAAGCAGCAGATAACATGAGCTATTAAAAGATTTGAGCATTTTTATACATAGACTTTTCCAAAAGAAATCCATCAAGTTGTAATTTTTCTGGTAACTACATTGTGAAAAATTCCTCGTTGTGCATTTATTAAACAAAACTGCACTGTAAAAAATTTTCAAATCAACATATATTTTAAATAACTTATTTTAACTTAACAAATTAACTTTTATAAGTTATGTGAACTTAGCACAAGTCAAAACTTAAAATAGTTTCTACCGCCCCAGTGTTTACAAGTGTGGAGAAGAGTACCGTTCAGAAGTTGTTGTATTTGGAATCATATTAATTAATGTCTTTATGTTAGTTCATTGTTTAAAATATGTAACCCGTGACTTTTTCGACGTCATGATGCATTACGTGAGGTCGCAATAGCGCGTCACATGGATAGTTCAAGTTGTGGTTTAAAAGTACATATTTTGAATTTTTCTTGCAGAAAATGATTTCACTAAATAAAACCCATATGCCTCGTTTGGGATCGTTTAGAGACCTTTGAAGTTGCGTTCAAACAGCAATTTTAACTGCATTGAAACTGTAAACTGTTAAGGTCCAATGAAGTCTATTAAATTGAGAAAAATCCTGAAATGTTTTTCTCAAAAACATGGGGGTGAGTAAATTATCTTAAAAAAAAAATGTAAGAAAGTGGAGTAGTCCTTTAAGTTTAAACAACCTGAATTCATAACTCATTCACTGTAAAAAATTTCTTGTTGCACTTAAATTTTTATGTTTAATTAAATTTGATTTACAATAATTTCAAAGTTCTTAACTCTTTCCCAGCCATTGACGAGATATCTCGTCAATCAAGAGAAAACGCTTCCCCGCCAATGACGAGTTTTTCCGTCTTTCCGCAATACCGCTATTATCCACTAGGTTATTATCCACAACTTTTTAAACCCGGAAGTATTGTCCTATGGCAAGCGGCTGCATGTCCGTGTCTGTTTTAAAGATCGCTCTGAATGGGATCTCTATGAAAAGTCCGTCACAAAAATTGAATTATCTCTGCTTTTTGCTCAAAATATGGTGTTTTTGCAGAAACCTACCCATATTCAAAAGCTGATTACAAAAGAACTACTGAAGGTAGGATGAAACGGTTTTTTTTGTTTGAAAGCGAGGGTCTGTTCTTTCATTTGGTATATTGTATGTTTATATATTTGAAGAAGAACATTTTCTGGAAGACATTAAACTTTTGTGAAAATCATGAAAAACGCTGGCGCTGGCTGGCAACTTTTTTTTTTAAACGCTGGCGGTGAAAGAGTTAACTAGCGAGGAGTTCATAATCTTCCTAAAAAAATTAGGTTAACCCTTTATTTTTATGTAATTTATAGCAACTTCTCACTAGTCATGAAAGAAGGAAATTGAAAATTCCAATTGATTAAACTTAAACATTTAAGTGCAACAAGGAATTTTTACAGTGTAGTTGCCATTAATTATCAAAATAAAGTTGTAATAACTTTAAGCCCATTCAACTTTATTTTTTATTATTTAAACAAACTTCTCACTAGTCAAGAAAGTGGAATTTACTTATTAATTTAAGTTGTTTAAACTTAAACATTTAAGCGCAACCAGGATTTTTTAAAAGTATAACTGTAAAAAGAAATGCAGCATAAAGTTAAAACAATTTGTTTTTGTTTAATAAATGCAGAAATTATTGAACAACAAATGTTCAAATTCTTATCTCATACTGTGCAGTGAAATACTGGGACACGAGGGCTGCGTCCCAAATTGCCTACTTCCATACTATATAGTAGGTGAAAAGCAGTAGACGAGGCGAGTAGTATGTCTGAATTCATAGTATTCGAAAAACAGTAGTTGAAAAGTACCCGGATGACCTACTACTTCCGGCAAGATCCCTAAGTGTTCATTTAATAGACACTTTGCTATCCCGTGATCCCCCAGGAGAGGAGGTATCCAACGCAGAAGAAAATGAAAGTATGTTGTTTTATTCAAAAATGCCCAAAAGCAGTAACACAGCTCTATTCAAATGCAAATAGCTACATTAAACAGCTGTCCCTTGTGTTTAAATTGCACTTGTTTAACATCATTCCAGTTAACGACTAACTTCTAGTTATGATGATGAATGTCACGTGATGTATCAACATGGCGGATGTAGTATGTCTGAATTCATTCATATGATCCATATTCATACTATAAAGTACCTACTGTTTTAACAGTCAATGAGTAGGTAATTCATCCAATTCAGTACCTACTGTCACAGTATGCGATTTTGGACGCAGCCAGAAAGTTTTTTTATCGTTTAAAGTTTTTTAATTGAAAGAACTTGCATGACATCTTGCATGACTTTATGACGATTTTGTGTTGTCATTGAATATCTTTAGAATTTTTGTTTTTACATGAAAAAGAAAAGCCAAATTTATTTGAAATGGTGACATATTTTTAATTGGTGTGATGACTAAAATGTGTTTCTTTAACTATGAAAGAAGAATACAGTAGAGACAAGGTGGTTAAAGGAGAAGGAGATATAGTCAGGGTGTTGTAAAAGGCCTCCAGCATGATTCCTCACCATGTGACAGTAATACTGCTAGGCAAGCTTCCCAGAAGCTAATTGACACAGGAAAAACATGCTGATCACAATCGACACAGTAATGCATCATGCCGAGGGCCTGAAAAACTATTTCAGCCTCACAGCAGGTTTGATTTTTTGAAAACGAGGCTCTGTGGGGACTTAATGCTTTACAGAATTCGAAATTGGACTGCCATTGAGTGGTCACCATTAGACCTGGTGGATATCTTTCGTCCCAGACATGTTGCACACCTGGGGTAAAGTCCCTTGTTCTTAAACTTCGCACCAACCTGGTACAAAACCAACACTCTCTCAATGTTTTAGCCACCCAATAATCACAAGAAAGGAAAGATCGGACTGTTTGGATGGTGGGAACACAATTCTCACAGTGGGCATAGACCAATGGTGTGACAGACTGCCGATAAAGCATGCCCTCCCGCTTTCTTAGAGCTAAATCCGTCTGGTTTTTTTTAGATTTCTTCCTCTCTGTTTAATCTCCAAACCGGAGGATGAAAAACATGCATTAATTCAATTAAAGCTCTAGGGGAGCTGCATCTATTCATGCACTCTAGAGCTGGTTGTTTTCAAAACAGTGCAGGGCTAAACCATTTCTTCCTACAGTAATGTGAGCATACTTAACCACAAGTACTAGTTCTGTCCTTTTATTGTAATTGGTACAATTAATTAAAATAATAATAATAAGGCTTTGCCAAACAAAACATCATGTTTCCTCTACAGCCACTCATAGTGAATTCAATCTACAATTTACCAATGCATGCTGGTAATCAAACCTATTATCTAGTTGTCAGAGCAATGCTTTATAAGTTAGCATACAGAGAAATTTAGATAGTATTTGTTCTTGCATTCAGAATCAGCTGGGCAAAGCACAACTGGTTGGAACAGAATGTCATGGCACACTTTTTTCTCACATTTTTAAAAGTTAAACATATAGTTCAGATGCAAGTGAGTCTGACATGTTTTATTGTAAATGAGCATTTTTTATCAGGCTCTTGCGTTTAGATTCAGTCATTTCACTTTAATAACCTGAAAAGGTTATTCATTGAAAGTAATTGAAATGCACTATTTTCATAAATGTCAAAAAGTGTCTTTTGCTGCAAAACCCTCTAAGTGCATGCAAGCGATTTTTGCCAAAAACCTGCACTTCTAAAAAATAGACATAGTAAACAGTTGCAAAATCACTAAATATGCAACTAGAAACATTGCAAATGCTTAAAGTCAGAATGTAAAAATAATCTGAACTGAGCCACACATAGTGCTGTGATCCATGTCACTGCCACATTCAAGTTGTAAATAGGTCCAAGTACAAATGACACAAGTTTGAATGTGATCCACGGTGTTTCGTGCACCATCGTTCATCAAATTCATCTTCCGTGCACTTGAAGGGCTTTGCTTAAAATTGATGTGGCATTTAGCGGATTCTGCCAACAATGAAGTATTTCTAATACCGGGATAAAGCAGATTTTAAACAAAAGTATTTGATAAACATATAATACATGCTGAGACCTTTCAGTCGATATCATTATATAATTTTTGACAAAGGTGGCGTTTAGCAGCTTTTGCATCTGAGCTTCTCATATGCAGGTAAACAAACAATTTTAAGATTTTGTACTGCATGAATTCTACCTTGGACACATTGACAACCTTGATTTGACACATGATCTCAAGGAAAGTCGTGTTATAGTCACAAAAAAATGTATTTGTGTCCATAGCACAAAATTCAGCTTTTTTTACCTTGAGCACGAATGTCTTTTTCGTGTCAGACGCACAAATTTCTAGTTTTTCATGACCGTGGCACAACTTTCTTTTTTGTGTCATTTTTTGTATGTTTTCTCTTTTTTTCTATTTTAAAATCATTGTCCCTTGGGGTTAGAGTTGGAGTTTGGGTTAGGATCTCTAAAAATGTAACAGAAAGTGATTTTAATCCCAACCCCAAACGACAATTGTAATAAAATAGGAAAAAACAATGAGAAAACAATACATAAAATAACACGAAAAAAAGTCCTGCAACAGCCACAATAAACTATATATAGAAATTGACTATACATGACTTTCCGTGAGATTAGTCTGGATTTAAAATGAACTGACGTGTAGGGCTGGGTATTGTTAGGAATTTCACAATTCGATTCGATTCCGATTCTTGAGGCTTCGATTCAATTCGATTCGATTCAATTCGATATTGATTTGTTTGCTTCAATATCGATTCAATAATAAGTAGATACACAAGTAATTAAGTACCTGAGTAGCCTATATTTTAATTTTAGCTTTTGGTGCAGACTTGAACGGAGTGCAGCTGCTGTTTGCCATCTTGCTGTTTTGGTAAAGCGTGTTTTGGTAAAGCGTTTCTTGTACAATGTTGAACGCTCTCACTAGAGCAGGGATATTCAGTTAGTTTGTCATGGGGGCCAGTTCATGAAAAGCATCTCATATAAGGGGCCGAAGATATATCAGTGATTATGACTAAATTTTCATATATTTAAACTCCATAACAACAAAATCAGTGCATTGTACAATAGGCTTTTTCTACAAACATGTATTTTCAAACTGCATACAACAAAATTAGTGCATTGTAACATGTCCAAGTAGGCTTTTTCTACATCCAGACATGTTCATATGTTGTATTTTAAAACTGCATAACAACATAAGTGCACTGTAAGATGCTTTAATTTACATTTAAAGGGGTAAATAAGAGCCATATCACACTCATTGAGAATTTAACTTATTTACTCACTTTAGTACACATAACAAAAAAGTTTACAATATGTAACATAACATTGTTTTATGCTGTTTTTGTCAAAGCTAATTATTTCACTACCCCTATTTAAACTACAACAGCCATCTTAATAACTGGCAAACATTAGTCTAGCTTCTAATAAGAGAAATTATACTTTTAGATTTCGCTAGAGCAGTAAAATCAGGTGTATGTTTGTCAATAGATACACGTTCAGTGGTGCAGGTGTTGGGCGCGATGATTGATTAACTGTCACTAATCGTTTTAATGCGTTTCCTTTATTAAGACATCTAATGTCATTGTGGATAAGCAAGTCATCATTGAGCCGACATATCAAACAACAACTGTCGGAAAAGCCGGTTTTGTAAGATGGAAATACAAGAGGTTAAAACAGCCATAGAGTCCGTGGTCTCACCACTGTCAGTCATCGCGTCTTGATGTGCGGGCGCGAGCAGCTCGCGTTAGACCAAAGCACGAATATAAACATGTGACAAACCTGCTCGCGCCAGTCACGTGACTCGCGCTCTGCATCTCATGCTGTAACAGATGCACGCTCATCAACTCGTAACTGTAGGGCCCGTTGTCCAACTACATTTATTTTAATTCTAAATTTATTTATTCTAGAGATGTCTTTTTCATAGACTACATAAAGGGCCGGATCAAATTACCTCGGGGAGCGGGCGCTAGAGTGTTGCCCAACCACAGCGCCGCCACTGGCCGGTAGGCTGAATCGATTCATGAATTTGATGAATCGATATTGAATTGAGGAACAAATAATTGCAATGCATTGATGAATCGATATTTTTACCCAGCCCTACTGACGTGTACTGTAAGCTTGCATTCAATGTTTTACTCACTGGTCACAATAATTTAATATCTATAAATCTATATCTACACTGTAAAAAAAATCCGTAGAAATTACAATGTTATTGCAGCTGGGTTGCCGGTAATTTACCGTAGATTAAGTTTATGTTATTTACTGGCAAGAGTTTGTTCAAAGTTAAATACATTTGAAATATTAACAAGTCTTTATCTTTACAGAATAAAACTATACAATAACAGCCTCATGCAAAGCATTCTGGGAACCAGAAATCATCATCAACCTTTTTCTGTTTTTTGCTTCAGATTTTGTTTCGCAAAATGTTTTGCTTGATGCTGTATTTTTAGTTTTACTCTGTAAAGACAAATACTTGTAAATGTTTAATGTTCATTTAACTCTGAACAAAATGTTGCCAGTAAAAAACATAAACTTAAATCTACGGTAAATTACCGGCAACCCAGCTGCAATTTCTACGGAATTTTTTTACAGTGATTCACAGTTACCAATAGCTGATTTTTCAACCTGATATCTGTCGATACTGATGCCAAAAGTTTGGTGGTTATACTAACTTGCATGAACAAAATTCTGAATATTACATTTTCTTAATGTTATTCATTCATGTAATGAGTATTAATATTGAACATTAAACTAGTTTCTTTACATTTTCTATAAATCAAGCTCAAATTCGTTGCATTTTCTGTTCTCTTTTGATTGACAGGATATATCAGCCATGACTATCAGCTTTTTTGCAAACTATCAACCAATAGCCAATAGTTTGATAAATTGGTTTTATCGTCCGATACCGAGTATTGTATGGGATGAAAAAGAAATAATAATAATTTCAGCAGTGGTCTCGGCTTATGATACAAAAACAAATCCATGAATGGATAACATAAATGAATGAAAGTTATACTAAAAATGTTCCTTCTGTATTCCTGCTACTTTTTAAAGCAACAAGATTATCAGGTTACTGAGGACATAAATCCACGTGACCTCAGGCTGATCAATATGCAGTTCCCTTATGCTCTCGTGCAATTACACGGAATGAAAGGATGAGTCAAAAAGCTGGCATAAATTGGATGATCAACCACTGTGTAAATCTCAAAACGTTTAAAAAGGAAACATCCCAGTGTTTGAAAAAGGCTTTGAGCTTTCCTCTCATTCTGAGTCATGAGTTTGGTGAAACCTCACAGGGAACCCCAAAAACCTGTGGATGGTTGAAATAAGGCCTTTATCTGTAAAAAGCTATTGTCATTCTGTCAGGTATGTGAGGGAGAGCTCAGGTGTGAAAGTGAACAGAGATGTAAGGGGATGGTCTCTGTGGAGCAGGGGGAGCAGCTGCTCAGGTGGCTAATGGCCATCTGTGGAGAGTAGTTGACAACTGGGGGACGAAGATGCATCTGATTATTTTGTGTATTTTCTAAACAAACAATGAAACAAAAAATAAAACCAAAACCACTTGTGTGTGGTTAAAAATAGCAACTAACTCAAAAGGACTGAAAGCAATTACAGTATATCAACCTCAATTCTTTAAGATATAGTTCACCTCTAACAAAACTAAAATAAGTTTTCAAGAGTTTTGGTCATTTACCTTTTTTACATAAAAAGTACGTTTTTTGAAATCATTTTTAAGATTATGACTACTTCATGATTATGACTAATATCAAAATTTTTACGCAACTTTAGCCGGGGTATCATAGGCGAGGGAAACCCATATCTACTTGTGAACACAATACAGCACCAACATAAGATTAAACAGCAGCAACAATAAAAAGTAAATGTAGAACAATAAAACAAAAGGTTGGAAGAAATAAATATACAACTAGTAAACTTAATATATAAAGCTAGCAAATAATAAGAAGTGAAATGAAATACAAAACAGATTTATGACTATACATGGGTTTCAGTCATGTGACTTTTTACGTTATGCCGCCATCTTGAGGACCTACCGAGTACCAGTAGGCTACTGACAAGCATTGGCTGGCTTGCTACGATTTACGGATTTCTTATCTTTTACTGTCTATGATTCTTATGGATACGGGAAATGGCTACGAAAGACAACATGTCGCACCTCGACTGTCATGAAAAGAAACGCGACTTTAAAAAAAAATATACCTTGGTTTGGGTGTGATGCCTACTCAATCCCCGATACGTTCATCCAGCCGCTGTTCGCTGCTACCGAACTACCACTATTTTACAACACTAAGGCGGCGCGTCACAACATGAAACTTTGCTCGAAGTATCACCTGGATCTCTACTCATGAACGCGAACATTGAGAACATTGTTTGTGTACACAGAGTTTAATAAAAAGAAAGTTTTGTACAACTGATTTTGGCTGTTATGGTGTCTGCTCGTCATCCCTGCCAGACGGAAATAATCGATTTCTGAATGCGAATGAATGAATCTCATATGAGGCTCCTTTTTCAACTAGAAGGTCAATATTGTTTTTCACTTGCGACAAAACAACGAATTATCTGTGCATTTATATGGAACTATGCGTTAGGAGCTATCCATCTTTACTCTTCTCCCTCCTTACGTTCCATTCGCAGATCGATACATCTAGACTGGGAAGATGGCGGCGAGCGGAAGCCAAATCAACTAAAGTTAGTTGTTCAAAACCTTCTTTTTAGTAAACTCTTTGTTCACAAACAATGTTCTCAATGCTCGAGTTCACGTGTAGAGACACAGGCGATACTTCGAGCAAAATATCATGTTTTGTCGAGCCTTCTTAGTGTTGTAAAAATAGCGATTTTGATGCTCACAACATATTGAAGGCATAGCTTCTAGTTCTTTTGCGACCACTTCAGGTCCTCAAAATGGCGGAAGACAAGAGAGTGACGCCAGCTGAAACCCATGTATACTTTCAAGTCATCTCTCAAATACGCACACACAGAGAGAGAGAAAGGTTGCCTTAAAGAAACTCAGATCCTAAGATCCTTCAGAGTACTTTGAAGATTCCTTTATGCTTTTGTATCTGTTAGTCCAGTATGTGTTTAAGGAAAAAAGACAATCATAGGTTTAGACAATATGAGGTTAAGTAAATTATAACAGAATATTAACTTTATTTGTTGTGTATTCCTCTAAGGTGGGGAAAACCTCATTTTAATTTCTATTGTTGAGCCACAGTGTGTTACATAACCTTAATTGCATAACCTTGTGGAGTTCTAGTTTGAGCAATGCGCAAGTATAATCAGACTTTCATTAAGTAAACACGATTATTATACTTAACAACATTTGATTTTGTCTGTTTTAGGAAGGTAAGAAAATAATTGTATACACACTGAATGCATCTATTTATATAGCCATTGATTTCTTGAGACTGTCGGAGGAGAAGAATAGAGTATGTCTGGGCTCTCGGTTGAGGTGGTGGCGAAGCAATGACTCTCTAGGTGAGTGCTGTATTGACCTGTCAGTGTTTATGATTGCTTTAATAGTCCTCCCAGCTGTGCTACCACTTTTAAACATAAGCTAAATGTGTCCTGTTTCCTAAATTGTCACAAATATGCAAATCCTAAAAACACATGGGCCCTATTATAATCTTAGTGCATTGTGAATTGCCCCTTGGGGTAAATAAAGTGTTTGAAACTTGAAACTGGTCTAAAGCGCATGGTCTAAAGCGCATGGTCTAAAGCGCATGGTCTAAACCGCATGGTGCACAGTATAAAGGGGTGTGTCCGAATCCACTTTTGCTAATTTAATGATAGAAAAAATGGTTTGTGCGCCTAGCACACAGTCTAAAAGGGTTGTCCCTACTGTATTTGTGTAAAAAGTAATGGGTGTGTAACATGCAATAAACCAATGAGAACCAGTGAAAAAAATAAACCACGAAAGCCAGTTGAGCTTACGCCATGTCAATTCCCTATAATCTCTTTCCCGGCCAGCATTTTTAAAAAAAGTTGCCAGCCAGCGCCAGCATTTTTCATGATTTTCACAAAAGTGTAATGCCTTCCAGAAAATGTTCTTCTTTAAATATATAAACAAACAATGTATCAGATGAAAGAACAGACCCTCTGCTTTCATACAAAAAAAAAAAAACGTTTCATCCTACCTTCATTAGTTCTCTTGTAATCACCTCTCAAACATCGGTAGGTTTCTTCAAAAACACCCAATTTTGAGCAAAAAGCTGAGATAATTCAATTTTTGCGAAGGACTTTTGATAGAGATCAGATGCAGAGTGATCTTTAAAACATACACAGAGTTCTTTCTCTTTCACGTGGGGCGCTACTTCCGGGTTGTATAAAGATATCTAGTCAATCAAGAGAAAAAGCTTCCCTGCCAATGACGAGATTTTCTGTCTTTCCGCATTACCGCTATTATTCACAAGGTGGCACCCTTCCACAACTTTTTAAACCCGGAAGTATTGCCCTATGGCAAGCTGCTGCATGTCCGTGTCTGTTTTAAAGATTGCTCTGAATGGGATCTCTATGAAAAGTCTGTCACAAAAATGGAATTATATCTGCTTTTTGCTCAAAATGTGGTGTTTTTGCAGAAACCTACCGATATTCAAAAGCTGATTACAAAAGAACCACTGAAGGTAGGATGAAACATTTTATTTTTT
Source organism: Paramisgurnus dabryanus (assembly GCF_030506205.2). Taxonomy (NCBI): domain Eukaryota; kingdom Metazoa; phylum Chordata; class Actinopteri; order Cypriniformes; family Cobitidae; genus Paramisgurnus; species Paramisgurnus dabryanus. Next base: position 25,290,146 of record NC_133343.1, on the reverse strand, counting down.
TGTTTGAAAGCAAAGGGTCTGTTCTTTCATTTGGTTTATTGTATGTTTATATTGAAAATCATGAAAAACGCTGGCCCTGGCTGGCAACTTTTTTTAAAAAGCTGGCGGTAAAAGAGTTAAATAACAAAAACAATATTGCGCCATTTAAGCCAGGTTTAAGTTGATCAATGGCGTAGTTTATTTTAGTCAAAATAGCAACTCGCCAACGATATGCCTGAACACACCTAGTTTTCAGAATAGAACGCCCATGGGCGCAAACGCATTTGCTTTATTAAAAAGACTGAAACTAACATTTTATAAAATAGTAAACACATCAAAGATCTATTCATATCAGCATCTTAAATAAATATGTCTGATGTGGGCCACCATGTTGAGATCACGACCAGCCACTACTGCTCACTTTATCGCAATAATTCTCCATTACCGAACACAAAACATGTTAACAAAGCATTACAGAGTTATGACCCTAATATAATTCCTAATGACAAAAATGTTCAATAAAAATATTAATGCAGTAGATTCAGATATCTGAAATTTATATTGACATCATTCATCATTCAACTCTAATTAACACCCTTATAACACCATCCACAGTGACTGAGATCAGAACGACAAGAAAGGGTCTTGTCCAGGTGCTAAGAAAGGTCATCTATGGCAGAATTTATGTACTTAATACCGCTGTGTTAAAGCTATAAGCGCAGGCTCATCCGATAAGAATAATGGAAAGACTGGACGAAAGAGCCAAAGGGATGAAGATAGACAAAAAGCATCAATTGTTCATAGCAGATAATAAAGTGATGTATTCCTGAGTTTATAATCAACCGTGACAAGGTAGGCTGTGTCTATTCCAGTCACAGGAATTTAAAGGGCACGAGTAAAAAGGCTTTAAAACGGATTTGAGATTTGATGTAAAGAGTGCAGAAGAGCATATGACACTTCACATTCTAAAGCAGGACAAACTGTTATTAACATGCCCCCAGATTTATCTTCTGAGAAGGTCAAGCGTGCCTTCAGCATCGCACTGCTTTAAAGAATGATTGCTTGTTTTTTTAGGTCGATTAGGTAATTTTTCATTGGATGTGTATAGGAACAAATGAGCGTGATTAAACATATTCAAAATGTTTAACCCTTATGTGTTGTTGGGGCCATTTTTGGCCATTTTTGCTATTTTTTGTCTTAACTTGGCCACAACTTTCTCTGTGTTTCAGCAAATGGAATGATTTTTGGTGAAAAATCTTATATTTACACATATTTTAAGAAAATGCTTTGAAATTTTTCAAAAACTTAACAATATACCGTGGGCAAATTTACTACCCTTACGTGTTGTTAGCGGCCAAAAAAGGCCACTAAATTAAACTGCTGTAAAAATTAATCGGATGAATTTTTTTTCAATTATTTTTTTCGTAAATCTGTTAATCAACCTCAGTACTGATCAAAACTACCAATTGTTTGCAAAAATTCCATGATTTTAACTCTTTCATTGCCAAGTTTATAAGTAGTGTCACTGATTTGGGGAAAAAAACACACAAAATAGTGAATGTGGCTGGATTTTCCTTTACCTTTTGTACAGTCTTGGGCATGTCAAAGACTGGTAAAAACATTGGCTTTGATGCATTTTTAGTTTTTGTGCAGCATCAGCTTTAATTTTTTTCTCCCTCATTTGTTTGTGGCCATTTTTCCCCATTGACTTCCATTATAACAACATTTTTTGATTGCAGAGCCATGACACCTTATTACCATGCATTCTTGATTCTTTGTGGTTTTACCTTTTGCAAAGAGGTAAAATTTGTCATTTTTACTGTTGATCACCATGTGGCACCATTAACCCTTTAGTAGCCTGTGCAAAAAAAACAGTCCACAATCACTTTTTATATTGAAAATCAGTGATTTTGTGTTTTTTTTTCTCAAATCACTTAGGAGCTTGGCAATTAAAGAGTTAAAATCATGAAATTTTTGGAAACATTTGGTAGTTTTGATCAGTACTGAGGTTGATTAACAGATTTATGCAAAAAAAATTGAAAAAATATTAATCTGATACATTTTTACAGCCGTTTAATTTAGTGGCCATTTTTGGCCGCTAACAACACGAAAGGGTAGTGAATTGGAACAAGGCACAAGGGTTAAAAAATAGATTTTTGGAGTACCTTGTGTTTAATGTAGGAACAAAACAAATGAACACTCACCCACAATTTCGCTGGATTCCTTGTTGTAAAGTTTCTTGTTCCAGTACAGCATTCTCAAGAAAGGAAATGAGGTCAGCAACACCAAACAGATTCCCAGAAACATGTAGCCTGTAAAGGCCGCAAAGTCGATTCCCTAGAGAACAAAAAATAAATAAATAGGAGGGCCCTTTAAAATGCTAAACGAACAAGTGCAATTAATTTGTTTAGATTTCATGTAATCTATTCAAGGCACTAATGGAAGAGATCACAAGCACTCTACAGCCCCTGATATGCTTTGGATACTGATTACATTTCATCAAGAGAGTCATATTCAGCATTTTAATGCTTGCATCTTGATGCATTTAGGCACTTATATGAGATTTAAATGAGCACCTGCATGCATTACAAATCCTCTTAATATGCTCTTGACTATTTATTAATTCCCATTCATATCAAGAGCACACAACTCTCTCTGCCAAACATCTAGTTTCAAATGATATCCCCCTATCTGTGTAGCCCATCCCTCATCTCTCATCATAACCAGATGGCATCAGATTTTCAAATGGCACCACTGAGAAAGATGTGTAAAGCAGCTCTGTGTCTCCTTAAAATCTAATCCAACTTATCTCCCACCGTTGCTGCTAGTGTATAACCTACGGTTTATTGCTGTGATGTGATACACGATCTACTGTACACAGAGGCATTTTACAAAGCAAAAGCAGGGAAATTACATCACTGTTTTAGTTCATCCCCCACACCTCGGGGGTTTGGCAATAACCCAGGACTTGAAGGTACATCCTGGTAAGTGAAGAAAAAGGTAAGGTTGAAAACAAAAAAAACATTGATCCTGTTTTTTGGCAGCGTAATGTTCCCCAAAGTGGATCAAGGTACTAAATCCTCTACTCTTAAAATGATTCTGGGACTGAAAGGACAAACGTGGCTTTGTGTGATTGGAAAAACTGAAGGTGTAAGTGAGTGAATGAACAACAAACAAACAAAGTCATCTCATCTCAGGCTGAATGTATTGGAAAAATATGAATGAAAGAAGAGGAGTGAACACTGGTGTATAGTGACCTCTACAGGAGATCAGGAGAGACAGAAAAAGAAATGAAAAACAAATGAGGATAAATGAGGAGAGGCTTTGGTAACAACCAAATGAAATATAAACAATCAGAAGGGCACAACGTAAAAATGCTGAACACGGCACTCGACCACGAGGATTGGAACTTGCTGGGCCAGTGTTTGTGAACTAACAGTCTTATTTTATACAGTACTGTGCAAAAGTCTTAGGCCACCATGCTACTATTAGATTTGTTGTTTTGGCAATGGTATAGTGATCATATATAATTATTTCTTAGTCTCTTTATTAGAATACAACCAGAAAATACAAGAAATTTGTATGTAGTATTAAAAACAGTATAAAAGTATAAGATGAAGTGTCAAGTATTTAGTGTAAACTCCCCTTCCATTTAAGCAATAGCAGGCAACTGCAGGATCTTTTAAACCTAAATGAAATTAAATCCTAATTTCTCAATCTAATCAAATGACTTCAGGGCTTCAGTCTTCTCAAAAAAGCTCAAGATGTGTTTTGTGCCAAGAGAGGTCACACTAAATACTGACTGATGCCTGAAGACATCATTTAGTTCTGAAAATTGTTTAATTTTTAATTTTGTGTACATATTTCCTGTATTTTCTGTTTGTATCTTAAAAAAAGAGTGTATACATCAAAACGGATAGACATTAAAACTTTGCAACCAGCGGTTGGGTTAAATTAACCCAGAAATTATAAATTACAACCCAATGGGTTGGGTTTGGTCTTTTTTGACCCAACGCTTGGTTAAAAACAACCCAACATTTTTATAGTGTTAAAAATAATACACTTTTTGGTGGCAAACAATGGCATATGGTAAAAAATTTCAAACTGATACTTGTTAGACTATTTTTTGAGTATCTATCAGATCAGGCTGGCAGATAATCTATCTGACCAGCTAAACCAACTCAATACCAGTTCGGCCATCGTGCAGGCTGGGAAACCAGCGACTGTAAGCCAGCTAAAATCATCTTTATGAATTTGGAAGACACTTTCATCCAAACAAATGTCAGAAAAAGGTACTTTAAAGGTACAAACTGTACTTTTTCCCAAAAGGATCTGGCACTGGGGTGGTATCCTTAAAGCAACACTCCACTTTAAAAAAAAAATATGCTCATTTTCCAGCTCCCCTAGAGTGAAACATTTGCTTTTTACCGTTTTGGAATCCATTCAGCTGATCTCCGGGTCTGGCGGAACCACTTTTAGCATAGTTTAGCATAATCCATTGAATCTGATTAGACCATTAGCATCTAGCTCAAAAATACCAAAAAGATTCAACGTTTTAATGTGTTGTATTCCCATAAAGGTACAAAAATGAACCTTTATGCAGTGCCGGAAAATAGTCCCCTTGGTTACTTTTAATAGCAGGGACTATTTTCGGTCACTGCGTAAAGGTTCATTTTTGTACCTTTATGGGTATACAACACATTAAAACGTTGAATCTTTTGGGGTACAATATTATATCCTAAGGACCTTTTATGTACCTTAAGGAACAATTTTGTACAAGTAAAATTTTAGGGGGACACAATAGATCCTTAAGCTACAGTAAAGTAACCAAAAAGGTACCAAATATTTTATGTTTACTACCTGTAAAGGTACAAAACGGAACCTTAGGGTACCACCTCAGTGACAGAAATAGTACAGTTTTGTACTTTTTTTTCTGACAGTGAAGCAACTTAAAGTGCATTGAACCTTTACATATCTTCAGGATCGAACACTTAGCTATCTTCAGGATCGAACACATGACCTTTGTGTTGCCAACGTAATGATCTACCAACTGAGCTACAAGAACACTCTCCTATTTCATTCTATTCTTTTTTGGTCCAATCCTGAACAATCTAAAAATGTCCTCAAGAGATGTCTTCAAACGCTCAGGCTCACTGGGTTTGTATGGATCTGTCGATAATGCTTTATTAAAGAGTTTTTTTGCTTTATTCCTCACAGACTTCTAGCACCATTGAGCTAAAAGCCCATCACATAGAGTCAATGCATAAATCCACATGATTTTGCCTATTTCTTGCAACTGCATTACTGGTACTGATTGTGAATACGTCTATGAAGGCAGTCATGTTGCGATAATGACTCTGAGACACATAGTGTGTAAATGAGACCTCCCCTCATTTCGATCTGTCATTGTTCCATCGCTTTCAGCAGCCAAAAAATCAAATCCAAAAAATAACGAAAGTGGAGAACTGAAAATGATGAAGCACCATGCAAAAAGACCTTTACTATTCACTCTCAAAAAAAAAGTTGCCATAGAAGAAAATTTAAAACGTCTATAACAAACGCTGTTTCATGCGTATCTGATGGTAATCTGGTGAACCTATAGAGTAGTATTATATCCTTCATATCTCCGAAGAGTCTTTAGTTTTATCAAATTCATAAAAGACAGATTAGCTTTACCGATTCTTTCCGATAACATACAGAAAACTTCGGAAGGAGGAATTACTATGGCGTTTAATCAGACCCAAAAGTCGCGCGTGGTTTTTGTGCGCGCGACTTTTGGGTCTGATTAAACGCCATAGTAATGCGAGAGATACAAGCGTGCAGAACACTATTCGAGCACGGACAAGCGTACTCGCGAGTGCGCAGAACACAATTTGCAGCCACACGAGCAAGGGCTTGGATGAGCGCCCGCTCGACTATCTCTATGCTCTCACAGCTGCACCACACGCGCTCGCTCGATCAAGATGACTTTTGGGACTTTGGGGGCGGGACATTGACTGATGTCTCCGCATCTGTGATTGGTTGTTTGATTTGATTAGTGACACGCATGATCTCTTGTTCCACTATCCATATCCAGTCAATCTAGGTAGAGAAGTCATGTTTTAATATGACCATTATGTCGGAGCACGTATTTTTTTTTCATTTGACATCAGTGACAATAGTGTTCTGCGCGCTTGTATCTCTCGCTATTTGTGCGCGCGACTTTTGAGTCTGATTAAACGGCATTGTTACGGATTGCAGGAGGAGCGAGTCAACACTTTATACAACACTGACTGGATAACTTATGATTCACTACATGTTCATGTCATTTATATAATATGCACTTAAGCGCATATTAGTCTTACTCTAACTCATGACCCGTTTGGGAATTTTCTATGAAATCCAGCGTTAAACAAACACACAGACAAAACTCTGCTGCTACCCCAGAAAAACAAACTATATCCATTGTTTCCATAATACTGGTTTTCTTCTCCTTACATTCAAAAACACACTTCTTCTTTCATGACATTGTTGAGTCTTGATATAAAACAAAGCTGTCACGTAAAGTGCTGCCTGTGACTTAGCATCCTTGGTTCTTGCTCTTATGCTGATTGAGGTGTGGGTGTGATTTTCCGGGGGAAGTACCCATAAAAAGAAGTGATATGTATAGCTTATGCCTAAAACATCAGCTGGACCCAAAATCGATAAACTTTCCGAAACTTGTACAAACCCTTGCGAAATGCATTCGGCACAAAGATACTCTGTAACACGTCCAACTGCTTTTTTGACACTTTGCATTTGTTTAGCATAAGGAAACCAACTCTTAAACTGTGTTAATAAGTCAGAATGCATGAAATATCTTTTAATCGTTTCATTGTGGCCAAAAGGTTAATCAGATTTTTTTAAATTTACAGAAATGGTTCTTTAAAAAAATCTTTGATTGAATGGTTCTTTGAGGAACCAAAATTGGTTCTTCTATGGCATCGCTGTGAAGAACCGCTTAAGCAGCTTTAGCAGGTTAGTGAGCAGTCAAGGACTATACCCAAGTCTTGAGTGCTTGAGGCCCAGGGACCACTGATTGGCAGCTGAGATTTCTGAAAGCTTGACTGACAGCCAAGTAAATGCCGGGGAGAAAAGCACAAGCTGTAGGAGACGTCTCATCAACGACCCTGAAACCCTGCGTATGCCCTGCCACAAATGTCTGATCCACTGAGAACTCTACAGATGGATGGTTAACTGAACAAATGGCAACGTTCCTGCTGTAGAGATCCTGTTGAGACCGAGGAGGGGGGCCCTTATGACCCTCACAGGCAAAACAAACAGAAAACAAACAAAACAAACAAAGCGTCCACAAATACAAGATGTTCCATAGTTTTTGACATTTACCATAGAAATATATGGATGAGCATAGTTCTGGGTCAAGGAGGACATAGACAGAGAGTAAAGTTGTGATAAAGCAAATCATATAAAGGAATTATTTAAATGATAAAGGAATTCATTAAATCTTAAAAAGTAAAGATTTGTGACTCAGTTTGTAAAAAAGCCGCCTGAAGTCATATTTAGTGTTTTATTGTTTTCTACATAAAATCATCCTACATTATATAACCTTGATATCTATAATACTGACTAGAGTCATGTCAAAGATTGAAATTAAAGTGAAAGTTTTGTGGATGAGTGATGTCCGCCACTGCATTTTTCATTAAGCTGCATTGTGCCGTGTTATCCATCTATTTTGTATTTGCAGAACTTGCATTCAGATTCACTCTTAAGATCCGAGGATGATTGGAGCTTAATAAACGGATTAAGCGACTACTGGAGAAAGTGCCAGCCTCATTACACTAAAAGTAAATCCACACATGCATGCAAACGCTTGTTTTTCTATCTCGGTGGAGACTTCTATTGCTTTTACACTGAGCTAATTATATTTTTTATCCCATAAGCCTAATCCTTATATAAACCTACCAAAATTTTTACATTCATTTAAAATATAGTTATTTAAAGCCATTTTCCTTCGGGGGAAATGTTGGCTGTTCACCACAATGTTTACACATTGTAGGCAAAACTTGACCCACACACTCAAACAATCAGCACACAAGATACAAACATTCACACATTTAATAATTTATGTTGTAGTTTGCCGAAAACCCCTGCACATACATGTCATACAAACTATGTGTCAGGATATCAGTGTTTGTTTCTCCTGTTGCAGTTTAATGTGTAGGGCCAGTACTATAAAGCTGGGTTTCCATTTAAACGTGAAGCGAATCTTTTCAAAATTCGCAAAAAAAATAAAAACAATGCGTATTATGTGCGTTTCCATGAAGTTGTTCGAGCGAATAACAGTGGTAACCTAGTTACTAACATTAAATAAAACAAGGTACACTTAGAAAAATGGAGACAGGACTGCATTTAGTTACGTTTGGGCAAGTTCAGCTCGATCTTAACAGAATCTGTACATATTTTACAAGTTGGCCAATTCGTACGAATTCATATGAAGTTAATTGAGCAAAAATGTACGATTCTCTCTCTTCCCTTTTTTATTTTTCTTGTCAAAAATGACAATCATTTCGCTAGATAAGACCCTTATGCCTCGTTTGAGATCGTTTATAGTCCTTTGAAACTCCATTGAAAAAAACTGTTAAGTGTTGAGTTAAGTATTAAATGTTGGGCTCTATTAAAGTCCATTAAAATGAGAAAAAACATTTTTTTCCTCAAAAAACATAATTTCTTCTCGACTGAACAAAGAAAGACATCAACATTTTGGATGACACGGTGGTGAGTAAATTATCCGGATTTTTCTTTTAAGAAAATGGACTATTCCTTTAAGGTTGCGATAGGTGTCATCTCTCTCTCTCTCTCTCTCTCTCTCTCTCTCTCTCTCTCTCTCTCTCTCTCTCTCTCTCTCTCTCTCTCTCTCTCTCTCTCTCTCTCTCTCTCTCTCTCTCTCTCTCTCTCTCTCTCTCTCTCTCTCTCTCTCTCTCTCTCTCTTTTTCTCTCTCTCTCTCACACACACACACACACACAGTAGGATTACCTGTTTAAAAATTATTCTGGATCATAGACTCATTCATGGAGAGCCCAGAGTTTCATAGACTCCTACCTCTATTGCATCAGCAACTTTGGAATCCTTAGACACACACAGAAAAAGACAAACAGACACACACACACACACAAACACAGTAAGGCATACATGGTTTACGTGGACAATTCCATAGACGCAATGTATTTTATACTGAAAAAACTGTATATTCTATTCCCCTAACCTACCACCAGTCTTTAATCATGTCCCCGTAAACCACATAATATACAAACCCACACACACACACACACACACACTGATATCATGTTATAAACATCATGATAATTATAATCTTACATAATTTTTATATAATGACTTGCGATCCAGCTAAATAAGTAATTAATGCACAAGGCAATCACGAGATGAGAAAATGTCACGTATTGAATTTTGAACGTGTTTTGCTTGTCTGGGGTTGTTCAGATGAGAAGTTGTATTTTCAGTCATCATATGTATGGTGTCAACGCAAACACAAGCCTACCCAAATATAAACAAATCTGGCCTGTGTATCGCAGCGATAACACGAACCGATGCATCCATGTCAATAATTACAGCACGCTCCCCCATGCATCCGCTACAGGAACATATTTATTACAGAATGTTCCTGCGGAAGACAAGGATGATGTTTATGAAGTATTAGATTTAAAGCAGTCGGGCTTCGGTGCATTTGATGGTTTTCACCCTCAGCGTTTCAGGCCTCCCAGAACCATGAGTTTACGGATATTGTGTTTTTCAGAATTTGTAATCTAGCAGCGAGTGACCTTGATGTGAAAAATGTAACTCGAGTATGATTACCAATGCATCAAAACGTGCTACAGCCATTTTGACAGGAAAAGACCATTTTTCTACAAAGCCACAAATTAAGTGAAACCCCATTGTTTTTTGCTCTCAAGGCCGGCTCAGGAACATCACTAGGAAGAGTGTGAAGGAGAAGTACTTTTAAAACTGATTGAAACTGCTTTGAAATCTGTAAGGGCGTGTGTCCACCAAAGTTTTTTATTTTCTGGAGGCAAGCATATTTTTATAATTGTTTGCTATGGAAGTGCCACATAAAAAAAACTGCAGCTGGCGAGTGTTTATTTCAAGCCCAGCCTGGTTTTTATCTGTCACTAAGAGTTGAAAAATGTTTAACTTAAGGTGAAACGCTGAGCTCATCAATGTCACTTTTTAGTCAGCCATCCAATTACAGTGGAGGATGGGCGGAACAAATACCACACCGACCAATCGGCGCATCGTACAACAACTGTTAAACAAAGAAGTTAATATTTCAAAATCATAGCAACCAAAACGCTGTCGAGCACCCACAGTCTGCGTTTTTAGGAAATCGCTTCTCGTTTTCAGACGCGTTTAATTTGGTGAACAAATGGCCTAAGTCACCAATGTCTAATATCCTTGTAACTGTAAGAATAACTACTTTACATTCAGAAAACCATTCAAAACAGATTTTGTACACAAAACAAATGAAGAGTTTGGTTCCAAAACGCAATAAATCCATTTTGACTAATTGGGGTAAAAATGTGTTTTCTATACCAAGAAAGAAAATATACAACTATTTTCTGTTACAAACATTCACATAGCATCTTTAGGTTATAATAACATAAAAAATTCAAATCCATAATTAGATTTTCAAAGATTTATTATAAAAACTTTTTTTGCAAAATGCAATAAATCCATGACTTTAATACTATAAAACTAATAAATCAATATATAAATGTGCATTCACCTTTGCCATGTTATATTTAGTTAATTTCTTCCTCACCACAGAAAACCACTACAGGTTTAGAATGCCATCGAAATTCCATGTGTATTCAAATCGCCGCCATTGTTGTTTACAATGCATGGAATGGTGAGCCGTGATTTGTTGAGCGGATTTATTGCATTCTGCAAAGAAGGAGGACTGGCGTTTGTCACGGTTTGAAAAAAGGGATAAAAACAGATTTTGCATAAAATGAAGAATTTACTTTTTAATAATGACCAGATACAATACTGATATTAGCTGTAACATTTTTTTTTAAATGCCGTTTATCACATTTTGGAACCAAACTTTTCAAATATTCCATTTAAATTGATCATGATTACAATCTCAGACAGTGACTTTTGTCCACTAACATCTAATAAAAATATGTGAGCCTGGCCTGCCTGTGAAAAATGTCATTTTTGTGATTTACCAGCATGATCACAACAAGAATTCGTACATATTTTATAATTTGGCTAATTTGTATGAAGTGAATCATACAAAAACGTACAAGTGTAAAAAACTATAACGAAACCCCACCCCCAACGTCACAGGCGCAAAAGCAAATCATACAAAAATATATGCATCGTACAAATTTATGGTCGTACGAATTAGCCACCTCGTAAAATGCGTACGAATTGCCATGAGATAGCGGTGGATTTAATGTTTTCTACACAAAATTATCCTATATAATGTGAAAAACATTTGTGAAAGTATCATTTTGATATCTTTACTTTTGACTAAGACCATGTCAAAGATTAAAATGAAAGAAAAATCAATTATTTAAATTAAATTTTAGTTAGATTATGAAACTTTACCCTGGAAAACACAGGCGGGGGTCACATACAGTATGAACTATTACTTATGGTTGATAAAATCAAAGCTTAAAGGTGCTTAAAACTGTAATTGAAACGTCCCTTTGTACTATGCAAAACAAAAAATGTGTAATATCATACTGTATAGTGATAGGATAATATATTGCAGATGCCAAAATATCAGCCAATAATTTTTTTTAGTTTTTTTTATTATCAGCATTGGCCAGTAAATTTCTCTATTACTTAAATTTGAGGTTTGTAATAAAAACGAAACTCAGTGTCACTCAATGTAAAGCCAAAATCTGACAGACAGTAAAATAACCACCAATCATTATTCACATTTTAACATGACATTATGTTGTGTCACACACAACACCACACTAGCTACACTTATTCAAACAGTACCAGAAGATGTCAAATCCACATTCATTATGTCTTGTCAATATGTTTTAAGTACTTGAAAAGAATATATTTATAAATACTAATGTTTTTTTTGTGTCACCAATTTTCTGTTTGTCTCTTATTTACTGTGATAACATTTGTGTTATATCGGCCAATCAGCTTTCTTAATATTGGTATTGGCATCGGCCATATAAAAACATATTTGTCGACCTTGAATATCATATATTTATATGTAATATGTGTGTGTAAAAACCTCCCCGCACTTATACTGTTGTTTTGACATCATTTTAGTTGGGGCCGGTAATAAAAGCATACATGTGTAAAGTAAAAGTTACACACAAAGTGAAGATAGATATTAAGAAGAATAATTTTAATCCACTCTTGAGATTCCCTTCTTAAATCACACTTAAAACGTGAAGCTGTCTTAACATCTTTCATAAACAAATGTATCCATCTCTGTCAGACAGTGTGCAAGGGGTTGGAAATCAATTTTGCTGACAAGGTGTTTATATGACACTAAAATTTATGGCTCCAAATGGATTGAAGTTTTAGGCACATAGTTGTTCTTTTGGCATGTAGCTTTTAAATAGACTGTCAGAAAAAGATGGATCTCTTATACTTTTATAGCCACCCTCCTTCCGCTTTCTCTCTCTCTCTTACACACACAAGGTTGTGTCTTAATCATTGTGTCAATGGTAGTGTGCTAGAGAGAGCTGCAGGGAAGAAGGGCTACAGAAAGAGAGCATCTTTAATCAGCATCCAGAGCTGGAGCTCTAATTTATCTTCTGGGTATCGGTCAGGACTTTAGATGGACACTGATGCATGTACAGACCACACACATCAGTGCATGCACCATTTTGTTGTGTATCGGTTTTTGTATGTGTTAGTCTTGCCTTCATTTTTCCATTGTCCATTTTGCTATTGTACTGTGTGCACCTACTACGATGTTCTGTGTGGTTGCTAGGACTTCACAAGGTGGTTGCTAGGGTGTTCCGGGTGGTTTCTAAATGATTGATTATCTAATCGAGTGAAAAGAAATCACCCCCTAGATTCCATGTGTCCCCTCAATGCAATTAAAACCAGTAAAAATCGGCAGTCCATTAGCTTGGACAATTAATTGTGCAGTCGTTAACAAGTTCTGCAAGTAGTATTGTTCTTTACAGGTACACTCTCAAAAAAAGTACAAAAAGGTACAAAAGTTCTCACTGGGGCGGTACCTTTTTAAAAAGTACAACTAAAAGGTGCATATTGGTACATCAAAGGCACACATTGGTACCTTAGAGGTACATACTGGTACATATTAGGTTTTAAAATGTTTTTCCTGTTTTTTCGAAGCTTTGATTGTGTTAACAGAGCGCAATATAAAATGTGTTGGAACCCATGGAACATTTCTCAACCAATCAGAATACAGCATTCAACATGCCCGTGGTATAAGTTTAGTTGAATTCATTACATTGTTTTTTTTTTTGTCAAATTAGTTAAACTAAAAAATAAGTAGAAAAGTAACTCGCATTACATTTAAAAAAAAGTAACTTAAATATTAATAAGTACATTTATTAAGTAATGTGTTACTTTACTCGTTACTTTTAGAAAAGTAAAATTATTATTTAATGCAAGTCACTTGTAATGCGTTACCCCAACACTGAAATTGACAAATGTGTCGGTGTAACTTAATTGGTAGAGCGTTGCATTAACAGCATAAGTCTTAAGTTTAAACCATTGGTGTGAAACATATCCGGCTAAAATGTAAGACTTGAATGCACTGTAAGTCACTTTGAATGAAACTGTCTGCCAACTGCATAAACAGAAATGCAGATGCAAAGAAACACAATGTACAACCTTTAAGACAAACATATACACTACTGAGCCATAAACTTTAATGTTAAGAGTATTCATAGACAAGGTCACCACACTGATGTTTGTCTGAATGTCTGAACATCTAAATTGCAGCCACAAGCCTGGGTCACGCTGTTCTGTCTTCTCCTGAATGATATATCCTGAATAAATGATCTATCACTAGAAGCACCTTTAACTTTTTAATCATACCAATGTAAGGCACTTTGAAGACAGAACATGCATCAGACTTTCAGTACAGGTCACATTATAAACGTGGAGATTATTCGTCCGCCTGTGACCTTGTACAACCGTAAGGAATGAGCTTTAAATTGCGTCTTACTTTGAGTCAAAGTTTGATGGAGGACATGGTGATTGCAGACTCATAAGGTTATAAAAGAAATATAAAAGAAAGGCACCTTGCCCCTGCTATCTGTCTGAGTTAGAAAAGTACAAGCCAACGTTAGAGACGTGACATTTTATAATCAGTTACATCCATCTGGTGTTATTTCTGTGTAACTTCAACAGGGTAAAATACACATTGATATTTGGAGAAGCCATACGGTAGTTATAGAGCATTTTGAAAAAGTTTACATTGGTTTAACTGGAAGAGAATGGCACTAGGATAACACCGTAAGGGCCATGGGTTCGATTCTTTAGAAATGCATGGACAAATAAAATGTAAACATTAAATGCATTGGTAGATTTCCATTGCTTTCTTCCTGTTTGTGTGTGTGTGTGTGTGTGTGTGTGTGTGTGTGCGTGCGTGTGTGTGTGTGTGTGTGTGTGTGTGTGTGTACGTATTGAGAAAAAGAGAGTGAAACAATTTTGGCAGAGGATTACCAGAGTTGGCAAGAGTTGTTTCTACAGTACATAATTAATCGTCTAAGGTGTAAGACAGGCCGTCGCAGTGTTTTACTCTTGAGAAGAGAGTGACAGAGTGTTTTGGCACAAAGCTATCACTATATGCCAGAACAAGGCTCGGTCACATTTGTGTGTGTTTGTTTTCTTGTGCAGTCATGTATAATTTGTCCAATAAAAATTACAAGTTTCCAGAGACACCTCAATGACATCCCATCACTCGTAAATGACAATGTGAAATGGGAGTGTTAACGTACAATGACGTACTTTTTTACGCAGGTCCTGGTTGGACACGATGATGACATTGGGGGGATCTCCAACAGCAGTGGCGGCTCCTCCGATGTTGGTGAAAATGACCTCAGCAATAAGGACGTGCCTGGGGTCCAAATTAAGCACCTCACACAACCTAAAACGCAAAACACAGGGCAAAACCTTTTTAGCACTAACTGCTAAATGCTGGGGGGGCATGTTAACACATTTAAAATAATGTTTAAATCTAATGGCTTGACTTTGAATCCCTTGCCCTATAGACTTCCACTGTACCGTGCACTGCATCTTATTTTTAAGGTAATAGGTATAAATACTATAAAAACAGTAGATTGCCTGCATCTGTGCAGCCAGTATTTTACTGTAATTGAAAATACCAAAATCTGCTGTATTTTATGTTTACAGTAATAAACTGTAATTTCACAATATAAATACTATAAAAATTACAGTAGTTGCTGGTGTCTGTGCAGCCAGTATTTTACTGTAATTGAAAATACCAAAATCTGCTGTATTTTATGTTTACAGTAATAAACTGTAATTTCACAATATAAATACTATAAAAATTACAGTAGTTGCTGGTGTCTGTGCAGCCAGTATTTTACTGTAATTGAAAATACCAAAATCTGCTGTATTTTATGTTTACAGTGATAAACTGTAAAGTATTTTCACAATATGAATACTATAAAAATGACAGTAGTTTGCTGGCGTCTCTACTGCCAGTATTTTACTGTAAATTGAACATAATATAATGTACTATTTTTATGTTTACAGTAATAAACTTTAAAATAATTTCCTAATAGGAATATTATAAAAATTACAGTATTTTGTTGGCGTCTGTGCTGCCAGTGTTTTACTGTAAATTGAACATACAGAAATGTACTATTTTTTATGTTTACAGTACTAAATTGTTAAGTACTTTCACAATAGGAATGCTATAAAAATTACAGTAGTTTGCTGGCATCTGTGCTGCCAGTATTTTACTGTAAATTTAACATACCGAAATCTATTGTATTTTATGTTCACAGTAATAAACTGTAAAGTAATTTCACAAAAGGAATAATATAAAAATTACAGTAGTTTGCTGGCATCTGTGCTGCCAGTATTTTACTGTAAATTGAACATACCGAAATATACACATTTGTATGTTTACACTTACAGTAATAAACTATAAAGTACTTTCACAATACGAAATACTATAAAAATTACAATAGTTTGCTGGCGTCTGTACTGCCAGTATTTTACTGTAAATTGAACATACTATAATGTACAAATTTTTATGTTTACAGTAATAAACTGTAAAATAATTTCCCAATAGGAATATTATAAAAATTACAGTAGTTTGTTGGCGTCTATGCTGCCAGTGTTTTACTGTAAATTGAACATACCGAAATGTACTATTTTTTATGTTTACATTACTAAATTGTAAAGTACTTTCACAATAGGAATGCTATAAAAATTACAGTAGTTTGCTGGCATCTGTGCTGACAGTATTTTACTGTAAATTGAACATACCGAAATATACACCTTTTTATGTTTACAGTAATAAACTGTAAAATAATTTCCCAATAGGAATATTATAAATTACAGTAGTTTGTTCGTGTCTGTGCTGCCAGTGTTTTACTGTAAATTGAACATACCGAAATGTACTATTTTTATGTTTACAGTATTAAATTGTAAAGTACTTTCACAATAGGAATGCTATAAAAATTACAGTAGTTTGCTGGCCTCTGTGCTGCCAGTATTTTACAGTAAATTGAACATATCGAAATGTACACATTTCTAGGTTTACAGTAATTAACTGTAAAATTATTTCCCAATAGGAATATTATAAATTACAGTAGTTTATTGGCATCTGTGCTGCCAGTATTTTACAGTAAATTGAACATATAAAAAATAGTACATTTCGATGTTTACAGTACTAAATTGTGAAGTAATTTCACAATAGTTATAACTATAAAAATTACAGTAGTTTGCTGGCATCTGTGCTGCCAGTATTTTACTGTAAATTTAACATACCGAAATCGATTTTATTTTAGGTTCACAGTAATAAACTGTAAAGTAATTTCACAAAAGGAATATTATAAATTACAGTAGTTTGTTGGCATCTGTGCTGCCAGTATTTTACTGTAAATGAAACATACCAAAATTTACACGTTTTTATGGTTACAGTAATAAACTGTAAAATAATTTCCCAATAGGAATATTATAAATTACAGTAGTTTGTAATTTCACAAAAGGAATACTATAAAAATTACAGTAGTTTGCTGGCATCCGTGCTGCCAGTATTTTACTGTACATTGAACATACCGAAATGAAAAATTTTTTATGTTTACAGTAATAAACTGTAAAATAATTTTCCAATAGGAATATTATAAAAATTACAGTAGTTTGTTGGCGTCTGTGCTGCCAGTGTTTTACTGTAAATTGAACATACCGAAATGTACAATTTTTTTTATGTTTACAGTACTTAATTGTAAAGTACTTTCACAATAGGAATACTATAAAAATTACAGTAGTTTGCTGGTGCTGTGCTGCCAGTATTTTACTGTAAATCGAACATACCGAAATGTACTGTATTTTATGTTCACAGTAATAAACTGTAAAGTATTTTCACAATAGGAATACTATAAAAATTATAGTAGTTTGCTGGGGTCTGTGCTGTCAGTATTTTAAAAATGTAGGTGTAAGTGTGTTACTTTGAACAGAATATTAGTTTTTCTCATACACTTGTAAACTTAAGAGAGAAATAGAGCGCAAATAATAGTGTCACCTGATTGTAACAGGGGTGAAGAGCATCATGGTGGTCACATTATCAAGGAAAGCTGAGAGAACGGCCGCAATCAGGCAGAGAATCATAATCATTGGCCACACTCTTCCTCGGGACAACTGATACGCCTGTGTAGAGACATACACTGATTGGTTTACAGTTAGATCTTCTCTTCATAACTTCACATTATTGAAAACGAACAGGTCTGAAAATGAATTAAGGTTTATTCATGAACACTAACACGATCATCTGAAAAAATCTCCAGCGGAAAGGAGAGTCCTCTGAGGCTCTCACAGAAATCACTGTTGAAAAGTGAGATTTAATAAGGATTTAAGTCAAAAAATTGACACAGATCCACAGTGTTTGGCTCATTCAGGCTCTGGAGCTAAAGAATGTTCAGGAATGAAAAGTAAAGAGTTTTAAAAGAGACCTGCAGCGTAAGAGGCGGTCGCTATGGAGACATTATCAAGCTGTCTGAAATCATTCACATCAAGAGGCAACACTGAAGTGTTTTTACCCACCTGTGATATCACCACTTTCTTTTGAAGAAAACACACCCACAACATGGCTATACACACAGTCATTATTTTATTTTATAGAAAAGCGAAACTTCATGCTGTCCTAAAATGACGTTAAGTCAGGAGGGTCGTTTCCATGACGATATTTTAATTTGTGGGGCATGTAAATATTGATAAATGGGACGGTAGATTGTTTCATCTGGATGACATATGCACAATTCTTCATACTGTCTCATGCGCAACCATAATGTTTCTATGGGGCTTTTATAGCAGGCTACAAAATCCCAGAAAATCAGGGTTGGCATATTCATCCCAATGGAGCGCATCAGAAGATTTATTTTGATCCTTTTATTACGTCTAACCCATTTTCTTTATGATTTATGTACTTTTGCATCAGTTCACAATGATTTGTTCCGTCTAATTTCTTTTTATCCATATATGGGCTTGATATCCAACCCATAAAGTTTAGATTAAAAACATTTGAGGGATCTCATCATCATGTGCTCGAGAGAGGGATTTTTAGGACAGCTATCATTATACGATTGCCGCAAAGCTTACTGGGTAAAATAGTGTGATGGGATTACATATACAAAATAAAACATCAGTAATGTAATCTAAAGGGTTTAAATCAATAACAGATGGTTTACTTGTTGACTGTATGTCAACAGCTATTTTATCTCTAAGCATGTTATGCATTGTGAAATAATTTACATAATATTTTTAAGGTGGTGTGCACTGAATGCTCTAAACGTCCAATTGCTTGCAAAACATATCACAACATGCAGAAAACTCACCTTCACCGCACAATAGTCAAAGAAGCCGGTCTCAGAAAATATTGCCACCAGTATCATCTGTAGGTAAACAGGGAGGGTTATGAGACTCGAACATTTCATGGTTTCTATTTTTAGTTCTCCACCGTGACGTGTTGAAAAAAAAATCACATTATGGCTGAAATACCACACGGTCTCCCATTCAATTTCATGCCACATATTTCCTGCTGTCATTTTGTCCACAGACACAGAAAAACACATCCTTGAAATATAGAAAATCAATACATTGAAACATCAACGTATTTTGGGTTTATTAAAGTGAACGTATCTAATGTAAAATGGCTCTTAGTGTCTCTCAGTGTGATTCTCTAAATTGACAGATAATGTGATTCATTTCCTTTCATCAATCTCAGATTTTCTTTTATGCCTCTCCTCAAATACTCCTACACATATAGTCTTCAGGATGAGGGCTGATTGAACGTATTTGTTTCCATGGAGACAGCCACCGAACAAACAGAGATCTTGAAAAAGATGACGCTTTACACAGAGACCATGTTTTTATGTTTACTTGTGTTTCCATTTTCGTTATTTGTTTCATTGTTATGCGAAATAGAGACTAATGTCACAGGGAATAATGATAAAAAGAGGCCTTACTCCCTTGATGCCTTAGTAAACTGCATCATTGCAAATGCACAGAGAAAAAGACTATGGAGTTATTTAAGGAATAGCATTGGTAGATCTTAAATCAGATCTGTTAGAGTATTGCGGTAACCACGCATGATGTTGTTTTAACTTGCAGGAAACACACATACACTGTAAAAATTTAAAATTGAATATACTTAAAATAAAAAGAGTTGAAAGTTGAAAAATACGTATATTTTTTCGGCGTTGACATTGAAGTAATTTTATTATAGTTTTCCCCCTAACACTTCTTTTGATGACAAAAATTGCGTCACGCAGACAGTACGCCGCCCCCCACACATTTGTAAAAAATGTACTATACTTCGGCCTTTAGTCACATTGGATAAAAGCATCAAATGCATAAATGTAATGTAATTTTGAATTCCGATGTTCATACCTATTAGCATTATGCAGTGACAAAAATGGTTTGGCAAGATGAGAAATTCGAAAAAACTTTAAAAAAACCCACTTGTTTTAAAAGCATGCACATCATGTATATTTTAATACACATAATGTATTTATGTTAATTTTATGCAATAAAAAATTACATTTCCACCATTTTTATGAAAGTTAAAGTCGCAATGAAATTGAAATGAAAAACTATATATATATTTTTAATATTGTGGTATTATTAACAAATGACTTATCTGTGAGCTTCTTTATTTTTTTAAAATTCGTGTGTGCTCATAATCTTTAATCAAAAATGCAAATCTCCTCCCCTCCTCAAAACGATCTCTCTTCACTTCCGGTCAAAAGTATGGCAGGTGGGCGGGGTCCGGGAGAAGATCGCAGCGATTAGCAATTAGCAACACGACCCAACTTCAAACGATCCAATCAGATCTCGATGGACAAATTCAAATCCAGCCCTGCCTTATTTCATCTCAAAACCCGTTTCATTCGGATATACGTCACCACGGGGAAAATAAGGCAATCACTACTTCCGTTTCATGGCGACTTTAAGACTGAATGGATCTAAAAATGTCAAATGGTGCGCCAAAGAATGAAAAATATATAATATTTGATCCACCTTGATGGCATGTAAGCATAATCATAAAAAAATAATAATCATTTTAAAATATCATTTTATTAGTTATTTCTAAATGTTAATTTTAATGCGTTTTTGTAATATTTGTCTGGACATATGCTGAAAACAGCTCTGTTTTCTAAATAATCTTTGACAAACGATGTAATGTATAAAAGTCTAAAATAGATTACACTAAAGTAGATGATTCTATTTTATTCCACATTTCTTTATGAATATATTTATATTTTCATTTAAAAAAATACAAGTTACACCAACCGACACAGACCGGTTACACCACATTGACATTTTTACAATTATCCCCCAAATACTCTTTCAAAATGAAATAAAACCAGAAATTTTTGACTTGGTGCTCAAAAAAAGAATGTATGCAAGTAATCTGCAAATTTATTTTGAATTTTTTACACTTTTAAATTTAATTGAACCATAACGTCACGTCATTTGTCCCTTTCACACAAACAGTCTTTACTGGTAATTTACTGGTAAATTGCAGTTAAAAGGTCATGTGTGAACAGAACCTTTCCGGTAAATCAGTGCTCCCAATTTACCAGTAAGACAGCTTGTAAGATTACCAGTAATTTACCGGTAAGTGCTATGTGTGAACGAAAAATATAGGATTACTGGCATTTAGGACGACGTCAGACTGCGCTGACAGTTTCAGGCCAATCAGAACGTTTTTATACAAATGACGCGTTTACCATCCCGCTGTTTATGCTGCTTAAAAGTCGAGCACACCTGAAGTTAACATCGACATTTCTTCACCAAAGTTGTTTAAAACAGCTTCCCATATATTTGCCAAATTGCAGCCGTCCTTAGCACATCCTCTGAAGTCTAATGTGTAAACGCATGTTCCGTTTGACGCCGCCTAACGCAATGTTTTTTGGTCTCGAGCAATTTCGCGACCGTCAACGTTTGCCACAGTTGTGAAAACAACAAAATACGTACCATGGAAAATTAAGTCATAACCCGCCATTGTTTACAAATACGACACTGAGCTCACCGGCAGGTAACTTCAGCTTTCTCACCGAGTTTACCTTTATTTTGATACTGATGTGTGAATGTTGTCTTACTGGTAAAAAGACGGAACGTCACTGCATGTGTGAACAGCATATTTTTATATTTACTAGTAAATTCATTCTGGTAAATTCATGGTAATTTACCAGAATTAATGTGTGAATGAGGCTATTGACCCACTTACCATTCCAAATAGCAAAGCAAGAGTCTCATAGTCGATCCATTCAACAACAGTCATTAGGCTCGGCCTCTGTTTTAAAGAGACAATGAGATGCACATTATTTCCAGAGCAGAATGTAAATACCAATAACTGGTTCTCTGAATTGTTATAATAATCAAATACAATAAAATACAAGTCTTGTAAAATACAAGCTGCTTTCAGACCAGCCACGGTAGAGGCGTCAAGTGTGAGTGATTTCAATGTTAAGTCAATGTAAAGACACGTTGACGCTCGTCTGGAGGTCTCGCGGCGCGAATGAGGCACTTAGTGCGGTAGACGCGATTCCGCCTCAATGCCGCAAATTGAGCTTTGCCGCGGCAAACGCGTGAGTTGAAAAATTTGAACTTTGGCCGAAAAACGTGCCATGTTAACCGATCAGGTGCTTGCTCTAGTAGTGACGTGATTAAAGAAAGCAAGCGGAGTTGCAGAAGCCCTGAATTTCCATGTGAATGTCTCAATGACTAGAATTTCACGCGCGGCTTTCACGCGTTAATGAAGCGAGTAAACTCAAAATGTTCAAGCGGCAAACTAGACGCGGTACACGCGAATTCGACGCCTCACACACGGCTGGTGTGAACCAACAGTTACAGTTAAAATTTCTCAAACGATCCATTTCATTCCTAACTTTTTATAATCTGAAGAATCATTTCCACTACAAATAGCCTTAAAAAGGTTTAAGTTGAAGTTTAAATTATAAAATAAAAGTCTGAATGAAGGTTATTCATAAAGCGCTCTCCGTCTTCATCAAATGGTCATAAGCACACAAAGTAATTTTGCCTACGTTCAAATAATGTACTTATCCGCAGTTTCTGGAATACAATAACTAATTCAAAGAACCACAGAGATTTAAATTATTCAAGGTTTTACGCTGCGCATTACAGTAAATCAGTGCAATTACTGCGGCTATCCAGTTTCTGTGAAATGGGCCTGTCGAATTTAGTTAATTGTATAAATGTAGATGTTTCTTTAATCTTCATATAAAATGTTCGGAAGCTCTGTAATTTGAATCTGAATATGGCAGTATACATTATTCATGCAACCTTCTGTACAGAACAGAATGTTGCTGTGTCCTCATACTTAAGGCTAATAAATGTTAATGACCATTATTGGACTTCTCATAAATTAATGAAGTCCCACATTGCAACTCTTGACACAACGTAAGCAATCGGAACTTCAAACTTACGTCTCCGATGAAAGCAAGCGCTGCCAGGGCAGCGAGGGATCCTAACATGGCAGCCAGAGTTCGGTGAACGATCTACAACCAGAAGTAAACATTATTATTATTACAAATGTCATATTCTTTCAAGAGCATTTTCCTCATTTATTTTGACTATAATGTGCAGTCTTTTAATCAAATCGCTATCCTCATAAAAGATATGTTGCACTACGACACACAGTTTGTCGCTGTTTAATCCTGTTCTAAACTAAAAGCAATGCCTTGAAGTGCACTTGACCAGAACACCTGAATCAAAGTGTGTCACATGCACCTCTTTTAGGGTTGCGTGGCACGACGGATCAGTCATTTCATGACCGTGTAATCAGGCAGAAGTGCAGGAGTGGGGACACGCAGATCCAAACATGCAGGATCACAGCTAATGACTGCGGTCTCAAACAGCAAGTAATCTATGTCACTCTGACAACTTCCCGAGGGTGAGAAATACTGGCTGTGATGTTGTGATTGTTAGTCTTAAACAGGTCATTAGGACAAATTGTTGAACATGGCATTTGAAGCAGAATTAATCTGAAAGACGGATACTGTATACATTGCGCTGTTACTACAGAATGCATAAGAAATTATCTGTGTTTCTCTCTTTGGTAAACTAAATACTAAATTAGCTAGTAGGGAAGGAAAACTGTATATGACAATGTAAAATTTAAAATTTGCCTTTGTAAGATTTATTCTTAGTTTTTTGTCCAAAGCTCCCCAGTTATAGGACTTGAGAAACTACAGTGCTTTAGTCAAATGTAGAAAAATCTATCAATCATTATTAAAATATTTGTAAGAAATGTGCAATTACATTTTTAATGTAATAAATCATTATGCATGCATTAATCATTTAAAGCATATAAATATTTATGAGCATGCATATCTTACTATTGTTCAGTATATCTCAGATTTTGGGTTTGACCTCTTTGAGAGCAAATGAGTTTTTGCTGTCACCATCTGAGCCCTTTTTGATCAAATTTCTTTCTACAGAGCTGATTCTGGATCAGTAGTAAGGATTATCACCAAACTTCTATGCAACGCGGGCCGAGGTACAACAAATGCTTACTTAAAATGCATACTTTTCCAAGCTTCAATGATAGATACAACACTATTTGTTTCACACCAAACTGTGCAGCATGCCCAAGCTAGCCAAAGCAATAAACAAAAGTACTGCTTTAAAATCAAGATCCACATGTTATACTGTAGGTTATATGTTTGAGACATAGAAAGAGACAAGTATATGGAGACACATGTAGATTAAGAGAGATTATGTCAGCAAAACTTGTTTACTGTAGCTGTTGATCGATGATGACAAACTGATTTTGGAAAATAATGTCTATCTAAAGCTGTTCTGTTTTTGTTAGACCTTTATTATGAATTATAAAACACCTAATGACAAGATCTTTGAATATATAACGCAGGATTGTGATTGGATAGGCATATAGCAGCCAACAGCTGTATTGTTTACTATTCATGACTCTTAATTGGCAAAATACATCAGTATATCAAAACAAAAATATGTTATTTATTATCTAATGACATCACGCATCTGTGCTCAAAGTCTGGACAAAGTTGGTGAAATTCTTAAGATCACAAAAGATGTACAAAGTAAAGAATAATTACATAAAAACATTAATTCATTATTTAGATTTTAAAAACATTTATATATTTAAAATATATGGCAAAAAGTGTTATATACTTTTAATATTCACCCTTAAATATTCAAGATCCTAGCAACTGTGTAGCCATATTAAAGAAAGCATTGAAGTGTTTTGGGGGACATGGACCCCCAGTGTACAAATTAGCATTAGCATTCTCACAAAGACCTAATTAAACTCTTGAACATGCGGCACACTGTCCCTTCCGAAGGGATAAATGTAATTAAAAGGTAGATCTCGTCTGCGCCCTCACGTCTCATTGGAGCCACGTAGAACACATTTTTTCTCACAAATTCACTATAGAAGAAAAAGTGGAGTTGATTTTAAGCAGGACATTCCATCAATGGAGGGTATGCAACAACGTCACTTTTCCACGTGACCACATTCAACAAAATGGCTGGTAAAACTGACTATTATCTATTAGCTATTAACTATTAGACTGATTCAAAACCTGCCGCCAGAAGAAGCGATGATACTTCATCTGTGATTGTGAAAAGGCATTGGCTCTCGTGTGTATTGTGACCGATTGCATCATTAGGTCAGCTAAGAATGTGAAGTGCTATTGGCTCTTGTGACCGACTACGTCATGCCTATTAGGTCGTTATATTTTGGAGGATAGACTTTGTTTGTCTTGCCTAACAGTATTAAACCATCCCACCTGTTTTTTTAATGAAGGCTCACTGACAAAACTTTGCAATTACACAGAATAAGAGTTTTCATTGGTGTATTTTTATAGGATTTATTATCCCAAAAATTAACATACCTTACCATACTGTTATTGATTTACTTCTCCTTTAAGTGTTTTTTGCAGGCTGGAAAAAGACCGCAACTTTTTTGTTGTTGAATCTGTTAGCACAATCGATCACACAACTTTTACTTTTCCCATTTTAGACGCGTTTTTCACGCTATGCTAATGCTCAGACTTTCTGCCGCTCAGTGGGCGCAACCGCAGTCACTTTCGCGGGTGACGTCATGTCCATACCCTCTATAACTGTGATATTCACCAATAAAACAACCAGAAATCATTCATTTTAAATAAGAATGGATTGGTGACATGAAAAAACAAACTAGTACATGCACATGCACAGTGATGTAATGAGTGCATATAAAAGATTTAACATTTTTAGGCTACTTCATTTTCTTTTTGTCTTTATTGTATAGAAAAGTTAATAAAAATGTTAATAAAAAGTCATTTTCGAGTGTGCTATTCCTTCCATAGTAATGTCCTTAAAAGATCTGAAGAGCTTTGAAGGAAAAAATTATGCTGGAAACATTATCAAACCCAGTCACTGTTGTTATCACAGGTTGTTCTTTGGTGTAGAACAAAATGAAATTTACTATATGATTTTTAGGATTTTTGACTCTTTTTTCTGAATGTTTCAGAATAGTTTTAATACTCTCTTCTAGCACTGCTGAAGTTATTAAAACACTTTAGCTATGTAAAGCTATGCACATCTGGACTCCAGCTAAATTAACACTTGTCAATTTGTTAATGACCTCAGGTCTACACTAGATTACTTAAGGCGAAATTCAATTAATGTTATTGTGGTATTTCTAAATCTAATACACTTACAGTTTGTGTGGGCGCGTGAGCTGTCTGCTAATATTAGTAGACCCCAGTGACCCCTAGTGCCCGACTGCGGTACAAAACCTGTAAGTCACTGTAGTTTATAAATGTCTGAATCTTGATCTGAAACTTTAAAACATATTTACCCATTACATTTGATCTGCCACAAAAGTTACTATAGACATAATAAAACCCACATATCAGACAACTTCGAGTCAACGTGGCACAACATACAGAGAAGATTTTGATTATGAGAATAACATATTGCATGAGTCATAAGGACCACTAAATGGACTATTTAACACTGAGAAAATTGTCTTTGAACAGACACTTCATATTTTACCTCGAAGATGATGAGAACATACACTCCTGCCAGAATCAATCCGGCAATAAGCACCTGCGTTTCCACGGTTACATAGAGTGACTGGTGAGTCATGGACAGGGGGACCACCTGATTGTCGAACAGAAAGGCCTGGACACTGATCAAAATAGGATCACTGCGAGAACAGAGAGTAACAACTATTATAGATATTTTCTGGGTTCTGTGCTTTATGTTCATGTCTTTTATTTTGAAGTTTCCTTGTCATTTTGTATTGTATTATGGTTATTGTAGTCTTCATGTTAACCCGCCCTAATTGTGTCCATGTGTGCCTTGTTACCCTTGATAAACATGTGTCTGAGTATATATGTATATATAGGATTTATTAAAGGCTTTAATCTGCATATATTCAGATCCTGCCCTGCTTCATGTTTTGGACAATATGTTACAGATATGTACACTTGAAGAGTTTCGTTGCAAAACGAGATCATTCCGTTTTTAAATTGTTCAGAAAACTAATTTTTGGTTGTGCATTCCAAATAATATCAATTCAACTGCAGTTGGTTTGTTTTGATTTAAACCTTCATAACTTAAAAAATACAGCTAAATAGCAACATAAAACAAAATAATAACATGAAAACATAATAATAAACATATTTTGACAAAAATGTAAAAAAATGGATTTATCTCGTTTTGCAACGAAACTCTTCACTTATACTGTATAAAAAAAACACTGCGACAACTGTTCTGATAGTAAAGGAATAGCTTTACAAAAATTATATTCTACAGAAAAAAATTACAGCAGGTTAAAATAACATGAAGATTAGTAAATAAGATCATTTTTAGTTTTGGGTGAATACCTTTAAATAAATAACATTACAAGTTACATACAAGTTATATGAGAATTCGAGTTATACTTTACAGTATTTTACCAATGCAAAGAGCATGTGCTATTCTTACCTGCTAACCATTTCAAATGTCCTTGTTCTCAGAATTTGGTCACTACGTTGTGAATGCAAAGGTATAGTCCAGTTATAAACCACCTGTCGGAAAGATATACTTTATTTTGTTAATGTTTTCCATGTCAATGTTTAAAAGCATGTTCTGCATCCTCTGTTATCTAAATATTTCATATATGCAGTACAGTATGTGTCATTTCTAGAGATGCACCGATATATCGGCCAATACTCTGTAAAAGCAATCATCCGATAATCATTGCCATTGATAATCAATAGTGAACACAAGGTGTTTGCATTTGTTTAATATAAATTTTTGGAACATCTATTCAATCTTTACCGACAGCCCAAATTTGTTATTGTTTTAGCCTAGACACATGGGCTGTGTTTGGACAGCTATTAGACGTATTTTAACGGCAAAATTGCTTGGTGTGTAAAACTTAATTTTACTTTTGCCAGAGTAAGATATATAATTGTAGGAAGTAAGTACTTATAACAAATACAACCTTCTGAGTTCTTCTCCGTCTAGGTCCCGGCTCCTCTGTCTGCTCCACCTGAATCAGAATGTACTCTTGATCTTCCTGTACTTTCTCCATCCCTCCCAAAAATGGCCCACCAACCTGCAGCTTCAGCAGGGCATTGTCACGAAAATTAGTCAAGTTCATAGCTACAGTAAAGAAGTAGGTTAAGAAAATCTTTCATGGCCTAGAGTACTGAGCAAAACATACACTGACATCACATTATTTCCATCAAGCTTGAAATGAATGGCACACCCAAATATCAACAGACAACAGTGAAACACAAGAAGATGAGAAATGAACATTAAGATTTTATAATGTTTTTTTACAGTATAATTACATGCCTGCTTATTCCATTCATAGCGCTCTGATTAACGTAAAAGAAATATATTTTGAGGAATGTTTGTAACCAAACCAATCAGAAGCCCCATTGACTTCCATAAATATGAATAATATGAAAGTCAATGGGGCTTCTGATCGGTTTGGTTACAAACATTCCTCAAAATATCTTCCTTTGTGTTCATCAGAACAAAAAAAATGCATGCAGGTTTGTAACAACATGAGAGTGAGTAAATAATGACAGAATTTTCATTTCTGAGTGAACTATTCCTTTAAGAAACACAGGTAACCCATTTTTTGAGCCTTTACAAATATTTAAAGGAAAACGCCACGGTTTTTCAATATTTTACTAT
The DNA here is from genome assembly GCF_030506205.2 of Paramisgurnus dabryanus. Lineage (NCBI taxonomy): Eukaryota > Metazoa > Chordata > Actinopteri > Cypriniformes > Cobitidae > Paramisgurnus > Paramisgurnus dabryanus. The sequence continues at coordinate 25,261,270 of NC_133343.1, read as the reverse complement.
GTTCTAACACAACTTATATGAATTAATACATCCCTATCTTTTTTCAATGCGTGCACTTAGTCTTTGTACAGTGCGTGGTGAATGTGTTAGCATTTATCCTAGCCCCATTCATTCCTTAGGATCCAAACAGGGATGATTTTAGAAGCCACCAAACACTTCCACGTTTTCCCTATTTAAAGACTGTTACACGAGAAGTTACACGAGTAAGTATGGTGGCACAAAATAAAACGTGGGGATTTTTAAGCAGATAAAAATTGAGAACTATATTGTATCTGCTTAGTTTTTTATTTATCTTATTTTTTATCCGCTTAAAAAATCGCCATGTTGAGGTAAGAACATAGTAAATATTGAAAAACGGTGGTGTTTTCCTTTAAGATTTAGTCTGTTTTTTACCCATAGTATGGAGAAAAACATTCATACAGAATATAGTGCACAACTAATTTCATTTTACGCTGTTGTTTTGGTACTGAGTGGAAAAATCCTAATTTTGACAGGTTTGAAACAAATCTTTTGGTAAACTATCCCTTTAATCTGAGTACTTTGGAACAGTTTGTGAACAGATGTCAGCTGCCCATTTGGAACAAACATTCCTGAACTGCAATGTCTGTCGATTTCTTCCAGCAGAAGCCACTTTGCAACACTCAAGTGCATTGTTTACCCTTCATTCATTTTTTAAACTCAGCTGAAGCCTCACAATGCCGCACATATCGGCCAGATCCCTCGTTATGCACAAAGTTCACAGACTGTTACCATGAAACATAGCAGATGGCGAGATTGTCACAGAACCGGAAATGAATTAGCACAGCCCTTCAGTATAATCTCAGACCAACAGAAAATCCCTGCAGGGTCTAAGGAGTGCAGTTGCATATATCATCTCAACATACATTTGACTTGTGCATTAATAATTCTTACATTTCAAGTAACCACAAACCATAACAATGATGATTGATTTTGCAGAGGATACAAAAGCTCTCAGTGGAGGACACTGCCAGCATTCTCCAGGGTCTCTCCCTGTCAGGATACATGCTGAAAAACAGCTGATCGTGCACATACAAAGTTATCGCATGGAGAAAAATGTTGGTCTTTGTATGATAAGTCCTGAATAAGATGAATATGTAGAATAGCTCACATATAATCCAATGCATATAGTGTTAATTACATTTGACAGCTGTATTATAACTTACTGAACACAGAACAACAATGGTGAAGATGGTCGAGAGTTTTGCTGTTCTTAAGCAAAATCTGTAAAAACAAAGTTGAAAACTCAATGAATGTGTCAGAAGTTAAATTGCGGGGTTTTTTTCACTGACAGTTCTGTTACACAGTGACAAAATCCTTCACATCATACTTGCTTATTTATGAAGCTACAGGTGAAGAGATTTCCACAGCTGTTCAATTGTCAGTTATGTAGCGGAGAACCGGGGCAAAAGTAACGCGGAACGAAAGTAACGAGGCGATTTTCTCAGAGCATTGATAACATTTGCATCTCAAACGATGACAGCATCTTCTAAAGGGCGATTTATAGTCGTGCGTAGGTCCTACGGCGTAGCAGCTACGGCGTAGGTTCCGCGTCGGTTTTCATTTATACTTGTGCGTCGCCGTCCGCGTCGACGTGCAAACACACGCGAAACCGCTGGTTGGCAGTAATCACGCGTGTAACCACAGTAGCAGCAGAAGTCGTCAGAGAAGAAGAAGCTAAGCAAGTTAACCCACAAACGAAGAAGAAATAGCAACTTGTTGTGTATAATTTGAGAAGACCAGCAATGATGGAAGTAAATAAAAAGCGACTTATGTTGCAGTTTGAGTTAAATCACTCCTCAACTTGGCTCATCTTTGTTTTCACCGTCTCAACCGGAAATACCTATGACGCAGTTTTTTTTACCTGACGGGAGGGGTTCTGGTGGACCAATCACAGAGCTTGCGGTCCGCGTAGAGCCAACGCGCTGTTAGGAATTTTGTGAGGTGCGCGTCAGGCTACGCAGAGCTACGCACAGGCTACGGCGTAGCACCTACGCACGACTATAAATCGCCCTTTAGGCACACAACTCCTGACAGCACTGACAAATATTGTGTTATTTACTCACCATATTCCGCGTGTAGATCCAGAAAGGTGTTTTCAACCATGTTAAGTAAATTCCTAAAGCAGTTATTTTTTCTTAACGCGTTGTGTTTTTCGTGTCATGTGTTATATGCTACGTTCACACAAAACGAAGGGCATCGCTCTAGATTACTCACCGGATTTAACTTCGTCATGCGAATTTTTCCCCTGAGTTTAATATTTCCAACTTGGGCGAAGACGTTTTTGAGGTGAAAAGCGCGTGTTTTCGCGGTAAACGCGCCCCCCATATCGCGTCATTCGCATCGCTCCACGCGAGGACGTATCTGATCGCGTCTTTACTTCAAGTACACCTGCGTAAATCGTTGAACTCGCGTCTGGTGTAAATCACAGTTACAGTACTGATAAATTTACAGGTTATTTAGTGCTGTAACACATTCTGAAGTTTTAGTTTTTCAAAATAAAAGTAAATTGTTTAAATGTGAGGAGATCCTGTTAAAAATTTTAAAAACTTTAAAAATATTATTCTAATTTCATTTAATTTCATTTTGATAGTGTTCAAACTGTTGATTTTTTTTTATTCTCAACAATTTAAGTTTGTACTGTCGGTTGTTTTGAAACATTTGATAAAACTGAAATTTAAAATAAAAATGTATTTTCATTATTTTTTACAAAGATAAATTACAAAATATGTTTGCAGTTACATATTAACTAGGTCATAGTCATGTATATTTAATTAAAACACGTGTAACACAAAAATCTTTCTTGTTTTGTTGTGTTACTTTCGTCCCTGCAGGTGGGGTCGAAAGTAACAAACAATTCACTTCTTATGTTTAAAGTAGGGCTGTCAAAAGATTAATCGTGATTAATCACATCTAAAATAAAAGTTTGTGTTTACATAACATATGTGTGTGTAGTGTGTATAATTAATATTTATATATAAAAACACACACAGTCATGTATATATTTAAGAAAAATTGGTTATATTTATATATAAAATATTTATATTTCTATATAATATAAATTATATAAATGTTTATACAGTATATAAATGCAAATATTTCTTAAATATACACATGAATGTGTGTGTATTTATATATACATAATAATTATACACATTACACACACATATGTTATGTAAACACAAACTTTTATTTTAGATGTGATTAATCACGATTAATCTTTTGACAGCCCTAGTTTAAAGTGAAATTATACTAAAGTCGTTTTACATTTTTACAAAATTCCACCTGGTCCACACCTAGACCACACTTGTGAGTTATTGATCACAGCAAAAATATCTCTGTCTATAACATTATCTTTTAAAGTTAAGTTTTTCTGAAAAATGGTACTTTCGCCCCCGCTCTCCCCTACTGCTGAACATCATTTGAGTGAACTGTTTCTTCATGCATCAAGATAAAAATTGTTTGATGATACCTGATGGGGGATGATAATTTGAAGTAATTGTCAGACTTCTCCAGGGATGATATATGGGAGAGACTGGTCACCTCGCTTCCCAGCCTACACCTTCTCTCCAGTTCACCAGAGCTTGCCTCCCATGACTCCTCTCCAGGCCCCAAAGTAGAGTCATGCAGTGTCATGTAAGTTATACTGCATTCAAGAAAAAATAACAAAAAAATACATGTTTGTACCTAAATGGTACATACAGGACCTTTTCAAATAGTACTGTCTCAGTGACAGCTTTTGTACCGTGTTAAAAGCCTGTTATGCTACAAAATGAATGTATTTGATCAATTCATGCTTTTCCTTTGATTATAGCCAACAAGATGCACCATTAGAATTCATTGCACTGTCTAACAGAGAAAATTAGAAATGGATTACCTGGGGTAGCAGAGAGCAACCATCCATATTAACATTATGACAACATTTTACGCCATATACGCTCTCTAATCTCAGAGGGCCGTTATTGTAACAAAGGGGAACAATTAGTGCATCAAATTCTTGTCCAATTTGAAGGTCCATTAACTATGAGAAAAATCCCTTCAAATAACTTTGAGTGTTGCAACTGGACTAAAGGTGCCTCAGTATTATGTGGTATTAAATTCAAAAGGGGGTCAGGGGAAGTTGATAGGATTTTTATGAATTATGAAGATGGAAAATTCACCACTGATGAGAACTTAATAGAAGCTCAATCAATCACACTGCCTGTGACTCTTTAAACAGTGTTGCATAACATAACTGGCTTTAAGGTTCAGAAGGGATACAGCTGTGAAAAAAGTTCACATGTTTGATAAAAGACTGAATAAATATTGAATAGCTCAGAAAAAAATTGTTAATTTTTTGATTCACACATAACAGTCTGAATTCATTTTTTTTTTTATTTGTATAATTTTATTGAAACATTATGTGACCCTATTTGCTTCTGTGAGATCCAGACGAAAGTGTCATAAGTCAATGATGAAATTAGACGAATGAAAGTTTGGTTTAAATGATTAAATTAACTTTAATGTATTCAGTCATTATTAAATATATCAAGGATATATTGTGACAGAATGTCCTTTATGTAGGATAATTTTACATATAAACAGTAATTCACAAAAACATGACTTTAGCTGGGTTTTCACAAAAAGGGTCACATTTTGATATTTTACCTGAAATTAGAGCACATATTTGTAGTATATATCTTGACATATTAAAGAGTAAGGACGTTCCCATACACTGTAAAAAAAGATTGTTGTTTCAACTTAAAAAAGTAAGCCGCGAATGTGCGCCACAAACTGCAAGTCTGGAAAAAAACTGTTATGGTGTTCCTGATTCTCAACCTGTGGATGTTTTTCCATCGCTAAAAGGGAGTTTGGAAACTTACAGCAAAACACAGATGACAACAGGTTTACTCGAGACAGCGCAAACTAGCATGAAGGTAAAGCTATCGTTTACATTATAGCAATGACGCTGGCAGTGACGATTCTCTCAGACCAATCAGTGATCTACAGTGTTTTCGCATCACGTTTTGATATCAGCTCAGATCGCTTGGATCCCCGACCGAGGTGGTACTTATAAAAAGTATCGGGTACTACATACTGCACCCAGTGGAAAAGCCCCCAAAATTAAGCTGATCTGACCCAAACCGTGGGGTACTATGCAATGGAAAAGCGCCATATGTGTCATCCAATGCGGCAATATGCGATATTAATGTGTATCAAGTGTTACATAAAAAATTGAAAATGATGCAGAGATAACTCCTTCTGACCAACACCAGTTACTCGGTAAACATCTTCACTGAATATTTTCTCCAATTTGGATCATATTCAATGTGTATGAATCCTTTCCCATTATCACAAATACTGAAGACTGAGAGCTGAGATACCTTACTGCAGGTTGTGTTTGGTTTAATTAAGAAGTACATAAAGGTCAACACCACTTCAAGATATCAAAATGCCATACATTATGCGAGGAAATGTTTGCCTTCAACCTGATAAAACAAAGTAAATCTTGGAAATGAAGGTCAAAGAGCCACATTTTCTCATTACTGAATTAGAATGAGGTCGGTAATTACAGACCCCAGGCAAAATTCACACAGCTGCTCTACTGAAGTCTGCTTTACTAAAGCAAAGATAATAAACAGTAACAAGTCCAATCAATGGGAAATATGCAATGCTCAGTATGGCTTCTCTAGTGACAAAAGTTCCACCTTTCAATTAAATAAACCAATTGTCAATTGTTAAAGATTGAGGGGGCTGGTACACAAAGGCATTTTCGCCTGCGGCTAGCATATGTTTTCAACATTTTTAATAGAAGCACAATGCTTTTTTTTAAATGGCAGCAGCTGGCGGCTTTTGTCATGCTCAGAGTTTTTTCCACGCCCAGCGCTGAATGCCCAGAGTTGAAAAATGTTTAACTTTGGGTGAAACACTCAGCTCATCAATGTCACTTTTCACTCAGACATCCAATCACAGTAGAGGAGGGGCGGGATAAAAATCAGAGCAACCAACTGGAGCAACGTACAATGACTGATAAAAAACAGAAGTATCACAGCAACCAAAGAGCTTAGTTAAAGAAAAGAAGGCAAGCGCTCACAGTTGGGGTCCACCTGCCGTTTTTAGCCACATTTAAGCGCTTTGGTGTACATGCTTCCTGATGGTTCTCTGTGGGCGGAGCTCTGTACAGAGTGTTGAGGTACTCGTGATCCTTTGAGCATGCATGAAGAAGAATAAAATTTTTGCGCTTAAAGGATAATTCCGGTATTTAACCCTTTGAGTCTCATGTCTGGTTTGTTTTGGATGAACTACAGTGATGGACACAGAAATTTTGACAATGGGTCGTGTCTTGAGTTTTTGACTCGTTTAGAAGCGTCTCTTGACTGCTTCAGAATGGAAGTCAATGAGCATGCACAAACATGTCATTAAAACAACACTTAACGTTCATTTTCAAAACTGTGCTACTCACCGAGTAGTTCGTGGTGTTCATTGATGATTAAAAACAAGTTGTGTAGCGAAATACAGTTTCTGTCGTGTTTTATTTGGCTTTTTGTAAAATTCCATTGACTTCTCTTGGAAGACTCATTACTCGCTGATATATCACTCCACCGCCGGTAAACAGAAAAGGGTCTGTTTACATGTGGTTGTAGTTTTTTCGCTCGGTTTCTCTCAGAAGAAATTTTATGATTTTATGTACATTGTTAAAAATTATGTTAAAACATATATTTTATGTCACTTTAACTTAACAAATTAAGTTAAACAATTTTAACTTGTTTTTATAAGTTATTTTAATTTATCACAAGTTTAATTAATTGAAAATGTTATAACTTTATGCTGCAAAAAAAAAGACTTTAACTGGGTTTTCAAAGGCAGGGTCACATATGTAAATGATATACAAAGGAAAAACTTCTCACCTGTCATTTTGTGGAAACTTGAGAAGAGGTGACCGTTCCGTGTGATTGGTCTGGTTAGATTTGCCTTTGAGAAGGTTTACCGTGCTAAAGCTGTGCCTGAGGACAAGAAAATAACTTATTCATTCTGAGTATGATGCCTGTCATAAATAACATCTCAGACACATTTAGAAATCAATTCTTGGCATTCATTTTTAATGGCTCTTCTATAAAAACTGCCAGCCGAAATAAAATTGAACTTAAAGTCTTTGAGTAAACCTGAAAGGAGTTTTTACAGTTTGGTCTCCGTTTAGTAACCTCCACACCCCCAACAAATCATTTAAACTATTTTTAATGTATCGAACATTGTAATATGCATTTTAAAGGAATAGTAGATCTAAAATGAAAATTCAGTCATTGTTTACTCACCTATATGTCAATGTAATTTGGTGACGACACACGCAAGAACAAATGACAGTTCGTGTCAGACTTTAACATAATGCATCTAAAGGGACCACATTTGAAAACCACAGTCTCTGTTTACTTTCATTATACGATAAAGAGCAGCCAGGATGTTTTACAACATACTGTAAACGCAGTTTGTGTCCAATTAGAGAAATAAAGCTAAACATATTTAAAGGCGCATTGTGGGACTTTTAAAAGGTTCCCTTGACAGAAATGCAATATAATAAACATAATTATATTAACAGTGGTGTATAAAGACCTTTCAAAATTAACTGTATTGTTTTTATTACCTTATAATGAGCTATTTCGATCTACATACGCTACATGGAAGTCGCCACCAAGTTTTTATGGTAGCCCTAAATGGACAAACTGCTCTAGAGAGCGCATTTTGTCTCGAAGTTGTAGCTTCTCTTTGTGTTTTGAAATTGAGGTTGGTTGCAATTTGCAATCTCACCACTAAAAACCCACAGTGGACCTTTAAATGACAGATGATGATTAATAACTTGTTACATTTATATAGCGCTTTTCTGGACACCTCAAAGAGCTTTACTTTTTTGATGAACATCCTGGGATTTTTAACTTTTTCCCTACCATTGACGATCCTGTCAATTAAGAGAAACATTTGCATAGAATTTTTATGTTAATCTGCAATACCCCGATTATCCACTAAATAAAAAAAACGTTATTTACTAATTTTAAGCTCGGTGCATGTTTTTATAATCATTCTGAATCTCTTAACAAAATTTTCCTGAAAGGCATTTTGTGAAGCTTTTGTGAAAATCACAAAAAATGCTGGCGGGCAACTTTTCAAAAAATGGCTGGCGGGGAATGAGTTAACTACCACAGAGAATCAGGACCTCAGTTTAACGTCTCTTTCAAGGATGGGAGAGAAAAGAAATTATGTCCGTATTTTAATTTTTTGGTTAAACTATCCCTTCAGTTCAGAATTTGCAAACCTACAGTACGATGCTTACGACTAGCATTTCTAAAAGATTTATACAAATTGTACTGATCCCCTGTGTCGTCCTACAGCTGTCTCCTGGCATGCTTGAAGGTTTCTTGATGATTTAACGGACAGCTCATAACTTGCCAGGGTAGATGGGCAGTCATAGAGGCAAACTCAGACAGGAGTTTCATGAGAGGTCTTACGCACAACAACAACCTGCTTATTTAGGCCGTGAAGATTAAAACAATGATATGACCTTGGTGTAAATGTTATAAAATACAGTGTCAGGATAACATAAATCCCACAGCGGCTTTATGGTTTTATCTTGTGCCAATGATACGGCTAATGTAATGAAAATCCACCTTTATGTTATTGCCAGACAGCTATATTTCTATCCAATTCTCTTGAATTTTTACATAAGCAGTTCCTGTAACAGTACAAAGGTTCAATTCTCGAGGAACACAGAAACATATATAATTTCACATGCTATGTCTCCAAGAAACAGGAAATATATTGTATCTAAAAATTGTAAATATCCCTAGTGCCTTGCACAACAATACTGTGCAAGAACATTTTTGACCTCCCTGCTGAAAAAACAATAAAACCATTACAGAAAATTCTAATGGTTTCCATTAAAATACAAATAGGAAGGAACCATTAGCTTTTACCATTAAAACCACTACGCCATAGTGTGTTTTGGGCCATATTCCATTAGAACCAAACCAATACAGTACATAGAACCAATAGAACCAATACATACCATTAGAGACCAACAAAAACCAATACACTGTAGTGTGTTTTGGGTCATATTACATTAGAACCAATAAAATTCCCAATAAAACCAATAAAACAATTGGAATTTTCTGTAATGGTTTTATTGTTTTTTTCAGCAGGGCTGTACTGCTAATATTTGACTTTCATTTAAAAGGTGTATATATTTCCTGGGCCTTAAGTGATTATATAATGCCCTAATTTCTGCTACAGTGCCAACAGCATTTTAACATTCAGTGGATTTTCTCTTTTATTGTTTATCTTCCCAATCTTCTCAAACAAAGATAGCATAAAGCAAACATTTCACATCCCATTGCTCAGTAAGAGCCATGTGCAATAAAATGTAACTACAAAGAAAACCAAAAAGAAGGGATTTGTTAAAGAGAGACAAAGAGTGTTGTGATAAGGCTGCCCTGTTTGAACACAAGAGATCTGCATCCTGAGATCTCCAGGATAATTAATGAAGGCTGTTTAGTAATCTGATAATCTTGAAAGATCCTCTGTTTGTCGTAATTAATGACAGTCTGAACTGTAAAACTGGTGAAGACTCTTTTATCTCTTCAGTGGGTTTTGGCTTTGTGTGTGTGTGTGTGTGTGTGTGTGTGTGTGTGTGTGTGTGCGTGCGTGCGTGTGTGCGTGCGTGCGTGCGTGTGTGTGCGTGTGTGTACAATACCAGTAAATTTGTGAACTTGTGGGGACATTATGAGGTCCCCATGAGGAAACAAGCTTATAAATTAAACAGAATAATATTTCTTGAAAATGTGATGAATCAGAAGGGTTTCTGTGATGGTTGGGGTTAGGGTTTGGGTTAGGGGAAGGGAATATAATATACAGTTTGTGCAGTATAAAATGCATTACGTCTATGGAATGTCCCCACAAAACATGGAAACCAGAATGTTTGTGCGTGTGTGTGAGTGTGTGTGAGAGAGAGAGAGTGATGGAGTTATGGTGAGCATTTTACAAAGAGCCAACCTAGATCAATATTGTTCAGCACAGGCCAAAACCAGTCCAATTCTAACACATCATTTGGCAAATCCTAAACCTCAGCTGTGTAATACTATAGAGGACTCCTACTAACACCTCACCCTCCCTATTAATGCCTCAGCTCACTGCGAACAGCTGGGACAGTGATTGTGTGTGGCCAGACAATACATAATAGCTATAGCCTCCTAGAGATATACAACGGTGTTGGGTTTGGCCAAAAGGGAGATTAGTCAGGATATTTCGAGGCTTTTAATCCCGCTCTCTGCAGTTACACAACACAGAAGAGATTTGAAATGTTAGCTCACCGAATGGTGGATTTATAAAGGAAGCAAAGCTGTTATTGTGTTTGAATCTGACAGTGTGAGGTCCAGATGAAAGGAAAACAAGAAAGGGGGGAGTACAGTACCCTGTGGGACACCTACCGTACCATCATGTTATACAAGCTTGATTTGGTCTGCAAGTCTAAATTAATACTCCCTACACTTGCCAAAACAATTTCATAGACATGCTTAAGAGCGTTGTTTGCAAAACAGTTAAATGTCAAACCAAAATTGGGGTGCAAATCAAAACAATACAGCATTTTATTAAAGGGTTGGCCGAATGATTGTTTGAGAGAGAAAAGCAGGGCATTGATCATATAAAGATTGGTTGGCATTATTGTGGGGGTTTAAAGCTTTGTCGTGCATTCTGATTTATTAACACTGTTTAAGAGTTGGATTCCTTATGCTAAAGATTGTTGGACGTATGACGGTGTATTTCCCTACCGAATGCACTTTGCCAGGATTCGTTCAAGTTTTGGAACGTTTTTTCCAACATGAAAGATTTATATGTAACAATCTTGCTTTATTTTTATTATGGGCAATTTCAGTGCAGAAAGTACAGTGGAAGTCCTTATATTGGCACTTTAACCGGAATAGCGCACGTACACACTAACCAAGAGCTAACAAAAAAATCAATGTTTTCAAAGAAGTGTGTTGTTGGTGGTGAGGGAAATTTAAGCTTGTTCAGCTTCCCAAAGCACCCAGCCTTATGGAAGTGGAGTTGTGCAAGTGTGTTTGGATTTCGCTGAAATGGGGCGATCCCAACCGGGTCATGAGTCGCAGGCGGTATGTAAAACCGCATCAAATTTCTGTGTTTTGTTGGCAATCGGCGCGTAATAACATAGTAACCATTGTTTTTTGGTGTATATAATGTAAACAACACGAATGTAGTGAATCATAAGTTATTCAGACATAGTGGAATAATGTTTCGTGTGTGTTGGTTGCTTATGACTTACTTCACCCGTGGTACACCTCCAGGAGCTCGGGATTATTCAGAAAGAATCGGTACAGCTGATCTGTCTTATATAAGTCTGATAAAACTAAGGACTCTTTGGAAATATGACGGATGTAATACTACTCCACAGGTTCTCAAGATCAACATGAGATACGCAGAAAAGCATGTGTTATGTGAGCTTTAAATACTATATCAAGGGACAGCATCAAGTGTTCATGTAGCTCCCTTGGTAGATCATTGCGTTTGAAGCCCTAAGGTCATGGGTTTCATGCCCAGTGAGCACACAGACTGATAAAATATACCCTTAATGCATTGTAAGTTGTTTTGGATAAAACCATCTGGCACATGCATTAATAAAATTACGATAAAATGACATGTTTTGAAATCCTTTGGTACATTTATTAATATACTTAATGTTTGTAGCGTCACCAAAGTTGTGCTTAAAAATTCCCAGGAGTAAAAAAAAATAGGGCATATTTTGTTAAGTAATACATGTGATATGATCAGCTGATTTCATTGAGACCAGCAGTGATCATTAAAGGCTTCCTAGAGGAAAGCAGTCATGAGAGTTGATCTGATCACATGCATGACTAACATTAAATCACGTGCCATCTGATCTCTTTAGTGTCTAATCCGTTTGAGCTTAAGACTCCCATCCTTATATTCTTTTTCATTTTTAAACTCATTCTTGCAAGTCACCACCAGGGTAATGTGACTTTACACGTGAGCACCAATCCTCTTTAGCCAATGGTTCACAAAGAAAAAGCAAAAGACCTATGCCAAATGCATTCAGTGTCAGGCTTTACATTGAAAGTGCAATGCTTCAATGAAACTTTAAAACACATTCTGCCTTCCTTTTGCTTCAGTGAATCTTTAAAATAACCATCCCGAATAAGGTATCAAGGAAACGTGTTTGAACATATTTCCCCGATCATATTTTATCAATCTGTCCAACCACTGGAAGTTTACTTTTACATTTATGCAACAAAGCTACAGGGACATATTCCATTGTGTTATCCTAGTTGTGCAGAAGTTATACACCTCACAATTCAAACTAATGCAGAGAAAGATTTCTGTTTTGGATTAACTATTCCTTTAACTAACTATTAATGAAGAATCGCCGGCCTACCGATCGTCCTGATGGACGTCATTGTAGATTATACAGTGTCCTGACGGCTGAGCTGAAGCCTGAAGCAGTTTCTGTGTCTCTCTTCCCCCCGAGAAGCCCTCCAGCAGACGAAGCTCATCAAAGTTCTCAGACACACATTCAGACTTTCTGCTGCCCACCCTGCTAGAGTGACCCTGGCCTCCAGTCTGAGACATCTCCACCTCCAGATTACTTTTATTCTCTAGGTACATCTTTACTCAAGCACCCTTGACCGCACCTGGGAAGAGGAGATGAATGTTAAGGTTCTGATGATCTAATAAAGCATGCATCAGATTTCATATTCATTTGAACATCAACAGTTGAGATCTTTCTTTGTAAAAGACTTTCATGCAGTTCAAAAATGAAGAGAAATTATTTACACAGACCTTCCCCACATATTATTATTTCTGCATATTATATTTCCTACTCGCTCTCCGAAATGTATCACTTTCGTCTATCTTCACTGTCCTCTCAATACAAATAAAAAACTAAATATAACTTAATAAAAATAGAAACTTTTTTTGTTTGTTAAAGCCATGGTTCATTTTGTAATGTACCTCTGAGGACAGTAGCTTAGTGGTTAGAGTGTCGGGCTTGTAAGCCAAGAGTTGCCGGTTCGGGGCTCACGACTGGCGGGTTGGGATTGTGGTGCCCTTGAGTAAGGAACCTTAACCCCAATTGCTCCCCGGCGCTGTAGTGATAGTGATAGCGGCCCACTGCTGTGTGTGTGTTCACAACTTGCAGTACGTGTGTTCACTATTCACTGGATGGGTTAAATATGGGTTACCATACAGTGGACAATATGTCACTTAAACTTCACTGATCTCTCTTTTCCAAGGAGGATTAGGGCCAAGCTAAAAATATCTTGAGATTATAGTCATAATAATGACTTTATTTTATAAAGATTTAACTCATTTTCGAGATAAAAGTCAAAATAAATAAAATTACAGAAATAAAGTCAATATAACGAAAATAAAGTCATAAAACATTGAGAATAAAGTCGTGATATTTTGGGAATAAAGTCAATATAACGAGAATAAAGTTGCAATATTTCGAGAATTTAGTCAAAATAACAAAAAAAAAGTAATTTTCAAAAATAAAGTCAATATAATGAGAATAAAGTCATAATATTTTGAGAATAAAGTCAATATAACAAGAATAAAGTCGTAATATTTCAATAATAAAGTCAATATAAAGAGAACAAAGTCGCAATATTTCGAGAATTAAGTCAATTTAACGAATAAAGGTGTGATATTTCATGAATAAAAAGTTAATATAATGAGAATAAAGTCGCAATATTTTGAGAATTAAGTTAATATAACGAGAATAAAGCCATAATATTTTGAGAATAAAGTCAATATTATGATAATAAAGTCGCAATATTTCAGGAATTAAGTCAATATAACGAATAAAGGCGTACTTTTTCGAAAATAAAGTTAATATAACAATAAAGTCACAATATTTCGAGAATAAAGTCAATGTAATGAAAATGAAGTTGCAATATTTTGAGAATAAAGTCAACATAATGAGAATAAAGTCATAATATTTTGAAAATAAAGTCAATATAACAAGAATAAAGTCGTAATATTTTGAGAATAAAGTCAATATAATGAGAATAAAGTTGCAATATTTTGAGAATAAAGTCAACATAATGACAATAAAGTCATAATATTTTCAGAATAAAGTCAATATAACGCCAATAAAGTTGCAATATTTTGAGAATAAAGTCAATATAACGCAAATAAAGTTTCAATATTTTGAGAATAAAGTCAACATAATGAGAATAAAGTTGCAATATTTTGAGAATAAAGTCAACATAATGAGAATAAAGTCATAATATTTTGAGAAAAAGGTCAATGTAATGAGAATAAAGTCATAATATTTTGAGAATAAAGTCAATCTAACACAAATAAAGTTGCGATATTTTGAGAATAAAGTTAAAATAACAACAATAAAGTCGAATATTTCGAGAATTAAGTCAATATAAAAAGAATAAAGTTGTAATATTTAAAGAATAAAGTCAATATAACTAAATATTTCAACTTTATTTTTGTTATTTAGACTTTATTCTTGAAATATTACGACTTTTTTCTTGTCATTTTGAATTTATTCTTGAAATATTACGACTTTTTTCCCGTAATTGTATTAATTTTGACTTTTTTCTTGAAAAACTACTAGTTAAATTTCACATTAAAGTAATCTCAAGATGTTTTTATTTTTTATTTTTAGCTTGGTCCTTATCCTCCTTGGCATGCCTTAGTTTGTGGTGTAAGTACAATAAATGTTTGCATGTGTGTATAAGCATACTGTGCAGACATGTTTCAATCATCTCAGTGACCAGAAAATTACAAAAAAATGGAATTGGTGTCTACAAAGCTTGTAGGTAGTTGCCTGGTCATGGCTATGCAGTTGTTAACATGATCTTGCTGGCTTTTAGAGCATTGCTATGCAGTGACCAAGGTGTTCGGAGTGGTTGCTATGGTAGTATAATTCCTAGGTGATTTCTTACTGGGTCAGTCCATTGCAAACACAACTGCTGTAGTGGTAGAGTAATAATGATTTTATTAAATAGCTCCCCCTAGTGGAAGTCTATGGCAAATCAAAATAGAACACTAAAATATTGCCATCTGGAGAAGAAAAGAGTACAACAGCTTATCAACCTTGATAACTATTCATTTTTAAGAAATCCAGTGAAAGGGATTGAGATATAGCGTGTTACATCACACATTCACTGACAGCCCTTCCTTTAGGGCAATACTTAATCTGCCTATGACCAATCCTTTCGATTTATTTGTACAAGAAAAAGAAGGCCATTGTATTGTTGTTTGTAACCCAGCATTGCTTTTTGTGGCACAACTAATCAATGAAATGGCAAAAAATAATGTTTAGGTTATAATAAGATAAGGAGCAGATTAATCCTCACTACAATTTCCAGGGAAATTGGATTAGGACTGGAGGTGGCCACTTTCTTATAAAGCTGTGTGTTAGTGTGCAGAACGGAGTCATTGTGCGTTAAAAGCTCAAGGTTTGCATGAATAGACAATTGGGCAGGTGTGTCTGTGTAATATTTAATTTACTCTGAATGAATTTCTCTTCCAAACTTTGTTCAAATGCAAGCTTTGATGCCCAATAGCTTGCATCGGCTTTACTAGCTGATATGCACAGAGCAAGACACAGTTCTGCCATTGGTCAAAAATAAATGAAGAGCTCAGATTCAAATGCAGCTAAACGCCAGCTTTGTTCAAAATTAGATAATGATATCAACCGAGTGCTCTTGGCATGTCTGATTAGGTTTATAAATACCTTTGCTTCTATTCAGAAATACTGGTTTGTTGGCAGAATCCTTTTTAGCAAAATCCTCTATGTACATATGTTTTTTATTTTTCTTGGTTTTTAATGCACTTGATAATTTCATAATAGGAAAGTGTGATAAATGAGGATATACAATTTGTCTTAATGCTTCGACAACATCTAAGACGCGAGTAAAGGAAACAAGGATGCACAAAGTTGAGAAGCACCCTTGGATACAACCTGAATGTGGCAGCCATATGGGTCAGAAGTGGAGGTTTTTGACAAAAAAGTTTGCATGCACTTAAAAGGTTTTGCAGCAAAAGACATTTGTTAAATACCAATGAAATGACTCAAGTGACATTTGGAAAAATAATGACTTTCAGTTATTGACTAATAACTTTTTCATTGCCATTAAAGTGAGATGACTGAACATAATGAGAAAGCCTGATGGGTTTTCCATCAGACCTTCTCAAATACTTTTGAATATATAAACATGTTAAATTAAAGTTTTTTTTATTTAATTTAATATTGAATATTTTTTATTATTTATCGCTGCAAATTAAAGTTTAGTTGTAAAAATAAAACAAAGTTAATTATTAAAATGCTCTTTAATTTAAATATACTTGCTGTACATCTGTGTATATCTGAAGCATGGTGTAGATTCATTTTCTAATAAAAAATGGTTAAATACTGATTTTTTCTAAATATAACTATTTAAGCTATATACAACTGTTTATAACCATTATAACTTTTCCCCTTTCAGCCCAGCTTAGACAATATTAACATTCACAAAGCTCTAACAACACTCCAGACATTACTGTACATTCCTCTCCCTGTCCCTCCCCTTCTGCAAATGTGGGAAGAAAAATATTAATCCATTGAAAAATGTGTCCAATACAAATGTGTGAGAATAAAACCATTTTTAAATAAAATAAGCAGGGTGGATTTTATGTGGACACACAAAACATAATTCACACTCCACAGGTAATAACATTAAAATCATATGTGCTAATAACTCATTGACTTCTTGCTATTTTTATTCTGTGACCACGTTTTTTATTGTTGTTTAAATTCCAAATAATACCTACATTTTCTATGTATACTTCTTTTAATGTAACTGAACTTCTTACCTGTCAATGTAGAAAATGTATGGTAAGGAAGATACCAAAGATGATGATGAGTTTAAGATGCTATAAACTGAGGGAAAACCAATAGAAAGGTCCACATGAGAGTGTCTCACACCAGCTACAGGTTGTCCTGAGCTCAGGAGGAATAGGATGCTCAGTGTGTGAAAGAAAAGGGTGAAAGAGTCAACAGCACTGCACACAGACTCCAAGGAGGCTGGAGGGAGTGACCCACAACAAACCTCAGCACACAGACAGGAGAGTCAAAAACAGCCCACCCTCTTTCCTGCGCTTTTACAACCCCCCAAACCCCTTATGAAAGTGGACACTCATTAAAACTGGAATTTAAAATGTATTCTCCGCATGAATGAAGACCCACAGTCTTTCGAACCAAAATGCAATAAACAAGAGTATTGGATGAAATAAATGTTGATTATTTCAACGTCTAAAGAAGAAAAATGTACTTTTTGCACACGCTTTGTTAGCTCATAAATCACCTACTTCTGAATGTGTAATGCTCCTATTGTTTCCCAACTTATGAAAGCCAAAGTCTTACTGACCCAGATCTGCTTTAACAAGGAGTGGTCTAATGCATCTCTAAGTTTATTATACCATACAAGTAAAACCATAAAGGAGAGCTTAGTTTCTTCTCTAGTATGTAGCAACAAGATTAAAAGAGCAATTGAAGACTTTTGGCTAGCTTCAAAATCCTGCATTTCCATCTTTTTTTAGAGAGAATAGATGTAAAGTGATTTAGGAATCATAATATCACAGATTTGCTCAAATCTGTTAAGTTTATAGTAAAAAGTGAGATTTTAATTAATTTGAGCATTACCCCTTAAAGGAAAACACCACAGTTTTTCAATATTTTACTATGTTCTTACCTCAAATTAGACGAATTAAGACATACCCATCTTTTTTCAATGCGTGCACTTAGTCTATGTTCAGCGTGTCGTGAATGTGTTATCATTTAGCCTAGCCCCATTCATTCCTTAATATCCAAACAAGGATGAATTTAGAAGCCACCAAACACTTCCATGTTTTCCCTATTTAAAGACTGATACATGAATAGTTACACGGGTAAGTGCGGTGGCACAAAATAAAACATGGCGATTTTTTAAGACTGTTACAAGGTCTTGAAATGCCAGAAATGGCTTCAGTCTCGAAAAATACTTAACTGATAAAAACTGTTTTTAACTACAATAGTAAATGGCTTCGTAAAACAAGTTCAGAATCCAAAATAAAACCAAGGTTCCTGACCTGGAGGGAAACTGAAGGAAAATGTGTATGGAGCTCATTTAAAAAGTCAGTTTTCAACTTAGGTGGACCAAAGGCAATTATTTCAGTTTCACTATCATTGAGTAGAAGAAAATTCCTAGACAGCAATTTCTTAATGTCCGCAAGGCAGGCCAACAAAAGTTCAATGGTATCACCAGCTTTCCTGTGTATCATCAGCATACAAGTGAAATGAAACATTATGCTTCCTAATAATATCCCCCATAAGTCTCATATATAAATTAAAAAGAAGTGGGCCCAAAATGGATCCCTGAGGCACTCCACAAGTAATCAGAGCAACAGATGAAGAAAACTTACCTAATTCAACGGAAAAAGACCTATCACTTAAATAAGAATTGAACCATTGCAAGGCGGTACCTCCAATACCAAATACATGCTCTAACTGCCAAAGAAGAGTAGCATGATCGACTGTATCGAAGGCAGCTGTAAAATCAAGAAAAAGCAGAACTACATTTTACCTTTATCAACTGCGAGTAAAATGTCATCAAGCACTTTAATCAAAGCGAAGACTGTACTATGATGGGCAGAAAAAAACTCATTGGAGAGGTTCTGTGAGCTTCCTTGTATTCAGATAAGGAATAAGTTGAGAATAAACAATTCTCATGTCCAGTAAAACCGCAGAATTTACACGCATACCAAATGTACACATAAACATAGTGCTACGTTATTGTGTTGTTTAAGAACGATGCAGTGATTATATACAACTGCAAGATGGTCAAAAGAGCCCACCCTCCAAGTACTGGTTGATACATAACAATGGGATATTTTATGGGTATATAGAGAGCTATTACTACACAGCATGCAGTGATAAACCTACTGAAGTGCAAATCAGTCCAATACAGGGTCAAACAGTCCTCAGTTGACAATGGGAAAAAGAGAGACCAAAAAGTAAAGGAGTGGTTTATCCAGAATGTGACTGTTGGAATCTCATTAAATATCCAATGGACCCAACCATCAAAGGATCCCGGTGGTCTGAGATCTCCTAATCACAAATTCCCCAAAGTCAGTTATAAAAAAAAATTGCCGCACATGTTCTCCCCTACAGTGGGTTGTGCTTATGCAACCCCAAACCAACCTATTCTAATAAAAGATTTCTTTAGCTGAACATTGTTATGTTAACATTAATATTTTATCTGCAAAATACAGTGAGGTCCAATAAGACACCCTTTGAGATGGCTGTTTTTTCTATTCATAAACTGTACATACAGTACAGCTGACACAAGCTCATAAATAAAAAAAAGATTTTTATCCAAAAGTGCCACATTTTCCCAAACTGTTTGACCGATTTCAAAGAGAATGGCCGGTAATAAAGCGAAGCCTTGTAAGATATTAGTTCCACTCCAATGAAAGTACAGTAGCCTACTACAACCCTCACAGCTCATTTCTCCTGCCCGGAGCCAAGACGACATGAGCGGAGCACCTGACCCATTCCAGCATAATGTGCTCTGTGAGTTCTACTTATGAAAGAAAGAAAAAACATTAAGACGGTTAAGAATGCATTTGACTTCTAAGCCAAATTAAGCCATCGTAAAACGCACTCCATTCCTTCAACTTTCTCTCTTCTGTCATGCAGCCCCAAGGTTCATCACCATGGCGTGTCACGCTCTGATCCGAAGGGAGGATAGAAAGGGCCGTCTGCAGCTAACCTCTGACCTCAAAGCCTACTATTGTGACCCATTAACAACAAACCCTGTGAACCCAGAGTAATGCGTAGGGAACTACAACAATCAGCTGGCTTACGAGCGAACATCACTTGACTCTCCTCAGGCTGCACGAGAAAGCTGTAGGGGAAGGGGGGCCTCACTTTTCACAAGATAAGCTAGTTTGCGCCATCATTGGGGAATTTATTAAACGCTTTACGTTAGTATTTCAAAGGAATGTGTCTTATGGAAATCCAACATGAGACTAATGTGCAGAGTTATTTTTGTTAACTATAAGGCGGCTTTTCCAACAGGGTTCAGATTAATCCAGTAGTAGACCTTAGTTATATTGGGACATTCAAGTATTTTTGTGCAAACACATCTTACAAGAAACATTACAGGTGTGTATCTTAAGACAAAACAATGGCACTGGTATATATTAAGATAGTTTTCAGTTAGGACAACTCAAACAAGAATTTTAGTTTGAGGTCGAAGTTCTGCACACTAAGTGCTTTTCCGCCATACAATATACTTATAATTTTATATCCACTTAAAAAAACGCCACGTTTTATTTTGTGCCACCATAGTAACTTGTGTAATTACTTATGTAACAAGAAAAATTCTGACTGTATTTTTGCATTTTTCTACAAATATACCCATTTGACTTATGATTTTGTTGTCCAGGGTCAGATATATTGTATTTACTCCATTTTCTGTAGCATAAAGGTCCACTGATTTTTTTAGCAGCATCTATCAGTGAGGTAAAAATCCTTAGATCATCAAAAGTACATTTTCACATCAGTGAACATGTCAGTCCCATCAAATGGCAAGTCTGTGTATCATTGTTCATGAACAAGACAGTCAAAATGTCAAAATGTTGCCATGTTGTCATTATACCAAGTGTACACAATTATGTGTGTCAGTATTTTTTGATGTAAACTTTGGATGAGTTTACATTTCCACCTTTCTTTCTGTAAAAAAAATACACAAATTGTGATTTTGAAAAAACAATGTTTGCAGTACAAATAAAAAATTACAATAATTATTCCAAATTTCAGGATTAACTTGACAGGAATTTCTCAATTCAGTTCACATTTACAAAAAAAAAAACCCTATAGAAAACATGCTAACAGATTATGAAAGATATGGTCAACAATTTTGCATGACATGCCTTGCACGATGAACTAATTCCTAAATGTGTTGAGGCTATTCAAAAGAAAACATTATAATGTATTTTCATGAAAATTCAATTGAAAATGAAAATTGAAAATGTAGAAAACAGCAGAAAATTGTACATAATCATCTGCTTGATTGTATCAATGCATTTGCAATTTGTCCAGTCAATGAGAATTAAATTGTAAACATTTACTTCTCCCTGAAAACTATGTTTTGAACAATGTTTTTTCTATTTTTTTGGTGTAGTGTTTACTCACTGTTTAGTGTACATCAGTAATTCTCAAAGTGTGGTACCCCCAAACCCCCCAGTGGTCCGCCAAAAGATGACCTAAACTAGGCAAGTGTTTATACAATCGTCACTTATTTAAGTAGATTTTTAATGCACTTGTGAAACTGTGATATCAGTTCTTGCAATTGTTTTAATAACGTGAAAATGGATCTGTGGCTAAACCAAAGAGGAGTCAAAAGAAGGATCAAGCGTCAACTGAAAGCAGCTAAAATCCACAGATCTATTAGTTTTGTAATGTACTAGTTTTTGTTTCATGTGTAAAATTCCTGTCATTTCAGTGATTTTGGACATTAAGGGGAACATTTTTTTAGAATTTTATTGTTACCATAGTTACAACCATAGACTTCATATACCCACCACCTCAGTTTTAAACTAATTGATCTTTGGAATGACTTTAAGTGGGACCTATGCTGTTATACTATGTTTAATTGCAGTTTTTTTCATATGTGCAGTTTGTTGTTCACATTAAGCTGTAACTCATTTCACATTTACTTGTTCAAATGAAATAAAATTCATATAACAATTTCTGAACATGGCATTGCATTTGAGTTTAAAAAATTAGTTTTGACTTGAAACAGTTGCATATTAAACTTAAATTTAGCTTATCCTTCCTATTTTGTTGTTTTTTGGGGGCGTGTTAGAGTGGGATTCTGTTAGGTGGTCCTCAGAAAAAAATTGGAAGATAAAGTGGTCCTTGGGCTGAAAAAGTTTGAGAAACACTGGTGTACATAATGATTACTTTGTTTATGGATTGAGAACAGTGTTTGATTTTGAAGACAGGTAAAACTGTTTTGAGAACAGTGTTTGATTTTGAACACAGGTAAAACTTTTTTGGGGTGAAAGTTTTATTTTGCAAGAGGAGTCAGAGGTTTTGCAAATAGTGCTTAAAGATTAGGTTTTGTGTTAAATGTTTTCAGAAAATGGACTAATTGCATTTCTTTCAAGAGATCCTTCTAAAAGTTACACAAAAAGGGGATATTTCACAAGATGTCAAATAAATCTTTGGTGTCCTCCAAGTATGTATGTTACGTTTAAGCTCAAAATATCATATAAATCATTTATTATAACATGTTAAAAATGCCACTTTGTAGGTGTGAGCAAAACGTGCCTTTTTTTAGTGTCTCCTTTGAAATGCAAATAAGTTGATCTCTGCACTAAATGGCACTAATGTGGTTGGATAGTGCAGATTAAGGGGCGGTATTGTCCCCTTCTGACATCACAAGGGGAGCCAAATTTCAATTACCTATTTTTTACATGCTTGCAGAAAATGGTTTACCAAAACACCTTTACCTTTACACATTTTCTACGTTGATAATGGGGACCCAATTATAGCACTTCAACATGAAAAGAGTCACTTTTTCATGATATGTCCCCTTTAATGGATAACTTAAAAAGCAGTTAATTGTAATTTTTCCTGATAACGCTGAGAAATTAAAACTAAATTGTAAAACATGGCACTGGCAATAAAAACGTCACAGCTTCGATTTCCAGGAAACTCACTGCAAATCGAATAAAGCTAAATTAAATGCACTCCGAGACACTTTGGATAAAAGCATCTGCCAAACATGTAAATGTTTTTTTTTTCTAAATTGACAAATAAAAACACAAACGTTTCAAAAAACTTATGAAAAAACAATTTGGCTTAAATTTATTAACAGAAACATTTATTTATAACCTGGGAATGACACACATGGCACGATCAAATTATATACATTCTACAAGGAGAACAGTGCAGACACATAAGAAGAGAGGATACAACGACCGATGACCTATAAACAGCCCCTGATCAGGCATTTACTGTCCAACATGAGAAACAAATGAGCCTTAAAAAGGCTCTCTAAAAAAAAAACACTTCCGTTTTTTAAATAAAGAGGCGGAGCAAATGTTAATAATACTACCCACTGAACACATAATGTAGTTGGATGTGGAGATCTTCACCTGTCAGGAGTCGTCTACCACAGTGCTAGGCTAAACGGTCTGTCCTCTGTAATAAAAAAAGTGAATGCGACGTTTAACACAAAATGATGTGCAGGTACATCTGCCTTATTGTTTTTCCTCCTGACAAACATTAAAAATCTCTACTTTTCTCTTCATCAGTTTTATAGTGCTTTAAAGCTAATTGCACATAATGATATACACTTATTTCTCTTCACTTAGTAGTATTTGTATCTATGCACATATTCATGAGTGAGGTTAAAACGGACACTTTTGTATCATTATTCTCTTTAACCCTCTAGTTTTTTTCTTGGCAGCTTATTTTAAAGACTTCCTAAAACTCCCATTAGTGTGTGCGGCCGTATATGTGAGACGTATGGATTTTAACTACAGCTCAATGTCCTGTCAGGTAATCCTGCGTTGAATCGGAGGCGAACGAGTCGGCGTCCTCATTATCGGAGTCGTCGCTGCTGTCGTCCGCGGCTGGCTCGCCGGTCAGAGCGATGCGCGCGTAGTCGTCGGTGTCGATGGACTTGCAGAAGTGGATGGCGTATTTGAGCTTCTCCTCCAAAACTAGCTTACAGGAATAGCGAGGCAGTTTTAGCAGGAAGAAGCAGGTGTAGGACTCAGGAAGAAAGTGGTCGGGGGGGTTGTACTTATCCAGCACCTGTAAAATACAGAGGTGTTTTCCATTCAACAGGAATGTACAGTATATAAATGTAAATGTACAGCTTGAATGCACTGTAAGTCCCTTCATCTGTCATTAAAATAATCAGACAGTCAAAAGTTACCTGCACCACAAAGTCTCTCCCACGGAAGTCCGCAATGGTCCTGGGTAGACGTGTGCGTCCCCAGACGAACCTGAGGAATAGCGAACGCTCCGTGTTGGAAAAAGACTCCATTACCTCCCAGAACCACTGGATCAAGGGAGCGGTTGGCTCCACCCCCTTATACGTCGCCACGGACTTGAGCAAGTGCAGGGGGATATCTGGACTACCACACACCTACAATGCAAACAAACAAACATGCATCAGAGCGCAACTACGAAGTCTGAGACATGTTTATGAAGACAACATTTGCATTTACTCACCATAGTCTCCAGCTCATAGCCAGTGAAGAGGGAGAGGAGAGGCACGGGTACCACACGTGCCATCCCCTCCCTTACAGCAGACACCTGCTCATCAAATTCATGCAGCCTGGAGGAAAATAAAAAAAAGTATTGGGTCAAGATCCTGGATTAAATGTGATACATACTTGAAGCCCTAGAAGATATTTTGCAGAAGCAAACCTGTAGTTTATTGCTAGTCGCACATATTCACTGCGGTTTTCCAGGCTGATGTGGGAATGTTTGGAGCTGAGCTGGACTTCCTGTCCACAGGCACTGGGTACGGTGAAGGGCAGAGGCATAGCCTCAAATTCCTCCGCAGATGCTTCATTATCCCTGATATACATCAGACCGGGGATGAAATCTTTGTCCACCTAACACACACAAAGCATATGATGAGCCTTTTTGTGGACTTGGATTAAAAGTAGGGGATGGCAAAGGTACCAATATCAAACTAAATACTTAAAGGGACACTCCACTTTTTATATTAACTATATTAAAGGTATTGCGGAGGATTTTCTTTTTCCGGGTGGATCATCAAGTCTATTGGTCCTCTAGTTGTCAATCAAGAGTGTTGCGCAATAGCATTTTTTTAAAAGTGGAGAAGGCGGTTCTTTTCTAAAATTTGAGAAAATCCTCCGCTATACCTTTAATATTCTCATTTTCCAGCTCCCCCGTTTTGGAATCCATTCAGCTGATCTCCGGGTCTGGCGGTACCACTTTTAGCATAGCTTAGCATAACCCATTGAATCTGATTAGACCATCAGCATCGCGCAAAAAAAAAAATCACCAAAGATTTTTTTATATTTTTTTTATTTAAAACTTGACTCTTCTGTAGTTACATAGTGTACTAAGACCGACGGAAAATTAAAAGTCGCGATTTTCTAGGCATATATGGCTAGGAACTATACTCCCAAACTGGCGTAATAATCAAGGACTTTGCTGCTGTAACATGGCTGCAGGAGAGGCAAAGATATTACGCAGCGCCTGAAAGTAGTCCCGTGCTATTGAAAATAACCAAGGGGACTATTTTCAGGCAGTACAAAATATCACTACGCCTGCTGCAGCCATGTTCTGGTTTTGGTTATGGTACAGTATTACCCATTATAATTATTAGTCATTCAACAAAGACGAATACAGAAAACAAAAACCTGCGCAAATGACCACAAAGAGGGATAAAGAATGTGCATGAGCGTCTCACAGCTGTCTTGTGCTTGGCAATGTTTCGTTTAACCTTTCTGATATCTTCAGGCGAAAGGCAAGAAACAACAGGAGCTCTGTGAGTAACAGACGATCTGTTCTGTGAAGCGGCATCACTGCAGACATCTCACCAGCACATGATGCCGGTATGAACGCAGGAGAGAGCCGTCACATTCACTACACGTCACACGTGCACACGCACAGCTTTACATCACACTGCAGTCCCCCGGTTCATTTAAGCTCTAACTGAAACCTTGTATTTCTGGGCTTTACTACAAATCGCTGCTTAATGATGATAAACTGCACGTGATGCAGTATGAGTGTAGTGTAAATTTCACATAGTACATAGCTTTGCAGTAAGCCGCTCAAGTATGTACTGATCGGTGGTCAGCTGACACAGACGATAGGTCATAAACCATATGTAAAGAATGTATACAGTACAAGCTCTCGTTTTAGTCATTTATATAACAGATTCAGATCTTGCTTAAACTTGCTTGTTTAGTACCACTACAAAATAGGTTTTAGTAGTTCAGGTATGTTAGTATATTAATGAAATGTACAATTATACATTGAAAATAAACAGACATCAAAATCCCATCCAGCAATGAACAAAACCCTATAATATTTGAATTTGTTTACACCCTTTAAAAGTGCAGTGTGTAAATTTTAGAAGGATCTTTTGACCGAAATGCAATATAATATGCATAACTATATTATAAGTGGTGTATGAAGACCTTACATAATGAACTGTATTTTTTTATTACCTTAGAATGAGCCATTTTATCTACATACACTGCGGGTCCCCCTACATGTAAGCTGCCATTTTGCGGCACCATGTTTCTACAATAGTCCTAAACGGACAAACTGCTCTACAGAACATGTTTGCCACTACGTTGTCTCAGATAATTACATGTATGTCCTGTAACGCTATCATAACTTCTCTTTGTGCTTAAAAAGAGAGGGGTGCAATTTCCAACCTCACCACTAGATGCCGCTAAAATCTACACACTGCACCTTTAAAAAAATTACATAAATATTTAGATTTATGAGGCAATATATCAGTTATTGGCTTTCAAATATGAAGAATTATTGGTTATCGTTATCATCCCTTTCTTTAACACTTTCCCGACAATTGACGAGTTTTTACGGCAATCCATATTTCTGCTATTATCCACTAGGTGGTGCTCTTACCCAACACTAAAGCATCCACTGATCCAAAAAACGTAAAAACTCTGTGTATGTTTTGATCATCACTCTGAATCTGATATCTAACAAAAGTCCTTTACAAAAATGCGCAACTTTTTACTCAAAATTTTGTGTTTTTGAAGAAACCTACCCATATTTGAGAGGTAAAAAAATCGTATCTCTAATTGTTTTCTTTTAAGGCACAAGGTCTGTTCTTTCATTTGATATTGTATGTTCATATATTTAAACAAGAACATTTTCTGAAAGGTATCAAACTTTTGTGAGCATCAAAAAATGCTGCCGCTGGTTGGCAAATTTTTAAAAAATACAAGCGGGGAAAGTGTTAACAGTGTACACGCAAACCAATACCTACCTCACTGAGATCAGCGATGGTCAGATTCATGCCTGCCAACTGCTTCCACACAGGTTCAGCCAAGTACAGGCTCAGGGGACTTCCTGTGCGAATGGCAATGCCCAGAAGCACCCCTATACCAACATAAACAAATAAACATCAGAGTATATTATATTACAATATCTAATAAAGAGGATTACAAAAGCTGTGACAAACTACGGACCACTTTTTCACTTTTGGAAGCGTATGGATATGGATACCTAAGAAGCGGAACATGCTGATGTGCAGAGGGGATTTGGCGGCGGGGTTAAGCAAGAAGCAGTCTCTATTTGCTCCGGACTCATCTCGCCCATTGGGAGTGACAATGAGAAGGGGAGTAAGCCCGTTCTGTAGCTCCTCGCACATCTCTGCGATGGATTCACTGTATCCGCCGCCGCAGTCATCCACCGACTCACCTACACACAAACATCACTGGGATCACATTGACCTATTCACCTTCTACCCATACTTTCCTCCCTTCTTGTTTAAGGGACACTCTACTTTTTTTTGAAAATATGCTTTTTTTCTAGCTCCCCTAGAGATAAACATTTGATTTTTATTGTTTTGAAATCCATTCAGCCGATCTCCGGGTCTGGCGGTGCCGCTTCTAGCATAGCTTAGCATAAGGACTTTGCTGCTGTAACATGGCCGCAGCAGGCGCAATGATATTACGCAGTGCCCGAAAAAAGTCCCCCTACTTTCAGGAGACTATTTTCGGGCACTGTGTAATATCATTGCGCCTCCTGCAGCCATGTTACAGCAGCAAACTCCTTGATAACACCAGAATGAGAGTATAGTTCATAGCCATATCTGCCTAGAAAATTGCAACTTTTAATTTTCTGTCGGTCTTAGTACACGATGTAACTACAGAAGAGTCAAGTAAAAAAAAAATTCATTGGTTATTTTTTAGTGCGATGCTAATGGTTTAATCAGATTCAATGGATTATGCTAAGCTATGCTAAAAGTGGAAGTGCCAGACCCGGAAATTGGTTGAATGGATTCAAATACAGTAAAATTAAAAGTTTAATTCTAGGGGAGCTGGGAAGTTAGCATATAATTTCCTAGTGTCCCTTTAAATCTGAACTTACCCACAAACTTGACCTTCCACACCCGGTGTGGTAGCAGTAGACTATCAGGGCTGAAAGAGCTCATCTTGGCGCACATCTGTCCGAACACCGACTTGGTGCCGTCCGGCCCTGCCAGACCTCCTTTACTGCGAGACCGCTTGACCTGAGGGTGAAAGGGATGACATTTATGCGGTTCTGTATATACACTTCTTCCCTAAGCAATAAACTGTTCCCGTATGTTTCCTGTTAGACTTGATAGATTGCTATAAAAGAACACAGACAGACTCCAGGGGACCAATAAAGAGACATTATTTAGAGTCTCCCGATGAACCTTGTGCTGAGCAGAGCAAGGATCCAAATTTCTTCATTTAAAAAAAACTGAAGAAAATGCTACACTGTATTAGCACAGCCCTGCAACTACGTTGAGACGGCAATAATGGGAGTTTACTATAAGACTAACCTGTATCCGGTTCAGCTCCACCACTGGCCCATGCTGACGGTCTCGAACCATGGTCGCCTGCACCACTTTACGGAATGCTGCCTCCTACACATAATAAAAAAAATTATTCATTATCGTACAAACTTTTGCCATCACATGATAGTTGTAGTACTCGCAGGCATCCTTACCTTTCCCTGCGATATAAGGATTCCACGTAGCGTGTCAAAGCCAACAGAGATGCCATGTCTGGTCTCGCCGAGCCGTCCCTCCAGGTCGAACATTGGGATGCAGGGGCAGAAGAGCTCAGAGATGTGGTGCAACAAAAGAAGTCTGTTTCTTAGGGCCATGATGGGGATCTCCTGCAAGTGGTTGTACTCCATAGGGACCTACAGACATATAGAGATATACTGTATAAAACATACTCATCAGGCAAATACTACTGCAGATAAGCTAAGATTGGTAGTGCAATACCTGAGCAGGCAGTTTTCCAGCATTGGTAGGTTTGCTGGTGGACCAGGCCAGGGTGTGCGCTGATCCACAGGCCACCCGGTTGATCTTCTTGCCCTGTAGTGCCGTCACCAGCCTTGGCCGCTGAATAGCGTTGGTGGTCCCGTCACCAAGCTGACCTTCGTCATTATCACCCCACGTGTACACTTCGCCTGTACATTTACATTTGGATTTTTAGCTAAATATAACTAATGCCAAACTCACAGGAAGGTATTACTACATAATAGCGAGCGTCATAAATCATAATGCCTTACCATCCTCAGTGCAGCACACACAGTGAAGAGAACCCGTTGCTATGGCAATGACCTTCTTGCCTTGCAAACCCTGGACCTGCCGGGGTCTGCGGACATGATCATCAGAGCCGTGTCCAAGCCTGTGGTAGTCGCCTTTCCCCCTTAAACACACGAGTATGTCAACAACTATAATCCTTTATTTACGTCGACATATGTACTGCTGCCTTGTGGGATTGATTAGTGGTCTACAAGGATTTTCAAGGAAAGATGCAAAACAAATCGGCATAATGGCATGGTTGATGGTGATATTATGCTAATATATATCAGTCGCTTCAGAAAAACTCGATTATGTGATCGCATGATTCAATGCACAATCATATTTTATGGGGGGGCCACATTTTTTTATAAATATGCCACACTTTCGCCACATAAATTGCAGATTTCTGCTCGCAAAATATGCAGGGCTTGCATGATTTCATAATCCCTGCTTTTTGTAGCAAAAAGTCATATATATCTTAGCAGAAAGTTGAAAATTGTTGCATTTACTTCACATGTGCGCAACCATGTGCCCTTTTGTCATGGGAATGTTAGGAAGTGATGTAATTACGCGACGTGAACATCAATGAAAAGCTGCAAAAGCTGCAAACAGTTTTTGCAAGTTCACACAGTTTTTGCAAGTTCCCGCAATTTTGGCAAGTTTCTGCAATATCATCGCACAAAATTGCATAAATATACCGCATATTCCATTGCATTTCTTAAGAAAATGTGATGCAATACAATACTGATGTTACAATTTTATTAGGTATGGTGATATGTACATATGCAGCGTAAATGAACAAGGCAGCACTAAGGCTTCAGTCCATCAGGCACCGTTTCTGGTTGATGTTATGCTAAATATCTGGTGGATAAATTATATAATACGTTCACTATATTACCATGTATAAACTGCTCCAGACTTGGTAAGAGCCACTGAGAACTGAGAGCCACACTCCACTTTCACAACACCCAATCCTGTCAATGAGTCGATCTAGAGAGAGAGCGAGAAGAGTCAAATCACACTAGGATTAAACCCACAACCTTTTGGGTTGCTATTGCAATGCTCTACCACTGAACAAACTAGAAGCAGTCATCAGAAAGCCTTTGTTGAGGAGTATGTAAAGCAGTGGGTCTTACCTTCATTGGCACTTTACATCCATCACTTCCTCCTCTGCCCAGTTTGCCATAGTCTCCATCCCCCCACGACCACACCATGTCATCATCAGTCAGGCAGAGAGTCTGGGCATCTCCACTGCCACATGCCACATCTATTACACGATGCCCCTGCAGAGCTTCCACCTGAATGCACACACAGGAACAAAACAAAGCTATTTTTCAGCAATGTGACAAAATAATCCACCTCGTTCTTTTTAAGTTTCTGTCTCGCTGATATAGTATTGTAAAGCCTAATTTATCACTGGTACATTCAGTAATTTCACATATATTTTGTGTTTTTTACAGTTTAAAGGATTTTTGCGGCAGCAGAGATCATACATTGTACTGTAGAGATGCCAAACTTTTTCAATTAATAAAGTTTTATTTCATTTTACATTAAATGTATGCATTTGGCAGAATAAATGGTCGCACGCTGTCATCAGAGTAGTACCCTTTAAAATATGCACCATTTATGGCGCTTTTCCATTGCATAGTTACCTACGGTTGGGTTTGGGGCGACTTACTTTTGAGGGCTTTTTCACTGGGTCCAGTACATAGTACCCAATACTTTTCTAGTACCACCTCAGTTGGGGTTCCAAGCGACCCGAGCTGATACCAAAACGTGACGTGAAAAAACTATTGATAACTGATTGGTCTGAGAGAATCGTCACTACCAGCGTAATCGCTATAAAGTAAAAGATTAGCTTTACCTTCATGCTAGCTTGCGCGGTCTCAAGTAAACCTTTTGTCATCTGTGCGCTCCTATAAGTTCCCAAACTCCCTTTTAGCGATGATAAACATCCACAGGTTGTGAATGAGGAACACCATAACAGTTTTTTCCAGATTAGCAGTTTGTGGCGGCACATTCGCGACGCGCACGTTCTCATTTATGCTTAAATGCAACTTAAATGAGGCGTCGACTGACGCCACGGGTGTTTGTACGGAAACTGTCATGTGAGACAGAGGAAGTGATAAACGCGATATGCAAACATCTATTTGTGGTGGTCAATTTAAATTTTGTGGCGGACTGAGAAATAAATAAATGTATGGGAATCTACAACGACGTATGATGTCACAGCAGTAGGCAGCGCAAATATAACGACACGCCTATAATCCCTCCCACTCCCAAGTGTTGGTGAGCTGACCCGACCTGACCCAAACCAAACCGTGGGGTACAGATGTGGCCTTTAAAAATGCGCGTTTCTGAGAGCAGAATGCCGCGGAGACTTCCGAAATTCTGCGAGATCCCGCAGAAGGGGAGTTCGGTGGGGGACGCAGGAAATATAAAAACCTGTAGAGGGCAGGCGTGTTTCATGTAGGCCATACTGACGACAATGTGTGTGCTCGACTTCATGCTTAGCGTATACTGTATGATATTGAAGTAACATGACACGGATTATCAATGTTTAGGCGATAGACTTTGATGTCATACAAATGCATGCTTTTTGGCAAACATTTTGTTGGCGAAGTTTTCTTTTGCCAGTTACATAAACAGTCACATATTCTTCATAAAAATCCGACTCTAACGCGCATCATTTGTCTTATTTTTTCCGTGTACTTACAGTAGAAGAGACGTGATGTATGATAATCGAGTCTTATAACAAAATAATTCGCGAAGACCTTTGAAGAGACCGAGCGCATTTACGCAATATCATTAACTAGTTTATCTAATTTTACATTTAGTTCATTTTTGCATCTGAACGTTTTAATAGCTTTAACATGGTTGTGTTGCACTTTTCTGCATTACTGAACAGTAGGCTACTTTTTATATTATCATGTTTCCCTTTACATGGTATGAAACACGATAAAAAGTATGCAATGGTGTTTAATACATTTCACTGAGAATTTGTATAATATGTTATACTTTTGTACTAAGGAAATAAAATCATATTGTGAGTGTAAATATTCATAAATTGGAGGAGTTTCTGAGGTGTTTGTCATCGGCAAAATGTGCAGTTTCTTTGTTGCTGATTAAAAACCGTTGGCTATGTGATTGTTTAAAATTGACATTTTTTCTACTTATTATTAATTTATTTTTTGCCTACATTTACTCAAATAATATCAATGTGAAAATATAAGTAATTCATACTTCAAGTTTGGCGTAAAACTTACACATTTTTGATGTCAAATAGAAATAATAATAATTTGAAATATGCAATTATTACAGTTTAAAAAACTTAAATATATTACTCTGACCTTTTTAAATATATTGACTAAAATAATCTGTAAATGTAATACTTATATTATTAAGGCGTATACATCAAATAATATATGTACATTTTACACAAAATATCTGTTCTATTTTAAGTAATTTATTTTCCAACTAAAAAAATCGCATAACTGCATTAAGAGATTTTATTAAGTTACTTTAATCATTTATTTTAGAGATATTTACAAAGCCACTGAATCATTTTTAACACTGTGTACATTATGACCTTACGGTAGACTATTATTAAATGCATATAAATAAAAATATGTAAAACTAAATAAAACATTTATCATACACGGACTGTATGTAAGCATACGTTTTCTTGTTCGGTGCACGTGGGTTTAAATGCCGTTTTTCTAAAGAAGAATTTTAAAACTTTATTGGTGGTAGTTGAGAAGAATTCCTTTTTCCATTTCTAAATCATTTTGAGCGCAATATAAATATATCATATTTTTATTCTTATTATATAAGAATACGCAATTTTTACAACATTTTTAACATATGGAAAATATACGTTAAGCATGTTGTGTGAATTTCCTAATTACAAGCTTTTGATGAAATTTCACCAAAACTAAACGTGCATAAAAACATAAAAAAGTAATTTAAATAAGCGAAAAATCTTTTTTATGAGCTCAAAATGTTGAATATAATGTGCTATTGCTGAAAATTGCCCATCTCTAAAGGAGAATATTCATCTTTAAAGTTGAAGAAACAAAAAAGTACTGACAAGCATTCTCAAATATAGCCTATATATTCTGCAAGCACTCAGTTGAGAAGAATTCCTTTTTCCATTTCTAAATCATTTTGAGCGCAATATAAATGTATCATATTGTTATTCTTATTATATAAGAATACGCAATTTTTACAACATTTTTAACATATAGAAAATATACGTTAAGCGTGTTGTGTGTATTTCCTAATTATAAGCTTTTGATGAAATTGCACCAAAACTAAACGTGCATAAAAACATAAAAAAAATCATTTAAATAAGCGAAAAATCTTTTTTATGAGCTCAAAATGTTGAATATAATGTGCTATTGCTGAAAATTGCCCATCTCTAAAGAAGAATATTCATCTTTAAAGTTAAAGAAACAAAAAAGTACTGATAAGCATTCTCAAATATGTATATTCTGCAAGCACTCATTTATCCATAATGATGTAATTTATTTTTTAATAACATATTGTCGCTGTCGGGCAAAGATACTCTCTGGACACCAAGACCATGTCTATGGGTTCAAGAATAACAAAATATTGGCCATTTGAAACTCGAAAGTCATCACTTTATTTTGTCCCATTGTTTTCCATTTTGCGGGTGATAAAACTCCTGTGCACGTCGTTCAAATTCATTGACATTTTGTTCACTTGTAGTTTAGCAAGTATGTATAATACAATTTCAATAATGTTTTTACACTGCACATCGTCTGAGGAAATCCGAAGTTGCGTCGAGGGGAACCGACAGCCGCGACATCAGAGATTGTCACGTACCTACAGAAGGGTACCTGCAGCGATATCATTCTGGCTTGGTGGGATGTCAGCCAGCGAGAGTCCTCTGATTCTGACCTTGTTCTTTTACTCCTCAGAGTCTAAAACCAGGAGGGCATATTAAGTAGGCCCTATTCATTGTATTTTCATTTTAACAGAGCAGCTATGGTTGCGCGTTTCACACACCTCTCCAAACCACGTTGTTAACACTATGCTTGTTCGACTTCATGCGGCGCCACAAGAACCGACAGCCGGATGACGTCAGAGTACCGCGAGAATGATTCAAGAAATCATATTTCGCCTCGCTCTCGCGATACTGTGACGTCTTCCGGCTGTCGATTCTCGGGGCGCCGCATGAAGTCGAACAAGCCTATTGACAGCAGCAAAAGCTACGCATGCGCTTTTAACTTGTAAAACTCAAAGGTGTATGGGTAATGTAGTCTCTGCTCTCGGTGGGACGAATTAGGTAGCTTGCATTGTGAAGGGCGCTTTGAAAAGCGGCAGCGCAGCCAAATGATTAAATTAAGCCTCTGATTTAAACAGATGTGCAAATGAGCGTTCGGGTACGCTAGAAGTACGTTCTGGGCGCAGGGAGAGGTGGTGGTACGCAAGAGCTATATTTGGAAGTGGCGGTACTGAGTACTGGCGCCTACCGGCCCACATTAAAGCACTGGCGGTAGCAAAGGTAGACGGCCCTTTGAAAAGCAAAAGAAAGCTGATAAAAATGAGAAACCCACACTGAAATAAATTGGAGTAGGATTTAGGCTACTTAACAAAATCTAAACATTTTTCACTCAGAAAAGGCTAGTAAATATAAACAAAATTATCAGCAGCTTTAACTTTATTACTTTTTTAATTTTAATTCACTCTTTGTTTCAGCGATGTTTATAAATATACTATATTTTTGCATTTTGATTACAAACTGTTCTACACTGAAAAGAAACTAATGTAATCTTCATGATTTAATCACGTAAAACACAAGTCTAAACACAAGCACCACTTTTCTGAATGATGATAATCACAAACATCCCAGAGTTTGTAAACCAATTGTTTGTAAACATATTTAATGCTAACTACTTAAAAATTCAGAAAATATTTTTTACAGTGTATAAATAAAAAGACATGAAGGAAGTTAATTCCAAAATGTAATTAATTGTACATGGTTTAGCTGCTTGTTTTAGCAGCTACCAGTGACACAGAGTCAAGAAATTAAAAACCACCCACCCCTAGGTCTGCCAATTC
This sequence comes from Paramisgurnus dabryanus, assembly GCF_030506205.2. Taxonomy (NCBI): domain Eukaryota; kingdom Metazoa; phylum Chordata; class Actinopteri; order Cypriniformes; family Cobitidae; genus Paramisgurnus; species Paramisgurnus dabryanus. The sequence continues at coordinate 25,225,799 of NC_133343.1, read as the reverse complement.
TTTGCCAACCCCCAATGCTAATCGATCACCTCATCATCAGGGAATCAAAAGAAAACCGGTTTATCCAGTTTTCACCATCGCGTTGGGTTTTAATTTCAACCCTTGCAGTTTCTTTGTTAAAATGCAATTTAAGCAAATAGGCCTAATACATACGCTGTATGTTATTTTAAATGAATGTTTATAACTTATAAAATTAAGTGGATATCAGGTAACTTAATTTGACATATGTTGATATAACCTAGGCTCTTTTTGTTATGAAACATGTTCAATGGTTACAGTGCCTCATGGTGGGGTTGAACCCCTGGTTCAGTTTACCCCATCTGGTTCACTTTGCCCCACAGCCACCGTTTTGGAAAACTGCCTAGCTTAGTAATTCAGGCTAATCTTTAGCTAAATCATTCACATGGTTTTATACATTAGCCTATCACCAATATGTATGGTATAAATATTTAGACCTGGATAAATCTTGACATAACAGCCATTATACCTGGTATGTATACATTTTACTTTGATAGGATAAAAACTGTTTTTTTTTTTTTTTTAAATCATACTTTAATCATAACTCTTTAATTTGTCCTTCTCTTTAACATAGCCAAATATAAATTATGGTTGCTACCTGTATTTGTGGTCACACGGCTACAAATCTGTATGGTTGCCTAGATAAAGGGGGTGGGTCAACTTACCCACTGGCTCACTTTGCCCCACTCTCCCCTACTTGGTATTGAGAAACGGGCATTGTTTATCGAAGCCGGAGCGCGAGCTACAAACTACAGAGCGAGTGCGCGGGTGCACAATGGTGAAAGAGCAACACACGATGTAAATAACTAAACCAGTGCTCGCAGTACAGACACTTTATATTTTAGCGTACTGCGTACCTTCACTTTCTTTTGCGTGCCACCACTTCTCATGTTGCTGGTACTTTGCCTTAAAGAGTCAAAGGGCGTTTCTATGTGGCGCTGCGCAGACAGTTCGGCAACTAAGACATCAAAGTACCGCGAGAGCAAGTCGAAATGTTACAAATGGTCCGACTTTACCTTTGCTCTCGCGGTACTCTGATGTCATACGCCGACCAGTCAGCGCCGCACCATTTAAAGTCGAACACACAAAGCGTCAAGGCAGGGCCGCTGGAAGTCATTTTGAACAGGGGGTACTGTGAATTTTTTTAACCAAAAAACCTATGAGCCTATAGGCCTATTTAAAATACATTTTAAAAATAAATACATTGAGATTTACTACTTTATTGTCATATACACTTCAGGGCACACAGCCAGGGTCTGAAACACAGACATCATCAGTTCTCAGATGAATATGCGCTATTAATCAGAAGCAAAAATACTTATCCCAGGGGGAATTACTTTCGTTACAATTTACATACAACATATAATATTATAACAACATATAATATTAATTAAACTTCACAGTTTTCAATGTCCATGCGGACGAACATATTTTACTTTCGTTTTTAAGTTAAGATCACACGTCGATTAACAGATGTAAAATATTCTCACATTAACATACCTAGTATATTTTTATATAGATCTTTTTTTACTAAATAGTACTATTACTGTCTTTTTTAAACATATAAATAATTCATAATTTGAACAAAAATAATAATGGGTTTAGTTCTGATATTGTATACTTTATAAAGAAAAACATGGTGTATAATTACATTTTTAGAATAGGCTTTATATAAGGTTTGTACTGTAAAAATACTTTATTTGTTACAAACAAAAGATAAAGAATTTACAAACGTGTGGAGAGCCATTTCAGCACTTGGACAGCGAAATGTTTTTTTTAAAAGCATTACTTAAAATGTTTTCTCATCTCACCATATCTACAGGTGCAGAGTCATTATATACAATAAATCCGTTGGGTAGCATTTAAAAAAAAACATTTAAAAGTAGATGCATTTGTTTAAAGCAAAGCATTTATTTACTTAGCTACAGATGAAGCAGCTCTTTGCGCCTTCTAACGTCTCATAATTGGTCATCATTTATGTCCAAGAGACTCAATAATAATCTGTTACATTTTAATCCTTTAATTTTTCATATTAAAAAGCGTTTTTGTGCTGCTGCGCATCCATGTAATAAACAAACCCGCGTTGTCATTCCGTTAATACGCATATTATCAACGCGCTCTTTACTCGAACAGAAAAAACTCGCCTCGCGAATTGCGCCGGTTGTATAATAGAGATTCCAAAGTCTCTCATGAGCTAGAGGACTAATATCCAGGGAGTTCAGTATTTCTGTGTGGGCATGCATCAGGGAAAGGTGTGTGAGTCTTTTCTGGGTCATGGTGCTGCATACCAATGTCTTCAAAAGATGCAAGGCGGAGAAAGTGCGCTCGGATGAGGCCACGGATAGGCACAGTAATGAAATTAAAATCCAAAATACACGTAATAACCTACGTGTGTCAAAAATAATTTCCTAAAATATTCATAAGTAATATATCAATTGTGCAAAATATTTTAACCTAAAAAAAAATATATTTCTCGCCTTCCCGCGACCACGCGTCAAGGTCTGGAGGAAGATGATACCTGCCCGGATCCCACGCACGCATCTGCAGTTATATACATTTTACAAAACCAGTATTCATTAGATTTTAAGAACTTTTTTGCCACTTTTAAAACTGTAAAACTAAATAAAAAAGATATCATATGCCAAATAAGCATGTAAGCATATGTTTTCTTGTTCGCTCCACGCAACACGGGTTTAAACGCCGTTTTTTTTCTAAAGAATAATGTTTACACTTTATTGGTGGTGGTTGAGAATAATTTATATTGCTTGCAGAATAATGTATATTGCATTTTAGCGCAATATAAATGTATCATATTGTTATTCTTAAATTAAAGAATACTAATATATTTTTTACAACATTTTTAACTTTAAAACATACATATAAAGATGCTTTGTACAATAGCTTTGCTTCTGACAACAATTTTCTGTAATAAATCAGTAAATGAATCACAAAATGTGTTGAAAGTGGCGAATAAAATGCTTGTCAATTCAAACAAAGGTGTATAAAACCGCTTTAATTAACAATAACTAAACTGTGCTCTTTTGCATACCTCTACTTTTCTCATGTCTTTCTTTATACCACCTTTATCTTTTTAAAATCTTGCCACTTTTAGAAATTATTTGTTTGCATTTTTTGTATACTGCACACTTTATTTGCATCAACTATACCCATAATAACATTTTCTACGTTTTTCTTTCAATAAGGAAATCTGTTTATTGTTATGAATAACGGCTGAAAGGATTAAAAAAAATCATAACACTGACTGCCTATATGCGCAAGAAAGGTATTATTAAAGTTTTAAATATGTAAAACTAAATAAAGATATCATATGCCCACTGTACAGTATGTAAGCATAGGCCCATGTTTTCTTGTTCGCTCTGCGTGGGTTTAAACGCTATTTTTCTAAAGAATATTTTTTTAACTTTATTGGTGGTGGTTGAGAAGAATTCCTCTTTCCATATGTATAGCATTTTAGCGCAATATACATGTGTCATATTATTGTTCTTAATATATTAAGAACAATAATACTAATATATTTTTACAACATTTTTAACTTTAAAACATGTATTTTTATACCACATGAATCTCTTTAAAATATTAATACTTTTAGAAAAACGGACATAATTATTAATATTATAAACAAACAATGAAACGGTGTCAAAATTCGACAACACAAATAATTAAGATATTCATTGTAAATAGAGTTAAGGGTATTAGGCTCACACTAAATTCTTTGTTGCACTTAGTATAAATGCCCATTGCACGTACAGTCATCTTAATATATGTATGCGCTGTTATGCTGGCAAGAAGGGGTTGACGTCACTTTGCTGTTTTAATAGAAATATTAAATATTCAGCAATGCCCTTATTAACTTCTGGAAACAACCGCAATGACAACGCATATAAAAATGTAGTTTTTTATGCGCCACCTGGTGGATTTTCTGTGAAGCGAAACACATTAAGGGAAAAGGGAAAGTAGCCCCCCCGAAAACACTTGCAGAATTCTGCGTGACTCCGCGAGACGATTTGGCGAATGCCGCGGGAGAAAACGCGCGTTTTTAAAGGCCACATCTGTACTATGCAATGGAAAAGCGGCATTGTATTTACATTTGGTAGCAGTATGTACCTCTGCGGTATTAAAATTAACTATTTATGTGCAAAGGTGTGATTATTGAAAGGGTACCACCCCAGCAACAGCTAGGGACCTGTTTTAGTCACTGTTGTACACATTTTAGCAGTATGTGTATTTGTATTGTATGTACATTTTGTGTTCCTATCGCAATGCTCTACCAACTGAGCTACTCTGTGTGTACAGCAAGCATCTAACGCACCAGTTTTGGTTTAAGCTGGTCTTCACTGTCTCCATGACCCAGACGGCCATAGCGGCCCTTGCCCCACGTGTAGAGCTCTCCGCTGGCTGTGATGCAAGCGCTGTGGGCTCCACCGGCAGCAATGTCCACCACCTCCACCCCTCTCAGAGACTCAATCACACGTGGACGGTCACATGGGCTGAAAAAAGCAGAGCCGTACCAGTCACACACACTGTGCTTACAATCTGCTCAAGAAAATTAGTAGTAGTCTAGTGCACATATCTGAGAGGGTAATAACTTCTGGCTCCTAAGAATTACAACTACAACACGGTACCACCATTGTATTTTTTGGTGTGACATTTTATTTTTTTTATTTTTTGGGTTTAAAAAAAATACAGTGTGGATAAAACAACACTGATAGTTAAATACAGAGAAAGCCACTGTAAAGGTGACCGCACTAAACATTAGTGGTAAACACAGTATGGAGGCCTGACCTTCTGTTGCCATGGCCCAGTTTTCCATCTTCAGCTTCTCCCCAAGAGTAGAGTTCACCTTCAGAGGAAAGAGCCAAGCAGTGTTTCCCTCCTGAGTTCACAGCCACCTTCCGGATAAAAACATGTTGGATTGACTCCAGCAGGGTCGGGGTGGAGACCGACTCGGTGCCTCCGATTCCCAGCCGTCCACCTGCACCATATCCAGTAGCATAGAGCTGAGGAGAGCACCACAGGGTACACAGAAGTATTAAACATAAACCAATGTGGCATATTCAGCAATTTATATGACGCATCAGGTAAAAAATTAAGTAAATTAATGTATATTTCGCTCATATTGATATAAACAGTACAATTGGGTATTACTGGTGTTCTTGTAGCAGCATAACATACTTTACAAAAATCTTGGTGTGGAAAATGTAATCCGTGGATATCTTACTTTCCCATCGGCAGTGACGGCAAATAGGGTCTGCTCTCCACCGATAAGTTGCACAGGTCGCAGTGTAGCTAGTGCTTCTGTTGGTGTGGGAACTTTGACCTTTGCACCTTCAATACCACCTAACTGACCCCGGTGGTTGTGACCCCAGCCATAGATGGTCCCACTGCCGCCCGCTGAGAGCGTCCAATCATCTGGCCGCCTACAGAAAAGCAAATTATTACATTTATACATTTGGCAGATGCTTTTAGCAAGCAATTTTTCAGTGCATTTAAAGGGATAGTTTGGCCGAAAATGAAAATTACCCCATCATTTACTCACCCTCAAGTCATTGGAGATACAGAAGTCTATCATTTTTCAGACAAATACATTTCCAGTTATTTTAGAAAATGTCCTAGCGTTTCCAAGCTTGTTAACAGTTAGAAATGGGGTACAGTTCCTAGCTAGTTATTATAGTTCATAACTTTTTAAATAAGGATATTTTTCTAAAAAAAAAAAAAAAGGGCCTGTATTTATCCCCCTGGAGCGGTTTGGATTAATTTGTGAAGGATGGATTTACATTATTTGGGCTTGAAGGAAGTAGACCCAATTTTTAACGGTTTAAAAGCTTGAAAGAGCTAGGACATTTTCTAAAATAATTCAAAATGTGTTCCTCTAGAAGATGATTGACTTATGCATCTCGGATGGCTTGAGATGGCTGAGGTATTGGAACAAAATATAACATCTAGGGACGGTTTCCAGGACAGGGATTAGACTAATCCTAGATTAAGTTAAATGTAAGAGCTAACCAAACTGAAAACAACTTGCACTGACATATCTTAAAATACATCAGTACCATTTGTTTTGCCTCAAAATGCACACAAGTAATATTTTTATTAAGGCATGTTTCTTAAAACTAGTTTCATGTTTCTTAATTAAACTATGGTCTAGTCCTGGATTAAGCTAATCCCTGTCCGGGAAACCACCCCTTAGACCAAACTCAAACATCTAATAATGTACCTGTTCATCCACTGAACCAGCTGTTCATCCTGCTCTCTCTTGAACAAGTCATGACTCTCGTGAAGCGTGTTCATGTTCTCGTGATCTGCCATAAGCTCCCGGACTTTCTTTGCAACCTGGTGGGATGGACACATTGGACGGTGTTATTAGCTCTCATTCTAAAATTATGCAAAACATGTTCAGTCTTTTAGAAAGCCCACCTCATCCAGGAAAGCTCGGGGCAAAGGGGTCCTCTTGTCGAGAGCCACCGACACCCTGGAAGCGGTGCAGTAACGGCGAAACCAGGCCCATTTGTGTGTCTCGGCACAACAAGGGAGAGTGTCCAACTCCAGATCGCACGCAAGTGCCACCAACACCTATTAAGGACAAAAAAGTACATTACTTCTAGAGACAATTCACAGAATGAGCTCTATATATGTCTGAACTGGAGACACACCTTGAAGAAAGGGCTATGGAGAAGTTGTTTGCCTCCACGAACAATGGGTTCTTCATACTCATACTGTCTCTGTAATGCTTCAGGAAGTCCTTTCACCAGAGCAGCGAGTGCACTTCCGGTGAAACTCTACAAAACAATTTCAGTCTATTTTAGCCTATTAAATATATTAATAATACATTGTATTCTGGCAAAAAGTCAATAAAAAAAAAATTCTAGTAAGAAGAAACGAATTAAAGTCATACACATCACATTTTCCCCCATACTTAAAGGAAAACACCACAGCTTTTCAATATTTAGCATGTTCTTACCTCAACTTAGACAAATACATCGCTATCTTTTTCAATGCATGCGCTTAATCTTTGTACAGCGCGTCGTGAATGTGTTAGCATTTAGCCTAGCCTATTCATTCCAAAGGATCCAAAACAGGGATGAATTTAGAAGCCACCAAACACTTCCATGTTTTCCCTATTTAAAGACTGTTACACAAGTAAGTATGGTGGCACAAAATTAAAAAAGTGGTGCAAACTAAGTGCTCATCCGCCATACAATATAGTTCTCATTTTTATCCGCTTAAAAAAATCGCCACGTTTTATTTTGTGCCACCATACTTACTTGTGTAACAGTCTTTAAATAGGGAAAACATGGAATTCTTTCGTGGCTTCTAAATTCATCCCTCTTTGGATCCTAAGAAACGAATGGGGCTAGGCTAAATGCTAACACATTCAGGCAATGCTGTGCAAACATGAAGTGAAAGCATTGAAAAAAGATGGGTATGTATTAATTTGTCTAAGTTGAGGTAAGAACATAGTAAAATATTGAAAAACGGTGGTGTTTTCCTTTAAGATGTTACAACTTACAAAGAAAGATCATAGTATTACCATTTTTTTTAATCCAGTTGTCACGGTAATTCAAAAAGTGCTATGGTATTAGCATGTTAACTCTGTGGGACGCCGGCTTGGAGTCCATTGCAGACCTCTATTATGTAAGATTATACAGTACATTTAAATACACATATGTGGGTGTATACGTGAATGAACTGACCACAGAGCGGGGCTCTCCTTCAGGGTCTCCTAAAAGCCGGTTGATGTTGATCGACTGGCCATATTCAGTAGTCAGCAGCTTACGTAACCTCTGCAGGGCCCACATGCGATGACCAGCCGCTGAAAAAAAAGGACAGAAAAATAAACATTAGAAAAACTGAAATAATTTGTAAACTTGGATTTCACAGACTAGGTCACATTTATGTGAACTATAAGTCTAATGATGAGTTTAGGAGCATCAAAGTTTGATTTCAATTATTGATTTCAATATTTTACTCAGCCATATTAAAGATATCAAGGTTATATCTCACTAAATGCTCTTTACGTTATGTATGATGACTTTATGTCAAAAACGATGATGGCTTTAGCTGGGTTTTCAAATGATGCATCTGAATGCAGTACTTCATAAAACAGCCTAGTCTTGTATATTTAATCTTTCTTTCAGGGGTTTATGTCCTTACCCAAGGCGCTGAGTTGGGCACAGGCAGCCAGTGATGCCGCCAACCTCGGCACGATGCTGCGATTCGAAGCGAAATTCAGACGGAAGTCCAGAAGACACGTTACCAGATCCATAGAGGGGCAGGACAGAATACAGCGGTCGGAGAGGAGATCTTTAGGACCTGGGGAAGTTTGTTTGAAGATCAACCATTTCAGAATATCACATTGCAGCAAAAAATATTTATCAGTGAAAAACTGTGTCATAATTTGACATACCAGCAGCAGGCATGATGGGATAGACAGTGAAGCGCCACCCCCAGCCGTTGACAGAGCCATCGCTGGTGAACTTCCATTTCAGCTCATCTCCTGGGATCCTCAACTCACTGGACCAATCAGACCACTCACGACCTAAAAGAAAGAAAAATAAAGATACTGTAAGTATGTAACAACCACCAGACCAAAGATCCAAGATTGAGATGTGAAGTGCGTCACCTGAACGAACGGACACGATCCGGTTGGCTCCATCCATGATGGTAAGGGGGTCGTGCCTTCGTTCTGTTGAACACTGCCGATCAAACTCTACCCTCAGTCCTTCAGCACCTAAAAAAAAAAAGATGTATCATAATTTTATGTGAAATGTTATGCATTTTCCTCTAATTGTGCTGATAAAGAAATATGGAGGTAACCTGGTATCTTCACAGTTCCGCTAGTAGATGTATCATCAGTATAAGGGTGGCTGCTCTCCACCACCACTGGCTGAGACGACAGACGCCCGCTTTGAGAGTCCGTGGCCACGTCCTCTAGTTCAGTCACGCATAACTCCAAAAGCATATCTGCCACCTGCGTGCCCACAAACGTATAAGAATAGACCATCTCCAAAGAAACATTAAACTATTCTTACTAAAAGATTTGGTTCATACCTGCGGGTAGGCCGTACCCATGCCGGACAACACGGCAGAAAGCACCTCTTTGCCTTTATCACCCGACCGCACAGACACAGCCAGTTTCAAAAGGTCCACCATCACACGCGTGTCATCGGGGATAAGCAGGCTGGTGAACTCATCCAGATATTGTGGCTCCGGGCCCGCCGCTTTACTTTGGCTCTCAGAGTCCTGTGACAATAAATCAAATCAGCTCAAATGATCGAGGTTCCCTATAAATCTGTCTGACTGCCTGTATGTCTTGCTGACCTCTTTGGTTTTGGTCATAGTCTCAGCGATGATGCTAGCAGCACCAGGGTCGTCTGTCACTGGGATGAACGGCCGAGAGGAGGCGGAGGCAGCAGAAGGGGTCACAGCCGATGAAGGTGTAGTGGCATCCTCAGACGTGGTCACCTGGAGACCACACAACATCATATGACGCTATTAGCATAACTGCTCGCCAATTAAATAAATAAAGGAAGTGAAGCACGTCTGAATGCATAGTTCCTCACATCTCCTCTTTTGCTGTCCATCCAAGGGTGCGGGCTGACCCGCTCTTCTGTCTCTGAGAGCAACGCTGGTCCTTCAGCCTCACAGGGGCTAGAAGCTGATGAACAGTCTGAAGGGGGTACAGGAGAGCTGGAGGGACACTCCAGAGGCATCATGCAAGCGGGCATCAATGCTTCCACCACTGCATCCCTGCATACACATTACTTCAGTCACACATGTCCAACTCGGTAAACCAATGCCAGACAATTGACAGGTTACTTGCTGACTACTTTTATGGGGTGAAATTTTACTTTTATAAGCAAACGTGGGTAGAAAAGATGATATACATACCTGGCATACATGATCTGCAGGGCAGAAAGCACATGGGACAAGGCCTGTTGTTTGGACAGATTGCCGTCCAGCGAGAGCAGGATCTTTGCCAGAGACGGCCTGTTGGGCTTCACACTATTCCCGCCATTGATCTTATTACTGAGTAAAGATGGGTCACTATCTGATGGCACACCTGCAAAACAAACGACACCCCCAAACATTGATTAACAACAACGGGTTCTGGCACACACAGCAACAGAAAGCAATAAAGATAAAGCAGCATTTACCAAGATAAGAAGCTCCGAGGGAATCACGGGCAGTCTGGAAAAGGACGGGCTCGTGAACGGAAGGCGTGGTGACGTCCACGGTGGTCCAGGCCACACTGTGGGAAGAGCCACAAGCTACACGAGTGATCTTTTGCCCCTCCAGGCCCTGCACAAGCGTGGGCTTTCTGTTGACCGTAGTTGTGCCATTCCCCTGCTGCCCATGGTCATTATCCCCCCATGCATACACCTACACAAACAACATTTCCTTATTTGAGCAAAAAGGCGAATAGCTTTATCAACAGGAAGTGAATGTTTTTACTACACATCATCAGTTGTTTAATGTGCCAATATACTGTTAACTTTGCTTGTTATTGTAAGCACGCCTGATGGGTACAAACACGCCCCACCTGTCCAGTTTCTGTGACGGCCAGGCAATGCAAAGCCCCTACGGCCACGTGAATGATCTTCTTCCCACGCAGCCCTTCCACCATCTGAGGTTTGCGCACATGCACGTCCGTGCCGTGACCCAGCCGAAAGTAATCTCCCTTACCCCTGCACAACATGAGAGCATAAGAGCTTGCAATATTCGGGGAAACTGATTGTATGAATTGTATCAAATGGTATATCAGTTAAAATATTCGTACCAGGTCCAGACGACTCCAGATTTGGTAAGGGCGAGGGAGAATTGAGCTCCACATTCAATCTGACAAACTGCTTGCCCGTTCAGCCGCTCGATGTTCTGGGGAATGTTACAGCCCTCGCTCCCACCACGACCCAGCTTGCCAAAATCTCCATCACCCCATGAGAACACCATTCCTGGAAAACATACACAAATACCTGCATCAACACAGTGCATGTGTTTTCCTTACATAGGTTTGCGGTCAAAGTTCAGGGTTAATGGGACACTCCACTTTTTTTAAAATAGGCTTATTTTCCTGCTCCCCTAGAGTTAAACAATTGAGTTTTACCGTTTGGAATCGGCTCAGCTGATCTCCGGGTCTGGCGGTACCACTTTTAGCATAGCTTAGCATAATTCATTGATTCTGATTAGACCATTAGCATCGTGCTATATTTTTCCTATTTAAAACATCGTAGTCACATTGTGTACATCGAAAATAGTCCCCAGCTATTGAAAGTTACCAAGGGGACAATTTTCGGGCACTGCGTAATAACATTGCGCCTGCTGCACCCATAGTACGGCAGCAAAGTCCTTGATTATTACGCCAGAATGAGAGTATAGTTCCTAGCAATATCTGCCTAGAAAATCGCAACTTAATTTTCTGTCATTTCTAGTACATGAAGTAACTACAGAAGAGTCAAGTTTTAAATAAAAAAAAAAATTAAAACTCTTTGGTTATTTTTGAGCACGATGCTAATGGTCTAATCAGATTCAATGAATTATGCTAAGCTATGCTAAAAGTGGTACCGCCAGACCGGCTAAATAAATTTCAAATCGCTAAAACTCAATTGTTTAACCCTAGGGGAGATGGAAAATAAACCTTTATTTTTTTCAAAAAAAGTGGAGTGGCTCTTTAATGTTACGTTAAAACAGTGTACGACTTCTAACCCCATCACCTATAAGATTGTCTAACTAGGGAATAATTCTAAAGAGTTCATTTTTATTTTCACGTTGAAGACCCCACACTACATGCAACAAAATCATGTTTTACCTTCATCAGTAAGGGCCAGAGTTTGGGCATCTCGACTTCCACATGCCACCTGGACCACACGATGACCCAATAGCACCTTGACCTGCAAACCAAACGCACAGAAGCTTGATCTAGGGCACAAAACATTAAATAACACTTTAAACTGATCACGGTGTGTTTAAAGTTAAACTAATACCAGTTTGGGTCTCAGTTGAGTGGTGTTATCGCCATGACCCAGACGCCCGTATTCCCCCAAACCCCAGCTGTACAGCTCTCCACTGGATGTGATGGCTGCACTGTGTGAGCTGCCGCAGGCGATATCTCGAATTCGTTTAGTCTTGAGTGCCTCGATTAGCCGTGGCTTATCGCAGTTCCTGGTGGGAAAACAAGATTTATCTCATTAGTTACTTATGCAAAGTGTTGCACATAGTGTATTCCTGTTGATATGAACAACCTACATCCGGCTAAAGTGCCCAAGCTTTCCATCATCACCTTCACCCCATGAAAACACCTTCCCATCTACAGTCAAGGCCATGGCATGTCTTCCACCTGCGGAAGAGCGTGACCAAAAGAATCATGTTAAACGGGAAGTTCTGAGGTTTGAGATGTTTCCTTTAAAATAAGAACAAGGGTCAGACCTGAGTGTACAGCAACTTTCTTCACCACATAGTTGCTTAGGGCAGATATCTGGCGTGGTATGGGGATTGTTCCACTTGATAGCCCTAAACCAAGCCGTCCGTTCGTGGCCTCTCCACAAGCATACACTTTACCTTCAGCAGTCACTGTAAAAATATGAATAAACTTTACAGTAAAATAAAACGAAGCATCTAATTCAAGAGTTAAACTGTTAATAACACTGATAGATATAATATTTGGTAAAATTTTATCATGTTTAAAGTAGTGCTGGGCATAGATTAATCTACAACCCCAAATCAGAAGAAGTTGGGACACTGTAGAAATTGTGAGTAAAAAAGGAATGGAATAATTTACAAATCTCATAACCTTATATTTTATTCACAATTGAATATAAATAACAATCAAATGTAGAAAGTGAGACATTTTGAAATGTCATGCCAAATATTGGCTCATTTTGGATTTCATGAGAGCTACACATTCCAAAAAAAGTTGGGACAGGTAGCAATATTATGCATGTATACATAATATGTGAGTTTGCTGTGTGTAAATATTATGCAAAAAATTACTTTTATTTTGTATGAGATTAATCTAGATTAATCTATGCCCAGCCCTAGTTTAAAGCTATGTAGTGCCGCAGGGATGACATATTGTTTTATTTTTGACAATTATAATGTCTTGCCCAACAACTTCAAAATTCAGACAATTTGCATTTATCAGTGAAGATTAAGTGTAAATGGGTTTACTAGAAATATACAAAGTCAAATTTTGTTAAAAGTTCAAGATTGCTGGACAAAACGTGCAAGTGTCATAAACTTTTGGATTATCGCAAAAAATAAACTCTGTGTTTAACATAAGTCTATGGGAAAAATCTATGGGTTATTTTGCGACGGAGCCAGTGTCCCACTAACTTTGGGTTGGCCTACAAAATACGTCATCCCTCCAGCACTCTATTGAAAAATAAAAAAGCACACCAGTGGCTGCACATTAAAGCAAACTTTCCTTATATTTTATGCATTTAGTCTCTTTCAAGTTATGCATTCTGCATAAGCTTTAATCTGAAGCTAATGTATGACTTACTTTTAGATTTAATTTGAAAAGATAACATAAAAATTTAAATTGTGTCATCATTTGTTCATTCATTTGTTCTGCTGAACACAAATGAAGATATTTGGTAAAAGGTCAATAACCAAACAAATCTGGGGCACCATTCACTTCAATAGTAGGGATGTCCCGATCTCTATTTTTGTGCTCCCGATCAGAGTAATTTCATTTTGAAGATCGACCACAAACGAGTCCCTATCAGATACTTGGATGTTCCCAGTGCTAGGTGCACACCTAAAGTATGTTAAAGGGATAGTTCACCCAAAAAAGAAAATTCTGTCATCATTTACTCACGCTCATGTTGTTACAAAACCCTCATAAATTTCTTTGTTCTGATGAACACAAAGGAAGATATTTTGAGAAATGTTTGTAACCAAATCGTTTGTGGACCCCATTCACTTCCATAGTAGAAAAAAAATAATACTATGGAAGCAAACGGGGTCCACGAGCGGTTTGATCAAAAACATTTCTCAAAATATCCTCCCTTGTGTTCATCAGAACAAAGACATTTATACAGGTTTGTAACAACATGAGGGCGAGTAAATGACAGAATTTTAATTTTTGGGTGAACTGTCCCTTTAAGGTTATTAAATCAACCCAGGATATGTAATCAAATACTGTTCTCTTCAGTTTTATGTATTGTTTGATATGTAAACAATAAAAACATACTTTCTCTTATTTTTTATTATTTGATTATGTAGCCTAGTATTAATTAACAATTCAGCTAAGTAGAACCACAGCATTATAGTAAAACTAGTCAATTTTAGGAAACATGACCAACAGAAATCGTAGTCAAATCAGTTTCTACATACAGTATTAGAATAGCAGATTACAGTAAAACCTCAAAAACAAACTAGAATGGCAAGGCAGTCTGTTTTCAAATAAGTTTACAAGCCTATAAGGCGGCAGCAACATTGCATTATTTAGAAATGCCTCAAAACTAAACACCCCACCAGTCGATACACACAGCCGATCCCAATCTGTTTAAAAAGCTGTGATCAGGCCCCAATACAAATCCTTTTTGATTGGCTCGCACCATCCCTATTGAATATTACTTTTTTTTTACTATGGAAGTCAATGGTGCCCCAGGTCTGTTTGGTTAAAATGTCCTTCAAAATATCCTCCTTTATATTCAGCAAGACATAGAAATAGAAACAGGTTTGGAATACGGTTACTTAATGATGACAAAACTTTCATTTTTCAGTGAACTATCCCTTTAATTACAGTGAATTTCAACCTGATACTTTATCAAGGTTCACCTTTTCTTTTACACAAAGACTTGCAGGTGCACATTTAATACACAATAACTCACCAGCAAACAGACTTTTAGAGCCTCCAGCCACCTGCACTACATTCAGAGCAGACAAGGTCTCGGAGAACGATGGGACTTTTATCTGAGACACAATATAATACACAAGGTGAAACATTTCAACTGTGATTTGTCTTTTTAAAAGATTTAAAGCTATATCTAACAGAAAGGTTATACTACCGAACAACAGGGCCATTACAGAAAATGTTTCTTATAAAATGGGAAAATTCTACAGATTCGAAAATGTTTGCAGTTTTACACATTACTGACCTTGGACCCCTTAAGTCCTCCAAGCTGATCTTTATCATTGAGTCCCCAAACAAAGACTTTGGTTCTAATGGTTGCAGCAGACTCTAGACCAGAAGATCTCTTTCTGGAAAGACTGTTTTGAGAAACAAAAAGACTGCTTATGCCTGAAACAGGTGAATTAAAAGCTTTGCAATCCACCAGTGCATTGAACCATCACACACCTCCCAGTTGCAGTCTTGTCATCTTCCTCCTCCTCATTGTCAGATGCCAGGAAAGGCACGGTTGCCAGATCTTCATCCTCAGCGCGAACGCGGCCCATTATACTTAAGCCGTGGATCTTGCAGTCAATACCTGAACTCCTGCACTGTTTTATGGCGATCTCAATATACCTATGATACTAAACAAACCCACAAACAAACAAACATGATATAATAAAAGAGGCCAAAGAAAGGCATTTGTGAAGTCCATTTCAAACCAACCTCTGTGCAGTCATTGAGTAAAGATACAGCAGTATCTGTAGGATTGATATTGATGGTCTTTAACTCGATCAGGTTATTCAAAGAGCTTCCACCTATAAGAAAACCACAATTGACAAAGGTACCCACATAAAAAATATCAACCAATGACCTGAGAGCATTCAATTGCATATTTGTCAATGTTTTTTTTACCTGATACCACCACTAGAGAAGGCATGTAGCTACTGTCAGCTGGGTCCACGATCATTTTTAGTCTGTGAACCAGAATATCTGGGAAAAGCTCCAACCTGATCCAGTGCTGTTAAAAAAAAAAGGGGTTAAAACAACACCAGCCAGCACGATCAGTGCAAATGATCACTTTTGTAGACATTATAATCAAACTGAAGCGTAAATAAATGTGAACACATTTGTTTTTGGACTAACCTTGCCCTGAGAGCCCGATGACTGCCAGCATTGCTCTCCGCAGTCTATGAGCCGAGATGCCTGGTTGATGGAGGACGAAACGCTGAGGTTCTTCACCACTCTGGACCACTCGTCGATCAGCATGCCACGCTGACTGCTGTGATGCCTCTTCAGTTGCTTACCTGAACGCCCACTGAATGTGGGTGACTGACCTAAGGGTCAGAGTTCATGGGTTATCTCAAAGAGCACAGAAACAAATGGAGACTTGGTATTTGAATATTTTGCACTTCGAGTTTTGTAACGAGTTTGAGACCGACCTGGTTCGTTGATTCGTCCGAATGAATGTCTGAGGTTGTGTTTACGGGTTTTGAAGCAGCTCTCGCAAAAATCAAAGTCATCACAGCCTCGACACTTAAACCTGGGCCCGTTTATGGGGAACATCTGACATCCATCACACCTAAAGTCACAGGTAAAAAAGTAAAGCTAGGATGCTTTTGTTATTTTTTTATGCTTTTGTTTGTCTGCACGTAGCCTCTTATGGAACGGCTGAAATTCCACAAGGGGGCGCATTTGTTCCTCAGACGTTGCACAATAAACATGACATCCAAATATATTCATTATAAATCATGAATGAAAAGTGAGATTCGAACGAATGTCTGTTAGTGAACTTATTGTATACACTATTTATATCGTAATTCGGTCAGAAACGTCAAGATTGTGAGATGAACAAATCGTTTTGGATTAAAAGGCTTGGATATTCCATTTCCTTGGACTTTTGGGGATTTATGAACAATTTGTTTTGGACAATTTCACCGAAGCGGATAAAGGAAAGATTTTGAAGGTAAGTAAATATCCTAAATCGGCGCCGCCCGGTTCAGGTAACTAACAACTAGATTACAGTTTTATGACTGCTAAAAATCATATTATGCTTTCTGTGTGCGCTTAATGGAATCCCAAAAGTCTAAGCTTTACAACGATGTGCCGCATGACCGTATATTTTAAAGATTTAATGCTTCAAAGTTACAATGACGTAATGCAGCCTCTCGTGCAAGGGAGGGGGTGTGCCGTGTACGGCACAGTGTTCCTTATCATGTTAATAAAGTCATAAATTACAAACCTGACACCGGGATGCACACTGGGCACAAGCTCCATCTCTGACAGCAATCCGGTCCAATGCGACTGCTGAGGAAAGTCCACGATTACATCTTTCCCATTGGCACTGAAAGCTGGACACACGCATTCACATTTAGACTCTATGGAGACCGTACCATGAGCTATGTAGCAAAATAAGTGTTTTTATGTCATATTTCACCTTTGACCACACCCACACTTCTGTGAGTGACAGATCCCCACTTGTACTTTGGCGTCGTAACCGAAGGTTTCACTCGCACTTTATCACCAATCTTTATGTGAGACGGAGAACTCTGAGGAGGAAACCCTAAAAGATAAAGAGGGGAAAAACATTGATTGAAAAGTTATTTTACAAATAATATCATTGGTTTCATTTGATTAGAATTTAATTATTGTCTACTACAGTCATTTGATGTTTTTAAAGTATGAAGATTAAAAAGAAGATTACCAAGCAGCTCAGTGTGGATGTAACGAACCCAGTAAGTTCCTCCCTTCTGCTGCCAATCACATTGCACATTCAGATCATGCAAGCCATCTCTGTCCAGTTTGATCACTTTGCCAACATCTCCTTCATACACTTCCTCATACGTCCTGCAGCAACGGACCATCATGCCCACCTAAACCACACACAGACCTTAGATCTCAGGCACCAAAATATGTAGTCACACTAACTGTGCTAAAAAGCACACTGAGAAGGGGACAGAGAATGAAAAACCATTTTTACCTTGTCTTTGTTGAATAATGGTAGTGTACCCACATTCACGAACATACAAAAAGTGCTAGACATGCTAAACATCTCAGTCTCATGAAATTTCTCTTTCAGAAATGTCAGCCAGAAAACGGCCCAATCTGAAAAACTGATGCTTATGACATCACAGGCATCTAACTGCCCTCCACTTTAAAATAATTGGCTACATTTTTTGAGTGGCAGCAAAGTTAGCCAATCAGTAATGAGATTGCAAGTTAAGCCAGTAGGGGGAGCCCAATAGGTGCAAAACCACTTGTTTAAAATCCCCCACCCTAATAGAGCTATCTGAGAGAGGTTTTTAGGAAGCTTCTAAGGCATTACAGACCCAAACAAAACAATTTTTGTCTAAGAGCCAGCCTCTAGCGGGCAGTCGATGAATTGCAGTTTAAAGGCAGGGTGCATGATTTTTGAAAAACACTTTGGAAAAGGGAGTCGGCCGAGTACCAAAACACACTTGTAGCCAATCAGCAGTAAGGGGCATGTCTACTAACTGAAATCGTCGCGGGGGTTGCGTATCTGTGGGGCGGGTCTATCAAAAAAAGGTCCAGATTCTTCTGGGGTAGGGGTGTGTTCATTCAAATATCAACATTGGCTTTCAGAGATCATGCACACCGCCTTTAAGTCACTTCTATGTTGGCGTCACGATAGTGACCGAAAGGTTGCCCCTTGGTTTAAACCCACTGAAGCACCTTGAAATGCACTGCTTTGGTCGATGCATTGAAATAAATCCATAGGAAATTAAATGGAAAGGAAATTCTCTTTCTGAAGAGAATGATGCAAAATAATGTCTCAAAATGATTGGTCCATTATGGCTGAATTAACAGAAAGTACATTTAAAAAATTTGTATTTTCTAAATTTGAATTTGTCAATGTTTTGAAGCATATAAGTTGATAGTTATCCTTTTGGCATACACATTCTTACTAAAAGCAAAAAACTATTTTTTTTATTTCATGGGGACTTTAACAGTATGTTGTTTTCTAATGCAAAAAAAAAAAAAAAAAAAACATTTTCTAATGAACCTACTAGAGCGGCTTCTTACCTGGATATTTTCTCTCACATACACAGCATAATCGTCATTGCTCTGAAAATCCGACCTCTTTTTAAACGTCTGACTCTCAGTAACCACGACTCCAGGAGGCTGACATGCAAGAGAAGGACTCGTCATTATCGATAACAAAGGAGTCTATAGCTCAAAGCTGCTGTGTACATGTATGCAATTTCACGCACGACAGGGAAGGCGGGCTCAGGTTCCTCTAGCTCCTCCAGCACTTCTTCATCAGAGTACTCATCTGACACAGTATCAGCATCTGACAGATCTGTAATGTGAACATCTGGATGGTCCAACAACCAGCCCACCAAAGCCTCCACACCTAAATCCCAAACAAACAAAATACTTAAAAATTTCGTACATGCAGCTAATTGGCTCTGTTTGGATACAGACGGTAAAATCATGGTACTATGACCGATTCAAATCCATGCTACTTGCACAAACTCAATTGTCTATTAGGTAAATTTATGCTTATTATAAATAGTACTTATTTAGAAACCCACACATTCTCATATATGCATCATTGTGTCATTCTTGTATTTCAGCCAGATAAATCTAGAAAATATACCAACACTGAATGCAATGTAGTACAACTCAAAGGAAACTGGTGGTGTATTACCTGGCGTTCCAGATGTTCCTGTAGTTCCAGACAGTGATTTAAGGGCAAACTCAATGTTTTTCCTCTGGAAGCCCATATCCATCAGCTGTAGGACAATGGGAACAGGGGGCACAGGTGAGGTCTTGTGTTTCTTCTGCCTTGGTGGGCGCACGTGCTGCACGGTGACAGGTGTGGTGGCTTCACTGGAGCTGCTGTCCTCGAAGAGAGGAGACGACGGGTGTGTGGATTCAACCGCCAGGTACTGACACACAGCCAGAGCCGCTGCCTAAAACAAACAAACCATTCAGGAAATAAATGGTGGAGATGAGGTGGTGTAGATTCAAGATCGGAGGAAATCATTTTTGGGGGGACTGATTCTGTAAAAAAGTGTCTTTTGAAAAACATGTCAGCAAAAAAGGCTTCTTCCAAGATGGTGATTAAACTATTTTCAAATTTTTTCTATTTCTTGTGTTGTGTGAACACTTTACAAGATGTAAGTACATGGAGCTCATTTTAATTCTGATGATGATCATAGGTTTGAATCCCTAAGCATAGATAATATGATAAAATAAAAGTTTCTGTGTAAATATTTTGTAATTTTTCAAAACTACCCAACCTTCACATTGATAAATCGTAAAGAAGAGTAAACAGACTCTCTGACCTCCAGTTCCTGCCGGTGAAAGATGGCTTTAATTGGAGAAGGTTGAGTGGATGCGGACAGTAGTTGCTGAAGGAGGATAAGAGGGGGCTGAGGACCCTCAGGAGACAAATCGGCCACATCAGGAGAAGACACGCATTGATCCTCTGAACAAAACAAGCACAAATGATGTGACTGTTATATAACACAGGCTGTGATTGTGAGCTGTTGTGTGAGACACATTACACATGAAGAGTTACAGTAAGTTCATCAAATACTTTAATCCCACCCTTAATGGATTCTGCCTAAACGCTAACTAACAAGAAATTATGTCAGACGCAGTTAGTGGGTTTTGCATGTGCGCTCTTAAAGGTACACTCTATTTTTTCTTTTTTTTAAATATGCTCATTTTCCAGCTTCCCTAGAGATAAACATTTGATTTTTACAGTTTTGGAATCCATTCAGCCGATCTCAGGGTCTGGCGGGACCACTTTTAGCATAGCTTAGCATAATCCATTGAATCTAATTAGACCATGAGCATTACGCTCAAAAATAGAGTTTTTATATTTTTCTTATTTAAAACTTGACTCTTCTGTAGTTACATCGTGTACTAAGACCGAAAGAAAATTAAAAGTTGCAATATATGGCTAGGAAACATACTCTCATTCTGGCGTAATAATCAAGGACTTTGCTGCCGTACCATGGCTGCAGCAGGCACAATGATATTACACAGTGCCTAAAAGTGTCCCCTTGGTTAATTTAAATATTCAGATTATGCTAAACTATGCTAAATGTTGTACCACCACACCCGGAGATCATCTGAATGGATTCCAAAACAGTAAAAATCTAATGTTTCACTAAGCATATTTAAAAAAAATGAGTGTCCCTTTAAAATTAATTAAGAAGGATAAAATGGGGAACAAAAGCAATAAAGACCACCTGAGCAAATTCTACATATGAACATCATTGGGCAGCAAAGTGATAAAATGGAGATTTGTAGCAAATGTAACGTAATGAAACGTGTCCATAAACACGACTCTGTTATTGATTCTTTTGAAAGTCAATGCGAGCGCATTTATTATAGCCACTTAACTGACGTCCACTACTCTTCCTAAAAGCCCTGACGGATTACTGAGCTATGACCTTTATAACATTACAGCATGGATACCACCCTGTTTACCCACATAAAAATCACATAAAAACAAACAGACAATAAAAAATAACAAAACAGAGACGTGCAGACAAACAAATCAAGACAAACGAAACAAAAAATCCACAAACAGGCTCTATAAATTTGGAAGAATAAATGATTCTGGTCTTACCTGGTGGGTTAGGGCTGACATCTACAACAGCTGGCTGAGAGAGGATCTGCCGTAGTTTGTCCTGGTGAGACAAGAGAGCCCGCGCTGCTTTCAGAATATACAGCCTAAGCTGCTGACACCGTAACAAATGCACATCCACCTGATCTGCTGCAGGGACAAAACATGCAACAGACAATATCTCTTTATATACACACACATTTCAAAATTATTCATAATTATTTTAGTTTGAAACAAGGACGTTGACATGATCAATTGGGTAGACTGCTGAAAATCAAGATCTGTCTTTTCAAAAATCACAATAGGATAAGTTAGGCTGTATGGAGTTGTTAGTACCTGTAAGTCCTCTGCTTAGGGATTTCTTCATGCGTTGCTTCTCCAACTTGCTTCCTGCTAAGTTAACCAGCTGTGCCCAAACAGCGAGCATGGGGTCAGTGAAAGGAAGGTTCTGGATGCTAAAGGGAATCATGTGGAGCTTCAAAGAAATCCAGACAGAAAACATACGGCCCGATGAGTCACGTACAAATATGCAGAATATAAATGGCATCCATACTGTTTCGGCAGCATCCATACTGTTCAATGTTATGCATGGAATTAATAAATTACACTGTATTACTGTAATTCTGTATCATATTATTAAATATTATTAAAGAGATAGTACACCCAAAAATGAAAATTCAGTCATTCACTCGCCCTCATGTAAATCTCAACCAGTTTCATAGTAAGAAAATCAAATACTACGGAAGTCAAAGTGTGCGGTTAACTATGTAATTACTATGATTTATAAAAATATAATCTTTTGTGTTGAACAGAATAAATAAATAAAGTTTAGATCTACATCAGGCTAAATGTGTACATTTTTGGGTGAACTATCCCTTTAATACAAAAAAAGTATTTTAGCAAGTGCACTTTAGTTAAACAAATCAAGGTCATGGCATCCTGCCACGCAATTGCCAAATGGAGGCATTTTTTAGTTATTCCACAAATTACAGTCTGCTGCCCATCTGTACCCTGTATGCGTGGTGGAGCAAATGTACCGGTTTTAGCTGGCTGAGCAGACAAACTTTACAGGTCCTCATCTCGTGGAACTGCACAGTGATTCGTCCTTTAGGCGTGATGCGAGTCACGGTCCCCTCTCCGTATTCCTCATGAACAACAGGTCCACCCAGACGCAGACGCCCATCGATCCCTCCGATGACTGCCAAGACAGCCATCAGACTGCCCACTGCTGGGGCTTCTGCATTGGGGAGGTAATCTTCAAGCACAGCCTGAAAAGGGAGGGTAAAACAACAACAACAACAACTTAGCTAAATCTATTTTTTTTGTAGTTAGATAATAAATACAAAACCACATCAAAATTTGGAGTCATACGGCTTCCGTGTGTCTGCCTGCCATGACGTCACCGATACCACTGAGCTGGGAGTTAATGTATTCGTTAATGAGACCATTCCATTGGTGGAGGGAGTGAAGTGTACGCAGTACGGCGACTATTTCCTCTGCTAGGGTACTGCTGTGTGTGGCTGTCAGAGAGGCTTGAGGGCGGGACTTCCGCCTACGCAAAGATCCTTCTGTAAAGGACAAAATACAAAACAAATTAAACAATCTGAGGGCTCAAAGAGTATAATAGTAGATAAAGAAAAAGGACTTATTGCCCAGGCATTTTTATGATTTTCACAAAAGTCTAATGCCTTCTTTAAATATATAAACCCACATTATATCAAATAAAAGAACAGATCCTCTGCTTTAAACAAACAAAAAAAGTGATATCCTTTCTTCATTTGTTCGCTTTTAATCACCTCTCAAGTATGGGTAGGTTTCTTCAAAAATACCAAATTTTAAACAAAAAGCTAATAATTGCATTTTTATAAAGGACTTTTGTTAGAGGTGATCAGATTGAGAACGATGATCAAAACATACAGAGAGAATTTTCTGCTTTTCGGATCCGGATCTGTTTTTTATAAGTTGAGTGCCACCTAGTGCATAATAGCGGAAATGTGGATTGCTGTAAACACACATCTTTGGCAGGGAATAGCTTTTTTTTAAAGGGGACATATCATGAAAAATCTCACTTTTTTCATGTTTAACCCTTTAACTGGCGCAACCCTTTTCGAGTGGGGGTGGTGAAAAGGTGATGTACACCTTTAAATTAATACAACTTGGGCATTTTTTTGGTCTAGAAGCCTAATTCTGGTCTTGTTTTTAAAGACAACACTTCAACGTTTTTTTACAGAAGTGTCTGGAGGTGAAAATATATATTTTTTATAGCGGTTTACATTTATTTGTAATAAATAAAAAATGCAATATAGTATTTATTTTGGTTTGCTGTGAGGTTTGCTGCATACTCTTGTCACAAATGAATAAATAACAGTTAATGCATTATTATTACTGCTCAAAGGTTTTGAAATATGAAAAATACATTCTTAGACTTTTCCAACAATATATAGTTTGTCGTGATAGATTAACATTTACATGAAAAATATTGACGTAAACTTGGTGACCCCGCCAGTTAACGGGTTTAAGTGCTATAATTGGGTCCCCAGTGCTTCTATCAACCTATAAAATGTGAAAAAGATCAAACCAGTAACTTAGTTTTGGTAAAACCATTCTCTGCAAGCATGTGAAAAAATAGCTCATTGAAATTTGGCTCCCCCTGTGATGTCAGAAGGGGATAATAGTGCCCCTTAACCTGCACTATCCAACCACGACACTGCCATTTGGTGCAGAGATCAACTCATTATGCATTAAAAAGGACACACAAAAATGTTTTGCTCAAACCTACGAAGTGGCCATTTTAACATGTTATAATAAATTATCTGTGGGGTATTTTAGGCTAAAACTTCATGTACTCTGGGGACACCAAATATTAACTTTACTTAGAAGTCTTGTGAAATGTCCCCTTAAAAGTAAATACACAGTACCTCTGAGAAGAGGAAGATCTGAGGAACAAGTGCTGAGCAGACTGCCCAGGAAACCGAAGAGTTTTTCCACCAGGAATTTCATATCCTGTGAGCGCTCCGTTTTATCCCAGGATGGTAACACTGCCTGTAGCAGCCGCAGGGCAAGAATCTGCCAGGAAGCGAGGAAAAAAGTGTTTTAATATTTGACATTGTAATGCGTGTCATCGGGGTTAAAGTAAGCACATTCTTTAGTTATGCTAACAGGATCCTGACAGTTATATCATTGTATTTACACCATGAATAAACTAAAAAGATCCGTATCCAGAATTAAATACTAGCGTACTGTTTCCTGCGTAGCATATGCTGTGTGCAGTCAAGAAAAACTTACTAATGGCATTTGCCACATTGGAAATGGAGGGTATACTTATGTGCATTGCATTGTGAGACACTACAAAACGTACGCAAATAACAATACATTGCATACTAAACAGATCATGTACTATTTCAGAATATTGATGGGTAGGATGGTAGTTTGCCATTTGAAACACTGTTATGGTGTTAGGCTAGTACCTGTCTCTGTAGTGTTACTGCAGTAAAGGACTGGTGTCCCTCCACGATACGTATGAGTACATTAATCCAGGGTACTGAGCTTAAAGTGCTGCACATCTGAGGCATTAGTGCTATACTGCGAATAAATCCCAGAGTGCACCAGCTCCTGTGCTGCTCACGAGCCACCAGCTTATGAGAGGAACAACCTGAGAAAGAGAGGGAAGGAGGAATATATAACAAAACATGCAACTTTTACCGGCCTTCAGGTTTTGCTGTCAAAGTTTGAACATTTTTAAATATTGAAAAGGTTTTCAAGTAGACCACTAGAGCGCTTCATATAAACAAAATATTGTGATACCAGTCTTATCATTGGCTCCGCTCTCCACCAGTATCCTGAGGAGACCACAGAGGGTGCTAACGGCCTCCGTCTGCATCACGCCAGCATGTATCCCCGAGGACAGAGACAGCGTCTTTAACAGGTTAACTGTACTGGTCAACATGATGGCAGTCGGGTGAGCAATCTTCTCCACAACTTCTCCTTCTGAAAGACACCACAGAGAGAAAAAGCGTTAAGAGTCAAAGAGAGATTCGGTCCACATCCATCAACTTGACCTAAACACATCCTTGTTATGAAAAACATGTTTTAAATTTTTTAATGACAATTTTTGTTTTTTGTGGGACTTAACATTTTTATTTTCCAGGCAATTACACTATATATTTTATCACTTGTAAATTTTAATGTTGGGAAAAAAAAGACATTTTCTAAAAACTTTTAAATTCAGATATAAGGATTTCCCCTTTTATTATATCAGACATTATTATTTGTTATTGACCCATAAATCAACATGGCATGGCAGAAGACAATAAAATGCAATGGGGCGGTTTCACGGACAGGGTTTAGATCAGGGTCAGATCTATTTAGATCTATTTTATTTGAAGCTGCTTTGGTATGATGAACAATTGTTAAAAACGCTACATAACTAAAATTCACTATTATATATTTTATATATATATATATATATATATATATATATATATATATATATATATATATATATATATATATATATATATATATATATATATATATATATATATATATATATATTACATTATTATATATTATATATAACAAAACACCTGCTTAAAATTCTGAATCAACACATGTAAGCCAGCTTAAAGGTTTATGTATTATATAGACTAGGATGGAGTATTTGGTGCTACACTGAGTAATTTCTTATTTAGTTATGTTATAAATAGTAGGCTACTCCATTCCATGCCATATTATTATGGTCTAGGATGGAGTACATGGATGTATTCATTAATTTTAGTTATGTAGTGTTTTTAACAATTATTCATCATACCAAAGCAGCTTCAAATAAAATAGAAACAAAGAAAACAGAGAAAGAACAACAAGTTTGTGAATGTATTCATTATTTTTAGTAGAACAGTGTAGCATATAATTCCAAATTCAAACTATATTCTAGTTAACGTATTTCCTAAACAAGTAACTGTAAGATACTATCACAGAAAAATCAAACAACAACAGAAGTAACAAAATCGCTACGGTTATGAATGAAGCCATATTAATGTGAGCAGTTTTACTGTAATGTATAAATGAAAGTTTTAAGTAAAAACTAGCAGCAGTCTCCTAGTAAGCAAGACTAAGAAAGGGTTGAGTTTAGAAAACTGGCGTTATATTGAACCAATCAGAATAGAGAAAACAATGAGTCATCAGATGCCTCATTTCAAAGCCCCGCCTTCCCACCCGCACTTGCAAACTCAAATCAGTGAGAGAATCGTGACAAAACTGCAAACGCAGAGGGACCAGGGGCCTGTTTCAGAAAGGTGGTTAAGTGCAAACTCGGAGTTTGTTAACCCTGAAATAAGGGAAACTCTTTGAGTTTTCCGTTTCAAAATGAGAGGTAGGTTAAACCCGAGACAGCGGGGTAAGTCAAGCCTGTTTCAGAAGGAGAGGTAACTTATACTCAGAGTCTGTTTCCGGAGTAACTTACTCTCTGAACCTAACCTGGTCGGGAACAGGTTTTATCCTGTAAACTCAGAGTTTCTTGTGGTCTCCTCCCCATTTTTAAAGGAGTAGCTGTGTTTGATCTTGTTAGTTGCTTTAGTACATTCATTGTGCACATTTTTATTATGTACACTGTAAAATATGTTTTTAGCTGTCTTTAAGTTATAATCAAATTGCCAGTGCAAATCATTTTACCTTAGTGCTTTATATATTTTATAAATTACACTTTAATTTAAACAAAAAAAAATTAAACTTTTTTTTTTGTATTTTGCACATGTATGTTGTAGAGTGAAATTGTTTACTGTCTATTTGTCTTTGTATATGTTTTTACTGTTTTAAATGTTATTTGAGCCTGTCTTGTCAAAGACAAATTTCTGTCACTTGTGACAGACAATAAAGTTTTCCTTATCCTTATCCTTATCCTTTACAGTAAAGTGAGATGACTAGTAAAGCCAAATTGATATACTTAGTGCAGAGACGTAAGTGACTAAAATTTTAAGTGCTTTTATAGAGGATCCTGTAGATGATGATGCTGCATTCATTTGTAGGAATTTACATTTATGTTGCAAGAGGATTTTGAGACCACGAGTGGATTTTTGTCATATCCACTTGCATTTATGTGAGCAGAATTTTTTTTTTTTTTGCAGTCATTTTAGAAATATAAATATCCTTATGTAACTAATATCAGTCTTTTTGTGGCCGTGCTCTTACATATAAATTTCAGCGCAAAAACCGTGCAAAAAGTGTAAGCGCGGAAAAACTGAGGTCAGATGCATACAGTTCATACTTATTTAGTGTAAATATGTTTTACAAGACATGAAATACACTTACGATTAACAGTAGTATGTTGCAAAACTTGTTTTCTTACGCTTGCAACTTGATTTACACCTTTACAAAAGTTTTTGCACATGCAAATTTATTCTACGCTTGCAATGTTAAGTACATTCTTACAAATTTTATCCTGCGCATGCAAATCTTTTTGACGTTATTTTACCCTCATAGTTTGCGCCCTTTGTGTGCACGAAGTAATTTTTGAAACCGGAGAGGTTGAAATGTCAGTTTATGAAAATAGGCGCCCACGTGCAAACGTAGTCTTGATTACTAACCTGTGTCATCCTCAGTGTCCGAGTCTTCCGTGGTGGGTTGGGTGGCAGGTGGAGGTTCAGCCAGTTTAAGGTCATACTTGCCCTCTTTGCCCATCCTGTAGGAGTTGGTACTGCTGGTATCCCACTGGACTCGAATCCAGCCATCTTCTCCCAATTCCCCAATTACACGCCCCAGTCCTGGTGGTGGGCCATCCTAACATACAGTCACATAGTCAGGACTCTTCTGTTCAATGCCACATTCACCCTTTGAATGAAGAATTCATCTCACCTGGTCGCCCCATTTCCAGTCAGGTCCTCTCATCACCCTTGTGCCGATCTTCATCATAGCAGCCAGCTCAGGGCCGGATGCAGGGAGAGGGGTGGGGGTCGTTTCTTTTCTGGACTCCTCGAGAACTGTCGCAGATCCCCCATGAACTGCAGAGCTCAGCTCCTCGTCAGTGCTGTCAGAGCTGGGACCTGTGCAACATAAGACCAACCGAAAAAAAGACTTAAATCTAAATCATTTTTGAAGTTATTAGCATCATTCTGACACCGTAGGACTTCTCAAAAAGAGAGCAGATCTAAAAGAGGTGCTGACCGATGAGCCGAAGGACGCTTTGAGTGAGGGCGAGGATGCCGGAGTTCAGCAGCAAGCTGAGGCTGTTGGCTCCATGTTTGAGAGTGAGCATGTGAAGCATGGCAAGTAGGAAGCGGGCCTGAGGGATGGTACCCAGACTGGGGCCCGCAGGGTTCTCATTAGTGATGGTTTGCAGAGGTACTGGCTGCACACCTGGATGTGAAGAAGATACAATAACATATTTAATCAATACAAAATTAAACACGTTGGGGTGGTTTCCCAGACATGGATTATTTTAAACCAGGACTATTCCTTAGTTTAATTAGAAAATGTAACTATTTTTAACAAACATGCCTTACTAAAAACATTCCTTTTTGATTCAAAACAAAGGGCACTGATGTATTTTAAAATGTGTCAGTGAAAGTTGTTTTCAGTTTGGACAGCTCTTACATTTATTTTAGTCTAGGACTAGTCTAATCGCTGTCCAGGAAACCGCCCCAAGTATTTACACAAACATGAAATCTTGATATCTATTACAAATCAATAATCAGGAACTTATTTGATTTAACATTGATAGGATTTAATGACTCATACCCAGCTCTTTAAACTTCCCGCTTGCCTCCAGCAAAATGTTGCGGACATTCTGGATGGACCACGCATAAAGCTTCCCAAAGGTCACTTCCAAAAGCATACGGTTAAATGGGGGAATCAGATCTACATCCTTCAGACAGTCAGACAGTGGCTCCCTATGTAGAAAATGCATCAGAATAAAAACATTGTTTATACTTAATCATTCAGCGTTAGTACATATGATGACAATAATCATAATATTCACCTTGATATTCTAATTGTGCGATTATTTTTGTCAAAAAAAGATCTTACATTGAAGTTTTGAAATGTTTATGGGCCATTGACGTGATGTTAATTATTTTGTGTCTGTATAGATAAATTAAATGTAAAATGGTTTAAATTTCAAAATACATTTGCAGATTACTTCAATACATTCTTTTTTTTTTTTTGAGCACCAAGTCTAAAATTTCTGGTTTCATTTTGAAAGAATATTTGGGGGATAATGGCAAAAATGTCAGTGTGGTGTAACCGGTCTGTGTCAATTCGTGTAACTAGTATTTTTTTTTAATTAAATATAAATATATTCATAAAAAAGTGCAATAAAATATAATCATCTAATTTAGTGTAATATGATTTTTTTACATACATTTTTACATCATTTGTCAAAGATTATTCAGAAAACAGAGCTGTTTTCAGCATATGTCAAATATTACAAAAACGCATTAAAATTTACATTTAGAAATAACTTAAATTATTTTTTGAAATCTTTTTTGGGTCAATGACGTGGCGTTAATTATTTTGTGTCCAAATGGATAAATTAAATGTAAAAGGGTTGAAATTTCAAAATAAATTTGCAGATTTCTTGCACACATTCTCTTTTTTGAGGACAAAGTCTAACATTTCTGGTTTTATTTCATTTTGAAAGAATATTTGGGGGATAATTGCAAAAATGTCAATGTGGTGTAGCCGGTCTGTGTCAATTGGTGTAACTAGTATATTCTAAAATTAAAATATAAATATATTCATGTGGCGTAACGGTCTGTGTCAGTTGGTGTAACTAGTATTTTCTGTAATTAAATATAAATATATTCATAAAAAATGTGGAATAAAATATAATCATATAGGTTTGTGTAATATGATTTTTTACATACATTTTTACATCATTTGTCAAAGATTACTTCGAAAACAGAGCTGATTTCAGCATATGTCAGGACAAATATAACAAAAACGCATTAATATTTACGTTTAGAAATAACTAATAAAATGATATTTTAAATCTTTTTTTTTTGAGGATGATTACGTTTACATGCCATCAAGGTGGATAAAATATTTAATTTGTTCTCACTCTTTGCCGCAATTGACGGTTAAACCATTTGACATTTTCAGGTCTTAACTTTCATAAAAACATATAGCATAAAATTTACATAAATACACTGTGTATTAAAATAAAACCTGATGCATTCTTTAAAAAAAAAAAAAAATTCTCTCATCTTGCCAAACTGTCACTGACCCTTATAACTTTCTAAAGCAGCTGCATGTTAAATTCTAAACTTCCATAACTATTTGTTATTTACATTACATTATTTCGTTTTGGATGTTATGTTGTTAGTAAACAGATCCAAAATGAATAGCTGAAGGACAAGTCAACTTATCAGTTTAAAAATCTCTGATTCACCACTGAATTTGGTGTCCAAACATACTGAAGAAAAGCACATAAATAAGCACAAATGGACAGCTGTAACTAAGGCTTTTGGCAATTACATAATTGTTTCACCCCCCAATTGAAATTCAGTATGGTTTATAATGTACATCAGCATGTTTATTTTGCACCTACCCGATATCAGTCCCTTCAGGAATGACTCTCTGCCACCCGCAGAGCATGGCGTACTGTACAGAGGGCAGGAGGAAGCTTTTGGATGCCAGCTTGAGCATGGTGTCTATACCCTCCAGCCTAACCTCAGCTCGCTCCAGCTGGACACAAGAGTGAGGTGATGTCCGAACCGTTATAGCTCTTTCTGTCATGTCAGTTTCAATCTATAACTTTAATTCCTTACAAAAACTTAACACTTTTTCAGAGGTGTGTGAACTTTTGTTTAACTACCTGTTTTAGGAGGCACTTCCTCATCTTCTCCACATCCAGCGGCTCCTCTTTCAGAGCAAACTCTACGATGGTGCTCATGAGGCTGGACTGAGAGAAGGAGCCTTGGACGCTGTGCCGAAGCCAGCGATATTTCTGAACACTGCCTATGGTGTTAAGCAGAGGCTGCCACTTATCCTGCCACACACAAAACATAGACTAAAAATCATAATGGTCTTTGAAAATAGACAAAGTATTTGAAGTCATTTTGATAGAAGTGTGACTGTATAAAGCAGATCTTAGGGCCAGACATGCCAGTTATTTATAGCGCACACCACAGATGGTATACTCTCATCAGATATGTGTGTTATATCAGAAATAATTTAATTAGTTGAGTGAAAAAAAAATGGCCAAGTGCATAGCGTTAAGGTATTAGTGGACAGCAAACCTTTGAGGCTTTGACTGTTGTTTGCTTTTTGTCCACAGGGGCGGGGCTTATCGGTGCAGGTGGCTCCTCGTTGGTCCCTTCCCTCTCCAGCTTACATTCCTCTACGTCAGTCGATTCTGACTTTTTAAGCACTGTGAAAAACATCAAAAACATGATGTGATATAGTGTACATTGAACAGCGCTTAAAGGCAGGATGCATGATCTCTCAAAGCCAATGTTGACATCTGAAATCACCTGACAAACAGGCACCTGCCCCACACATACGCAACCCAGGCAACTATGTCGGTTACTAGACACGCCCCTTACTGCTGATTGGCTACAAGTGTGCTGTGGTAGTCGGTCAGACTTGCTTTTCTAAAGTGTTTTTAAAAATCATACACCCCACCTTTAAAGAAAAGACTCAGTTTACCTCGCTTTTTCCGGCGGTCTCTGATAAGTTTCTGTGTGATCCTCTTCCAGCGAGGTTGAGAGCTCAGCAGCTTTAGTTTGGACACAATGGACAGGTCATTACTGACCGCAGGCCTGAGTTCATTAAACAGGAAACGCAACCTCTCGATCACCGGCGCACAGACCTCTTTATACGAGCGTCCCTGCTCTTGATGTGTCTACACCACAGACAGGAAATTAAAGAGAGGTCATGATGCAATTGACCACGTTTCATGTAAAATCTGCTCCAAAAGAGCTTAAATAATAAGGTAACGGGCACAATATCATTATGAGTATTTAAGATTATTCCCGCTCACTTTTATCAAAGAACACTTGGCTTGGTACACCATTCGGCAGACATCGATCACAGATTTGGGGAGCGACCTTTGTTTCCCCTGGTCCACACCCAAGGCACATTGATCGACGAGTGAGAGGGCAACATGACCTGTGCAAAAAAAAAAAAAAAGAATTACCAAATCATCTTTTAAGATGTTGAAAGTATGAAAAACAACAATACAAGTGTCAATGATAGTTGCTAGGTTACCCAGGTCTTGGTGCTTGAGAAGACAGCAGAGCAGCAGGCGGCCCACTTCCTCCACGGGGTGCTCGGGAGGGAAAGTGATGGGAGTGATGAGATGGTACTGTT
Organism: Paramisgurnus dabryanus; assembly: GCF_030506205.2. Lineage (NCBI taxonomy): Eukaryota > Metazoa > Chordata > Actinopteri > Cypriniformes > Cobitidae > Paramisgurnus > Paramisgurnus dabryanus. The sequence continues at coordinate 25,193,019 of NC_133343.1, read as the reverse complement.
TGCAGCACCGCTCGATTTGGCATAAGAAGTCCTGCGGAGAAACAAAAAGCATTTATCATTAACCATCTGAAAACATCAGTAAAACAGATCTGATAGTAAAATCTGATTGGATGAGCCACATTTATAGCCGTTTCAGAAGCACACCATAAAAAAACATTAAATCAGTATGCAAAGGTTGTGAGTTCAAGCCACAGGGAACACAAATACTGCTAAATGTATAGCTGTGAGTCTGGCAAATGCACTAATGTAATGTATGACCTTCACAGTGTGGTCCTGGGTGGTGTTGTCAGCGATGGCCTGTAGGAAGGGCTGAGCGTGATCGCTGAGGGTGATTCTTCGGCAGTAGAGCTTGGATTTGTCTGGTGTTGTGGTCCCGGGTGAGCTGCAGTGGTCCTCGTCCTTCTCCTCATTATAGTTATAGTGGATCTGACTTGTCTGCAGACCACCAAAAAATATCGATGACTGGAGCCATTCTGGAAAGAAAAAGCATAAAGGAGAATTAAGTTTTAGTACAGTGAACTCATTGTCATGTTCAAGAAACCAATTTGAAATGATTCAAGCTTTGTGACATGGTGCATTATCCTGCTGGAAGTAGCCATCAGAGGATGGGTACATGGTGGTCATAAAGGGATGAACATGGTCAGAAACAATGCTCAGGTAGGCCGTGGCATTTAAACGATGCCCAACTGGCACCAAGTGGCCTAAAAGTGCAGACCTGCCAACCTTGGAAATTTTTTTTGAGTACAGTAGCATCGGCCGAAAGGACAGAACACGGGTTTTTAACATATAATTTAACACATGCACGCGCACATGCACGCACGCACACCTCTTGGTAACTTTCAAGGTAACATGCTGCACATTGCACTCACTTTTTTCTGCTTTAAAAATAATTATGTGTTCTTCAAAGTTGAGCATGTCTGCACAAACACTGTTAAAAGTGATATTACTGTTAAATAGTGGGAGACGGTTAACCCACAAATGACATTCTGTTATCATTTACTCAACCTCATATTGTGTCTAAACCTCATGATTTCTTTCTTGTGTGAAACACACAAAAAAAAATTGAGAAACATTTTTTTGTTTTTCCCTGACTAGCAAAAAATACAATGGAGTGGGGACCAGACACTGTGGTTATCAACACTCTTTAAAATAACTTGTGTATCACACAATAAAGAAACTCATAAATGTTTGGATGGTCTGTTCTGTTATGTAAACTAAACTATGACTGAATTACATGTTTTAAGTTAACTATACCTTTAAGACAGTATTTAAGAGTTAACACTGCTTTAAATTCAACCATAACTGTGACAGTAGTGCTGTTAACTGTATGTCTGTCTGTAATTTATTGTAGCTTTGTTTACAGTACAGTACAGTAAAGCATAGGCACCTATCACGTGGGCGCTCGAGACACGAGATATTCTCCATTTATAAAACTTTATTTGATGTGGTTGGTTTGTATGTGACGTTTTATTTTATTGACAATTATCAAGAGCGCGTTATTTCAGAACGCATTTAATCCGCTTCACTCGGATGTCTGGTGGATTCCCATCACTGAGAGTGAACTTTCAGTTTTTATTTGACTAAAACTGGATGATCTGCCCCATGGTAAAATCATTGTACTTTTTCGTAAGCGCTCAATTATAAATGATGCTCATTTACAAATCAGAAGTAATGTTAGCGCATCTTGCGGTCAAGTGCACGGTATGAAACGGAGCCCGCGCGACCGTCGACTTCATAGGATTAAGCTAATGCATTATTTCATTATTTGCACATCCACCCTGACCAGTTTACCTTAGCGGGTCAGACGTCTTGACCCTCCGTTGAAAAAGATGTTCAGAAACTGCGGGTGGAGGAAGGAGATCACGCTGGAGTTTGTGATTCCATCGATAGCAGACTCTTGTTACTGATTGGCCATACGACTTGTCAATCATCCCCACTTTCTATGTGGTGGATGAGCCCAGTGCTATGATTGGACATATTTTTCTTTTTTCTGTTGCTTCTTTTGAGTACTTCGCGCGGCAAAGGGCGTCATCAGGTTTTTGCGTAGTTTAGGGTGACAAATCGTACCACCGTACTTTGAGGTCAAAATGAGTACCTGCTACGCAAAATGCGTACAGGTTGGCAGGTCTGAAAGTGTGCCAAGAAAACATCCCCCACACCCTTACACCACCACCACCAGCCTGCACAGTGGTAACAAGGCATGATGGATCCATGTTCTCATTCTGTTTACACCAAATTCTGACTCTACCATCTGAATGTCTCAACAGAAATCAAGACTCATCAGACCATGCAACATTTCAATTGGCCAATTTTGGTGAGCTTGTGCAAATTCTAGCCTCTTTTTCCTATTTGCAGTGGAGATGAGTGGTACCCGGTGGGGTCTTCTGCTGTTGTAGCCCATCCGCGTCAAGGTTGTGGCTTCACAAATGCTTTGCTGCATACCTCGGTTGTATCGAGTGGTTATTTCAGTCAAAGTTGCTCTTCTATCAGCTTGAATCAGTCGGCCCATTCTCCTCTGACCTCTAGCATCAACAAGGCATTTTCGTCCACAGGACTGTCGCATACTGGATGTTTTTCCCTTTACACACCATTCTATGTAAACTTTAGAAATGATTGTCCGTGAAAATCCCAGTAACTGAGCAGATTGTGAAATACTCAGACCGGCCCCTCCGGCACCAACAACCATGCCACCCTCAAAATTGCTTAAATCACCTTTTGTTCCCATTCTGACATTCAGTTTGGAGTTCAGGAGATTGTCTTGACCAGGACCACACCCCTAAATGCATTGAAGCAACTGCCATGTGATTGGTTGATTAGATATTGCATTAATATAATATAATAATTGAACACGTGTTCGTAATAATCCTTTAGGTGAGAGTACAGAGTAGTATTACATTATTTATATAATATCTTGATATTGGTGTGCCAAGAGTATTTTTTTTTACAGTACACAAAATTAAGAAAATCTGCTGAGGTTTAGAATAGTCTTTTGCTATACCATAAGATAAAAAAAACACACTCACTGGCACATTCTATCTCTATGCGAGAAAGTGGGGTGCTCATAGCCAGAAAGGAGGCATGTAAGCCCAAGAGGAGACCCAGGTTCCTCTCAGCATCTACGAGAGGGGAGGACAAGCTGCTAAGGTCAGGTGTTGTCACAGTCTCCTGGTTAGGCTGGAGAAAGGTAAGAAACAGCCAATGAGAAAAAAAAAGACGTTTATCGTTCTTATAATAAAGGTGAAGTAAAGCCAGATGTTTAGTACCTCCATGTATTGGCCAACACAGAAAGCTTGCATTGACTCTCGGGTGTCTTCAAACTGAAGAGCGGCTTCCAAAGCCACCACAGGATCATCTCCTGCAAACTGGGCTGTAGAAAACAAACATGTGATGTGCAAATAATTTCAAAACAAACTATTGCACCAGGCATTCCAGTAATAAACATCTTTATACCAAGGATGCTACTGCCAGTTAGAGTCTGAGCCTGGAAGTCTTTGATGTCATAGACCTTCCCATCAATGACGGTCCAGAATCCCCCATCCTTGTTGTGGTTCTCCAGGTCAGCTTTGCGGATAAGCGACACCTCCTCGTTGTTCTTAGAGCTTGATCCATTGATAAAGAAACCTGTATTGAAAACGGCCATTACTCACACAATCAGATCTTCTGGTTTACGAAGCAAGCGTGCAGACAGAATGATCACGTACCCAGGAGTCCAGGCCAGGCGAGATCCTCATTGTCCTCTCTTTCTGCACCAGGGGCGAGATGGTTGAAACGATCCAGGTGTTCAAGTAGAGCAGCAAGGAGAGGAATGGACCCAGTCTCCTGCATCAACGCAGCATCATGGGTCAGCAGCAGCACAATGGATACGATCAACTCTGGTAACAACACACCTGGAGAAAGAGGGAACAGGATGTTTAACGAATTCATTTTTATTGCAAAATGACAACAGATGAGTTACAAGAGAAAAAGCATTCTACCTGTAAGGTCCCCTTCGATGACATGTGCAACTTCGGCAAAGTGACGGTGACTGTTATGGGCGATGCTGGTGGACACAGGAAGAATGTCCCCGATGTGTGTGCACAGCAAAGCCATGTACTTCTTTAACAGAGACCCGACTCCCAAAATCTCAGAGTGGCTCAGAGCTGCAACAATTAAGAGTTACTGTTAATCTTTGAAAAAAAAAAAAATTTACCAAGTACCTTTGAATCTGGTCTCAAGTTTGGTTTTGGTTACTTACTGTATCCACCTACACCCATGGTGCCATTGACACCCACGTACAGCTTGCAGACCAAAAGCCGCTGAAAGCGCAGCAGAAGGTCCAGAGAGGCCGAGCGCTCCTTGCTGACCTGCTCGGTGTCTTGGCAGTTTGAAATGCGCCGTGCCACTTCTTTTAAACGTGCTATGGTCTGTGAGGCAATGTTCCTATAAAACAAAGGCACCGTAAGATCCAAGAGTTGAAAGCAAGTTTAAAGAAATAGTTCACTTCAAAAATGCCTCCATATTGGGTGCATCCTAATTCAGGGAAGGAACTGAAATGAGTCTAGCCTACGGGGGGAGTTGCGTCACTTGCTGTTCCCGCCAACAAAAATAAATATGGAGGTCACAAGGACCTTTAATTCGCAAAACATACACTTTTATTTAACTACAGTTTTGAATGTTTATTTCAAAATATCCAGACATCACGGGCGCGCATTGAATCTTGGGATAGCCAGGGCTGTGAAGGATACATCTATGGAACCTTGGTTTCAGGGGAAAAAGGCAACATTTGGAGCCTTGGATGTGAAGGAGCCTTTAAATTGGGACTGCCTCTGTCGCAGCCTAGTGATGTCATTTGCCTTCAAATACGGCCTTAGAAGGCCGCAGGCCCTGAATTAGGATGCACCCTTTATGTCCTTTACGGAAATCGAATGAAGGAAGGAAAATTAACTTTTCCAACATTAAGCACATAAAGCATTTTTAGCAAGTTCTGCATCTAAACCTCAGTAGGATTCGGGATCATTGACACACAAATGCCGTGAAAGTGAGTTGCTGTGGTACCTGAGCAGCTGTTGCACTAGCTGGACCAACGGGAGAGTCTGTTTGTTGGCAGACTCGTAGATGCCCGTGTTGATCAGGTCTTTGTCCAGGGTGGTGCGGCAGCGATGCAGAGTGGAGGCACTCGCCTCCTGCTCATCGATTTCCTTTTCCTTTTGGGCCTCCTTCTTTGCTTCAATGTCCTGGTGTAGAAAAAGAGAGAAACAATAAGGTACATCTGAGAACGGCCCAGCTCATGTAGTGTTGAATTCATGCCTGTTATGTTTTATAACATGACATTCTGTATACTAGGTATGTCAACTAATTTAAAGGGCACATATTAGGCAAAATCCACTTTTACAAGGTGTTTAAAGGGATAGTTCGGCCAAAAATGATATTAAACCCATGATTTACTCAACCCCAAGCTGTCCGATTTGCATATGTCCATCGTTTTTCAGACAAACACATTTTCGGATATTTTAGAAAATGTTTTAGGTCTTTCAATTGATTAAATGTAATGTTATGAGGTCCACCAATAGTCCACGACCTTCAAGTCCCAAAAAAAAAAATAGCGTCCATCCTTCACAAATTAAATCCAAACGCCGCCATCTTAGTTGCGTCCGCATTCAGGATGAGAGCTTACGCAGCCTACGGAGGCTACTCTGCTGCTGCTCTGTGCCCCCGCCCTCCGAATTTGTCATTGGTCACTAAGAAAAGTGCGTACACTACGCTAATACTCTCTCCTGAATACAGAGGAGTCTAAGATGGCGGCGCTAACGGAAGGTATTTATTTTCGTTTATAAAGTTTTAAATATGGATATTTCTACAACAACACCGCACGGATTACCCTCAGAAGACCTTTGTTTATCATCCTGGAGCCGTTTGGATTTAATTTGTGAAGGATGGACGCACTTTTTTTGGACTTGAAGGTCGTGGACTATGGGTGGACCCGTAACATTACATTTAATCAACTGAAAGATCTAAAACATTTTCTAAAATATCCGAAAATGTGTTTGTCTGAAAAACGATGGACATATGCAACTCGGACAGCTTGGGGGTGAGTAAATCATGGGTTTAATATCATTTTTGGCCGAACTATCCCTTTAAACATAAATGCTGGCAGTGTGTGAATGAAACAACCTTACCATGAAAAAAACACAACAACATTAAATCCCCATTAAACCAAAGCAGTCTCATTAGGCATCCTGTTTTGATTCTCTTGTTAATGTGACATCACACAAACAAAGCCCCACCCACGGCCACTGACTGACTGGTTAATTTTACCCAAAAGCTTTTCTAAATGTTTGTTAGCACACTGTAGCACTAATGCAGCTAAAGATACTATTGGTTAAAAATAGATCTGATTCATGTGAACACAGTCTGAGACAAAAGCACTCACTGTCTGTTGGTAAGGGAGTGAACAGCTGTAGCTTATTTGCACATGCCATTCATATTGCCACCCAAATAAGAGCATTTTGCATGTTATAACAAATGATCCATGGGATATTTTGGGATGAAACTTCACAGACATATTCTATCTTGTAAAGTTGGCATAATATGTGCCCTTTAAAATATGAATCTAATCACATGATATGCCTATAAAGTGGCTTCAGAAAGCAGTTGGTAGTACACAGTTTTTTATGAATGAATATAAGCCAGTCAATACAAGGACCATTCACAAAGAGCATGTTCTTGTATTCTGTGATACATATTAATTCAAGGTCTATGTAACATCCCGGCACCCGGATGTCGATTGCTGTGTTTGGCTGTTCCCCTCATGGCTCATGAAACCACTTCCACCTCTAAAAGTTTCTGGGCAGAGTACTGTTGGGTTTTCCAGATATGAGGGTGAATTAATGATGAAGCGGCTGATGAATAAAACATGCTGACCTGGATCTCGGCCGTGATGGCAGCGTTCAGAGCAGACTCTAGCCCTCCATCTGCCATTAGACTGCTAACCAGAAGGTCGATCATGAAGCGGCGGCCAGGACTTACGCTCATCTCGTTAGCAGACGCTGAAAAACACAGAAATGCTTTTGAGCATCAACCCCCATTGTGCTCAAAATAAAAAAGAACTGCTATTTAATGCAGAAAGAAACTTGCACATAGCTACTCATTCTGTGAAAAGTCATTTCTTTGTGATTTACTGTTCTTTACATTATATAGGATGATTTTGTAAAGAACATTTGGTAAAAATATAACCTTGACATCTTTCATATTGACTGAGAAAGGCTATGTCAAAGATTGAAATGCATATGAAACCAAATGACTTAAATTTAAGCCTGGATTTCACAGACAGGGTAATATTTTGTTAGGAAAATATTTGCTTCAATCCAATTTGCTACAATCCATTCTGCCTGGTATATATAAAACCAACTTGCACTGAACATAGAGAAACGAAAAACATCACAGCATAGTTATTTAACGGAGTACACAATCATTCAGCACTGACCCGTGTTGGGCAGCAGTGAGGACAGGGCTCTTGCTCTCTCCTCTGCAGTGGGCAGTAGCACTGACCAGCCACTCTGGAGCACAGCCTGGGCGGCCGCCTGAACAGTGTTTAACACCCCGGCGTTGCTGGCCAGCGTCACCACCGTCTGCTTTAGGTTATTTAGCAGCCCGCTGCCCAAGCCCAGACCAAGCTCCTCCGGGTCCACCTGGTTACTGATAGCGGCATGAAGCTAAAGGGAAAACAAAGAAAAGTTCAGAGTGAACACAACTTACTTGAAGTTAACTTGAAACAATTTGTGTGAGATTACTTCATAAAGATTGCAGTGTTTAATAGACAGACAGACAAAAAGAGACTGACAGACCCACGGCCTATGGACAGACCATAAGAGAGATAGACAGACCCACAGACAGAACAAGGGAGAGACAGACATAACAAAAGAGACACAGACAGAACAAAAGAGACACAGACAGACCATATGAGAGAGACAAAACCACGGTAAAAAACCAAAAGAGAGACAGACAGACAGACCAAAAATATAGATAGAAAAGATAGAAAGACAAAGAGACACACAGACAGACCAAAAAAAGAGACAGACTGACCTACAGACAGACAGCCCCACAGAGACCAAGAGAGACAGACAGACCAATAAAGAGACAGACAGACCAATAGAGAAACAGACAAACCAATAGAGACCAATAGAGAGACAGACAAACAGAAAAGACAGATAGAAAAGACAGACAGACCCAAAGAGAGACAGACCGACCCACAGACAGACAGAAAAGATAGATAGAAAAGACACACAGACAAATAGAGACAGTCAGACAGGCCCACAAACAGACCAAAAGAGAGACAGACAGACAAACAGACAGACCAAAAGAGAGACAGACAGACAGAAAAAACAAACAGACAACTAGAGGACAGTCAGACAGACAAATAGAGACAGACAGCCCAAAAAGATAGATAGAAAAGATAGAAAGACAAAGAGACACACACAGACAGACCAAAAAAAGAGACAGACTGACCTACAGACAGCCCCACAGAGACCAACAGAGAGACAGACAGACCAATAAAGAGACAGACAGACCAATAGAGAAACAGACAGACCCATAGAGACCCATAGAGAGACAGACAAACAAAAGACAGATAGAAAAGACAGACAGACCAAAAGAGAGACAGACAGACCAAAAGAGAGACAGACAGACCAAAAGAGAGACAGACAGACCCACAGACAGACAGAAAAGATAGATAGAAAAGACAGAGACAAATAGAGACAGTCAGACAGGCCCACAAACAGACCAAAAGAGAGAGAGACAGACAGACAGACAGAAAAGACAAACAGACAACTAGAAACAGTCCGACAGACCCACAGACAAATAGACCAAAAGAGAGACAGACAGACCCACAGACAGACAGAAAAGATAGATAGAAAAGACAGAGACAAATAGAGACAGTCAGACAGGCCCACAAACAGACCAAAAGAGAGAGAGACAGACAGACAGACAGAAAAGACAAACAGACAACTAGAAACAGTCCGACAGACCCACAGACAAATAGACCAAAAGAGAGACAGACAGACCCACAGACAGACAGAAAAGATAGACAGAAAAGACAGACAGACCCACAGACAGACCAAGAGAGAGACAGACAGACCCAAAGACAGACAGAAAAGAGAGATAGAAAAGACAGACACACAAATAGAGACAGTCAGACAGACAGACCAAAAGATAGATAGACAGACCCACAGACAGACAAATAGAGATAGTCAGACAGACCCACAGTCAGACAGACCCACAGACAGACAATCCAAAAGAGAGACAAACAGACCCACAGACAGACAGAAAAAATAGATCGAAAAGACAGACAGACAAATAGAGACTGATAGACCCACAGACAAATAGACCCACAGACAGACAGAAAAGATAGACAGAAAAGACAGACGGACAGACAAAAGGACCGTCAGACAGATCCACAGACAGACAAATAGAGACAGACAGACAGACCCACAGACAGACAGAAAAGATAGATAAAAAGACAGAGAAAAAATTATGACGTCAGACAGATCCACAGACAGTCCAAAAGAGAGACAAACAGACCCACAGACAGACAGAAAAGATAGATAGAAAAGACAGACAGCCAAATAGAGACAGATAGACCCACAGACAAATAGACCAAAAGAGAGACAGACAGACAGATCAAAAGAGAGACATCCAGCCAGACAAAATTATAAACATCCAGCCAGATAGCCAGCCAGCCAGCTGACCTGCAGTCGGAGTAAGTTGAAAACAGATCGGTAGATAGACAAATAGATAAACTGACAGTAGGGCTGCACGATAAATCGCGCATTTCGTCAGTAATGCCCCGTCCTTGATTAGTAGTAAATCACAATCAGCTGTCAGATTTCAGATGGAGCAGCTTTAACTGCACAGAGCCGTAGTTCACTGAAAATCGGGGCAATTTCGCATTAATTATCGCAGACGTATCGCATGCAATATTTATGCTATATGGCCAAGCTTGTCAGGGAACTACGGCTCTGTGCAGTTAATGTCGCGCCATCTGAAAGCAGCTGTTGGCGATTTAATACTTATCAAGGAACCGGTATTACTGACGTGATGCGCATGGTATCGCATGCGATTTATCGTGCAACCCTAACTGACAGACAGGCAGGCATCTGACCTTTTGTCAGAGTAGGTTTACAGCAGACAGTTAGACAGACAAAGACACACAAAAAGACAGATATCTGACCTGTAGTCTGAGTAGGTTGAGAGCAGAAACAACCATGCATTCTTTTTCCTGCGGAGGCGGCCAATCAGAGCTGCCGTCCATTCCCTCGCTGACCTGCCGCAGCAGAAGGTCCAACTGCTCAAAGGTCATAGTGCAGACATCCACCACAAACGGCACACGGAGCCCCACAGACCACTCGGAGCAAGACGACCAAGAAAAACTCTTGGAGGGCAAGAGTGTCAAAACAACAACCATTAAACTTTCACATTTAAAAGGCACACATTATTCCTGTCAACACTCACAAAAGCTATACAGTACCTGACCAGGTCCACAGGAGATGCCCACTATGTGTTTGGAGTTGAGCCCTGGCAGAGCTTTAGGCTGTTTCTTATTGGAGAAGAGCGTGTCAAAGTGCTGGAGTTTATCATTGCTGCCCCAGCTGTGGACCTCTCCTTCCTCCGTGAGGGCCAGACAGTGCGTAGAGCCCACCGCCACATCAACCACCCTCTTACCTGAATCAAAAGAATGTATAAATCATCAAACATTTATAGCTCAGATATCCACATTCCACTTTATAGAAAATAAAAAGACTTTGAACCTTGCAGACTGTCTAGGTGTTTGGGATAGCGGACATGCTCATCTGTGCCGTGGCCAAGTCTTTGATTGTCTCCTTTGCCCCAGGTGTACACCTGCCCATCCTTAGTAAGTGCTACAGAGAACTGGCTCCCACAGCACACCTTCACAATATCCAAATCCTGAAGCTTCTCCACCAGCTTCGGCGTCTTGCAGCCATCGCTGCCCCCACGGCCAAGCTTACCGTAGTCCCCATCACCCCATGACCACACTTGACCTATACAGAACAGAGAAGGTCATTATAACATCTCAAGAACGTAAGACCACAAATAAATTAATTTTATCCGTTACCGTTCTCAGTCACGGCAAGGGTCTGTGCATCTCCACTGCCACAAGCCACGTCTATCACCTTGAGACCCTTCAGAGCGGTCACCAGCATCGGGGTGGTCTGGTCCTCGCTGGTGCCTTCAAAAGATACACAACTCACGTTTGTCTACAGGTAAGGATGCTAAACATTGTATGTGTCATTTGTGCTTTGAGTCGAGAGTTAGGGATGTTACCGTGACCCAGCCTGCCGTAGTTCCCACGTCCCCACGTGTACAGTTCTCCATCTGCTGCGATCGCCGCACTGTATGTGCTGCCACATGCAATGTTTACCACCTGCTTTCCTACTGGCCTCCCAGAGAACATTGAGATTATGGTGGGATCCTCCAAATAACTGCAAAGGTAATGGATAAAGTACAAAACAAATAAATACCTCAAGTCTTTTGGTAGCAAAATAATTTTTTTTATATGCAAAATACCCAAATAAAAAGATTTTCCTGGAACAGAGGCAAATAGTACATTTAATTGCTTCCAGAAAGTGTTGAATTGTTCCTATTCAAGCAGCGAGTTGTTCATATTCACAAAAAAATGTTCAGTGCACTCTACATACAAAATATCTATATAATTTGAACTAACTAACTAACTAAAAATAAATGAAAAATAATAAAAAAATGAAAATGAAAATGCAAAAAAGTAAAAATAAATAAAAATAAATAAATAAATAAGTAAAAATAAATGAAAATAAAAAAATAACTGAAAATGAAAATGCAAAAAAGTAAAAATAAATAATAAATAAATAAATAAGTAAAAATAAATGAAAATAAATAAAAATAAATGAAAATGAAAATAAAAAGTAAAAATTAATAAAAAATGAGTAAAAATAAATAAAAATAAATGAAAATGAAAAATAAATAAATAAAGTAAAAATAAATACAAATAAATAAATAACTGAAAATATATAAATAAATAAATAAAATGAACATGAAAATGAAAAAAAAAAATACATGAATAAAATAAATAAAACTAAATAAAAAGGAAATTAAAAGAAATAAAAGTAAATAAATAAATAAAAAGAAACAAAATAAATAAATAAATAAAAATAAATAAATAAATAAAAGGAAATGAAAAGAAATGAAAAGAAATAAATAAATACAAATAAATCAATAAAAATGAAATAAATAAAAATGAATAAATAAATAAAATAAATAGAAAAAAGTCTGCCATATTTATTAATAGGACCTTCCCTTAAAATACAACATTTCGGAGACATGACTAAACTAACATTTATAATAAACAGGTGTTAAGAAAATTCTGTCTATGCTATAAACACAAGTCAGACAGAAAATGTAATTTAATGTAATGTAATGTATGTTATGGCATTGGTCTGAAGCTCTTACGTGGTATCTCCATGTCCCAGCCTGCCTCCATCTCCACAGCCCCAGGAGAACACCTCCCCATTGATCGAAAGAGCCAGATAATGCTGCCCATCAGGATGAGCCGCGAGCTTTATTATCTTCCTAGATGACAATGCGTGAACTAACATAGGCGACTGATGGGAAAAGACAGTTTGGGTTAGACGCTATAGGAGATTATGTGCTGTATGTATACTGCAAAATATCACAAACAACAGAACAGTTTACAAAAGGCTGGACTTACTAGGGTGGTACTTTTGTAATTTTGAGTGTAGACAGCACCAGTGATGGTCAGAATGAGGAAACCCTTCTCCGAGCACACGATTTGAGTCACACCCAGGTTCGACAGTGCCTTGCACTGGATTGGTCCGTTCACGTTAGCGTAAGGCTTCCATCCAAGCAGACCCCAACCAATCACCTCCTGCAATGTACCCTGTGTGCCAGGAAAGAGATGAAAAACTGTAAAGGACCATTACAGCACAGGAATATAATTTTGACTGAATTTAAATGAGGGTTCCCTTGAGGGCTTTTTGGAGAGAGATTGTGCTCTGGAGCAAAGGGGCCAACTTTTCCCACACAGAAACGAAAAAGTGATGGCTTCGTTACCCAAATGAGTAAACGACTAATAAAAATTTACACATTTTGACACTTTACCCTGGTGCCAAGATACTTATTTCACAAACTACAAATCGTTCAGGATCCAACTACATATGTTACCTTGTTAGAGGTAGGTGAGCTGCACTGCGGTGGGCTGCAGGGGGCTGCCAGGCGGTCCAAGTGTGCCATTATGACTACAGCGGTCTGTCGCAGGTCAATGGCCAGGTCATTATCTTGAGGCAGTGTAAGGTAGCGCAGAAAACTCTCATTTGGGCTCAGAGGTGCTGAAAGGATCTGAGAATGGAAAAAGCAAGATGTCAAAGGGGACATGTCACAAGACTTTAAGATGTCAAATAAATCTCTGGTGTCCCCAGAGTACGTATGTAAAGTTCTAGCTCACATATAGATAATTTATTATATCATGTTAAAATTGCCACTTTGTAGGTGTGAGCAAAATTGTGCCGTTTTTGGTGTGTCCTTTTAAATGCAAATGAGCTGATATCTGCACTAAATGGCAGTGAAGTGGTTGGATAGTGCAGAATAAGGGATGGTATTATCCCCTTCTGACATCACAAGGGGAGCCAAATTTCACTGATCTATTTTTTCACATGCTTGCAGAGAATGGTTTACCAAAACTAAATTACTGGGTCGTTCTTTTTCACATTTTCTAGGTTGATAGAAGCATTGGGGACCCAATTATAGCACTTAAACATGGAAAAAAATCAGATTTTCATGATATGTCCCCTTTAAATTCACAGGACAACAATATTTTTGATTTGGCCCTCGAAAGGGTTCTTATTTGCACAGGGTTCAGGGCAAAATTCCTGTTTGAAATTGTTCAGAGTATTGACTTCACCTCGATCTCCTCCTCAAGAACGGGCTCCTCTTTGATGCTGTGGATGTTGTGAAAACGCTGCAGAAGGGGCAGTAAGGGGGCGCTGGTGCCTTGGGTGGAGCGTTCATTGTCCATCTCTCTGGTTCCACTGTCCCAAAGTCTCAGCAAAAGCTGAACCGCAGACAGCAGCTGACTGTAGGTCAACAACATGCAAAGAAGAATTATGAGCGATGACGAATAGGGTCGTTCAGTTCTTTCAAGTGTCTTGGAGGATTCATGTGTCAAGGCCAACATGAGTCAAACTGGCTTTAAGTAAATAGAAGGCACGTTAGTGCATAGGGTTGGATCATTTATCTTGTTTAAACAATGTTAGATCAAAAGATAGAAAACAAATTCGTGACCCCTATATTAACTTTACAGATAAAAAAATACAGTAAGATGTCTAGCCAGGAAGTAAAATATATTTTTCCTTTAACTGCCATCCCTGAAGTCTGCATAATGGACAAATTACCATCAAAAACATCAAAAGCTTAAAGGACAAGTTCGGTATTTTAGACTTAAAGCCCTGTTTTCAGATTGTTTATGATGAAATAGAACGGTTTTGACTTAAATTTCGACATTTGCGGCTGCCCTGAGAATTTTGGCGTGTTTGAATTTCACCTCAGACCTCTACAATGGGTTTAATGGTGCACTGGAACAGTCCTTCCTAAAATGCATTAAACTTTCGTTTACAAAGACGTAAAACTCACCGAGTGGTCAGGGGTGTTCACTGGTATGCTCACACAAAAATCGCTGCAAAAGACGCATTCCAACAGGTTTTATCGTAGTTTTTACCAACTCCATTGACTTGTATTAGATGTCCTGTGAGGTACGGTATTACTCCGCGCCGGGAACTTTGTTTCTATTCTTGCAATTGGCAATGGCGGATTAGCGCCACCACCTGGGCTGGAGTGTCTATTATTCAAGCTCTAAGCGGAAGAATGTACGGGTGTGAGGCGTTTGGAAAAATAGGTCCACAAGTTAACAACGAATGCTAAAACAGCTGTTGGAAAGCATCTTTTGCAGCGATTTTTGTGTGAGCACTGAGCATATCAGTGAACACCCCTGACCACTCGGTGAGTTTCACGTCTTTGTAAACGAAAGTTTAATGCATTTTAGGAAGGATGTTCCAGTGCACCATTAAACACATTGTAGAGGTGTGAGGTGAAACACAAACACGCAAAAATTCTCAGGGCAGCCGCAAATGTCGAAATTTCAGTCAAAACCATTCTATTTCACCATAAACAATCTGAAAACAGGGCTTTAAGTCTAAAATACCGAACTTGTCCTTTAAAGCTTTGTGTTGTGTTCCATATCATTTCAATAAGAAATCATAATATAGGAATAAAGTAAAATAAATCACTCACCGATATAGGGGCAAAATTTACTATTAACAAAAATAGCAAAATGCTATTTATTGGATTTGCAGTAGTAAGTAAAAGCTTATAAGCCATTGAAAGGTGTGAGAAAAGTTAATTTTGGAGCCTGGTCAGATGTTATAAGAGTGGGAGGAGCTGCGGGTACCTGAGAGTTCCTCGCTGTACTGCCAGCTCAAGCAGAATGGCCAGAGCCAAGTGCTGATCCTGCAGGGGAATGGGAGCTTTTCCACTGCCACTTCCATGGATATCACTGACATACAAGAGAGCTGACAAATGAGCTTAAACAGCAATGACACACACACTATATGGATTCATGATCGGTATATTAGCTTTCTAAATGAAAAATTCATTATACACTGTAAAAATGTTTAAAGTTTAATTAAATTGTAAATTCAAGTTGATTTTACAGTGTAAACATGCCAGCTTCATTGCTATTTACATGGCAAAAAAACAGCAAACTGGCAACTAACAAATTAGTTTAAAGGTGCCATTTGTCATAATTGAGGTAAAAGATTTTAAAAAATCAGCTACACGCATCAAAAGAATGAGAAGAAATAAGGGCAAAGATGTCATTAAAAAAATGACAACGTATAGTGCTGCAGAAATATCAATCTGAATTAGCATGCTAAATTACTAGCTACAGCCCGACTGGTGTTGTAATACCAGTTTCGACCATGGGAGGCGGTATGCGGGCCACGCACATAACCGCCAGCCAAACTGCAATACACGAATAAGTCCGCATGTGTGGGAGTACAGCCATAGATATTAGTACAGCCCTCTACTACTACTGTACCGCTGCGTCCGAAAACTAAGGCAGCTGACTTGTTCGCTTAAGATTCATGAAGGCAGCTCAGAGAAATGCAATTCGGACATGCCTTGATGCCTTCCTGCCTTGCAATAGGGGTTTCCGACGTATTTCAGTTCAGGGAAGAGAGCGGAAGAATGGCTAAAGCAAGAGACATTTACCACTACCACAAACATTTGCTGCTGGGAACAACGCGCTCGGATTCACAAATAAAATATGATAAATAAAGTAACCGAACCAGAGAAAATACTGGCACTGCTTTTCATCGCTGGAGACAACTAATGGACATGAAAGAAATGAGGTTCGACTCCGAAATGACAACTTTTGTTTTCGATTGGTAAGTAAGATGCTGTTAGTATTTGCTAGAAGTTCACTTATAATAGGCATTGCGATTGCTTGTACATGAACTACGGCTTTGTGCAGTAAATGTGGCTCCATCTGAAAGCAGCTGATGGCGATTCACTTTTAATCAAGAAACCGGCTTCACTGACGAGAAGCGCAAGACTATCGCATGCAAATTATTGCGCATCCTTAGCTGTTAGCGTTTAATAGTTAGCTCTACCCACGGATCCGATCCGGTTTTCACCCGTTATCTACCAAGCTGATGCTAAAATGTAACATTAGCTAAGAAGCTTGAAATGTCTTCGATTATAATGAACACCAAATGGACGCACGAAGCGTAGCGGAAAACATTGCAATTTTAATGAGACCGAATGTTTTTTTTTTGTGACTAATGATAACTTAGTTGCTAATGTAAATCAAACTTGATATATGCTGCTAAATTTGCAGCTGCTAAATTAAAATAGACCAACTCACTTTTCTGGAGGTATACTGCCCCCGTCTGTTTGGAGTGTGGAGTATGAATTGATTTTTTTTGGGGCGGACATGTTAAATGGTCCCTTTAACATATTAACTGAGTTTATTAGAGTTTAACTTTATAAAAAAATTATTTGCTAATACATTCGTTAAAAATCTCAGATTTAGAAATACATCAGTCTAATAACCTAAAATATGACAGTGTTTACTGAAATATTATACACAAACAAAGAAGATCTTTGCTTAAGAGTAAAACTTTTTTCAAGACATTATAACTATTCAAACTTTTATTTTATTGTACGTTAACACCTCTGAACACCATTCCTATTTCAGGGATTGAGCATAGTAACCTGAGAAATTTGGTAGCCCTCTCGACCACTTCCAGCCAGACGGGTGATACGGTGCCCTCGTCAAACAAGGTGGCTTCTGGGAGAGCCCGTAGGGCATCCAGAGACTCCTGCAGTAACTCACTACATAAGTCTGCATCATCACCTGAAACGGCACAAAACACAACAGCTCACACACAGTAACAGCTACCTTTCAATCAATCTGAATTACTTTTAATGCACTGTTTTCATGTCAAATATGACACATATCTATTACGGTATAAACAGTAGCAGCAGATTATGTATGGTTGACATTTTCTTGTAGCGCAGTGGTTTTCAAACTGGGGGGCGGGCACAAGATGGTGCCGCCCCCCCCCATTTTATAAAACACACAGAATTTTCATTGTATAATTTAATGTGTTTTGTTTAATTCAAATTCTAAGTTTGAGATTGTTTTCTTTTGTGGGGCGCAAAGGGACTAACCCAACACAAGAGGGGGGCACACACCAAAAAGTTTAAGAACCACTGCTCCATTCCAACAGATGGAATGCCAAGGCCCTGGGTTCAATTCCCAGGAAACACATTTACTGATACAAATGTATATGCGTGGGCCCGGTAAATCGCTTGGATATAAATGTCCAGCAAAACTGCAAAAATACTGTAAACTTGACCAGAGTATAAACATTTAACCCCCCCCCCTTCCAGCAACTTCCTCCCTTTCCCATTCTCATCTTTAAAAGTCTATGATCTACAGCAGATTTGCTCAAATCCAGCCGTTCAATGGAATCAGCATATGGCTCAAGTTTCAGGGAGGCTTTCTTTCCTGGGCAAGAGACACTGTTATCCACCCATTCCCTGTGGACACCGGTCTGTTTGTACCGCTCTCAACATCCAAACAGATCACAACCAGATCTCCCACCAGTATTTAAACTTCTGCCCAGGCAGAGTTTCAGTTATAATCACTGAAGAACAGGAAATGCTGCTTACATTGGCTTTTAACATTTTGCTTCACCTCTTCCTATCTAAAGAGAAAAATCCTTTTACTGAATATCTCCATGGCAGAGCTTTGCGTCAGCAGGGCAAAAGATCATGGGTTCGAACTAGAGGTCAAACGATATGTTTTTTTTTATGGCCAATGCCGATACTAAGAAAGCTGTTTGGCCAATATGAGGCCGATATAACACAAATGTTATCACAGTAAATAAGAGACAAACAGAAAGTTTGTGAAACTAAAAAACATTGGTTATGCTTAACTTTTATAAATATACCCTTTTTAAGTACTTAAAAATTTTTTCAAGACATATTTAATGTGGATATGACATCTTATGGTACCGTTTGAATAAGTGTGTTAAATTACACTGCAAAAAATGCCTCTCTTACTTCGTATTTAAGTAAAAATATCTTGATGCATTTTCTTGATGAGCAAAATGACCTAAGAAAATAAGCCTAATTTTAAAACAAAAATATCAAATTAAGTGAATTTGTGCATAAAACAAGCAAACAAAATCTGCCAATGTTGTAAGATAATAAAATCAACTTTTTTCTTTAACACTCAATTCAAGAATAAAAATCATATTTTCATATCTTGAGATTTATTTGCTTCTTTTATGCACCAATTATATTTTTTGTCTTAAAACTAGGCAGTATCAAGAAAATGCATATTGATTTAAGAATTTTTAGATATTTGCACTAAAACAAGTCTAAAATACTTCACTGCAAAAATGATTTTCATGAAAAAAAAAATCTTAGTATTTTTGTCTTATTTTCAGTAAAAATATCTAAGAATTCTTAAATTAAGATGCTTTTTCTTAATGAGCAAAACAACCCAAGAATACAAGTCTAGTTTTTAGACCATAAATATCAAATTTAAGTGATTTTGTGCATAAAAAAATCTGCCAATTGGGTAAGCAAAAAAATCGTAACATTTTTTCTTAAACACTAATTTCAAGAAAAATGTAAGAAAAAATTAGCTTACCCTATTGGCAGATTTTTTGCTTGTTTTATGCACAAAAGCACTTAAATTTGATATTTTTGGTCTAAAAACTAGACTTATTTTCTTGGGTAATTTGGCTCATCAAGAAAAAGTATCTTAATTTAAGAATGTTTTGATCTTTTTTAATGAAAACAAGACAAAAATACTAATAATTAACGAATATTTTTGCAGTGTACTGTAAGTAGTTTTGCAATGTAGTGTGTTTTTGCGTGTGACACAACATATTAAAGTGAATAATGATTGGTAATTTTACTGTCTATCAGACTTTGGCTTTACATTGAGTGACACTGAGTACATTTTTAATAACAAACATCAAATGTAAGTAAGAGAGAAATTTACTGGCCGATTGAAAAGATTTATCGTCAGATGCAGATAAAAAAATCTAAATAAATAAAAATAGCGGCCTCTGCAATATATTTTCCTATCACTAGTTCAAACCCAGGAAACATACATACACATAAAAAAAATTATACATTGTAATGCGCTGCAAGTCACTTTGGATAAAAGCATTCGCCAAATGCATAAATATAAATAATAATGTCAATCCAACAGCATTCAACTAAAGGAATTATTAATAAATCTGATAACAACCCAATTATGTCTATTATTGTCTTTGAAGACTTTGGACTACATCTTTATGCTTAATGTTTATTGTTGCTTCCCTCATTATTATCCAATGATTTAAAGGGATTCCCCAGCCTATAATAAAAATTACCCCATAATTTAAGACGCATTTACAGAGTTTATTCTTTGTTTAAATGTTGGTGCTACCCCCATCAAACGAAAAAACAGCAGCTCAAGGAAAGCGCTTCTGATATCGGAAGCCAGTTATTAGGGATTATTAAGTTTTACATATGAATATTTTTCATACAAAATTGCATCAATTACCCTCATAGGCCTTTATTAACCCCCTGGGACCATGTGGATTACTTCTGGGAAGGTAGGATGCACTTATTTGGACTTTCAAGTCTGAAGTTGTTCCCTGATCCCCTTTTACTGTTATAATGCTTTGAAGATCAATGACATTTTCTAATGTAAATGTGTTCATACTAAAAAAGATAGTCATGTACATCAAAGATGGCTTGAGGGTGAGTAACTCATGGGGTAATTTTCATTTTTCGCTGGAGTATCGCTAGGAACTACATAGTAGTTTTTGGCACAGTATCCTGTCATTAAATTTCTGCCCGAGTAAGACACAACAACCAAGAAAATGACAGTGTACAACCACATCAAGTTTATGCTTCTGTAGTGTTGTCACGATACCAAAATTATTGGTTCGATACCGATACTATGTCAATGGTTTCGATTCCGATACTTTTTCGATACTTTTTCTGAAAAGGGAGAAACACTCTCAAATCTCATTGCTGTGCTTTATATTAAAAACGGGACAACATTCTAATCATATAACACACTAATAAATGAACATATGAACAGCAGATATATTAAACATTTAAGCAAAATATTAAATATATCAAAATTTTAAAAAATAAATTAGAGCAATGGCATTCAAGGTAAAAAAAAGAATAATTTTAGCAGCATTATCTTAGTTTTTCTCTAGTGAGCATTAGCATAGTAAAAAAGATAAACAAGTACTTAAACAAATGCATTGCTTTTTGTTTGTTAATGTTAATACATTAACATTTATATGATAAACAGATTATAGTGTAAATGTGAAAATATACCTCACAGAACAACATGAGGGTTAATAAATGACGTGTTTTTGTGAACTTAAAGCACAACAGTATCTGGGTTCATTTACTTTTTACCACAGTAAAAGTATTTTCTTGTCAGCTAAAATGCTGTCTAATTTCCTAAGTCTGATAACTGTGAGGCGATTGTATTAACTTGGATCATTACATGCAAAACGTGACAACACGCATATCAACAACAATTTGAGAAGTCTAAAATTAATACTTTGGGATCATTATCAATCTCTCGTCGGCGTGTCGGTCCTTCAGTGCTCTGCTAGCGCCGTTAGCACGCGGCTCTGTAGCAACGCATTATTTGGCTTACTTCACTTGTGTCCTTCGGGTTCGCATGTTTATTTGACTCGCATCCGAAAAAACCTCCACACAGCAAAGCTGCTTGGCTTTCTAGTACTGTTAAACCAGAGCGAACGAGATGAGGAGAGGAGGCGGAGCACTGTATTCACGTGCACTGTGTGAGAGAGCGAGAATGCGCAGCTGGTGTTTGCAGAGTTACATAAAAAACAACTCGCAGCTCGTCTCGGAGTATCGATTCCGCGGGACACGAGTATTGGAATCGTTTTAAAATTTCAGTATCGATATGTATCGAAATATCGATAATTTTGACAACACTATGCTTCTGTGACCTTCACATTAAATGGAAGGATTTCAGAGCAGATGTTTTGCATATCGTCCTTTATAGAACAATCAGGGGTTCGAGTAACACAGGAAAGAGCAGCAAAGTAGCAACAAATCCTAAAATTAGATTTACAAGAGCAAGGTCTCTTAGAAAAACAGCACAGGACTTTACTGGGAAGTGTAGCAATGATCACAGCATGTTCTGTCCAACGCATTTTAAGTTGTCAAGAACTCCAAACTTTAACAGGAGCAGTAAAGTGACTAATCACAGTTGCTTGGTTTTTATGTGCTGCATAGGCATGGGCATCGATTACGGGTCTCAAGGTAAACAGAGGTTTTAAAGAGTCACCGTTTCAAAACCACTCAAATTTCCTGTGATACAGTTTTCAGAAATGAGCAGCGTTTGCACAAAATTAATGATTATATTATTAAGTCATGTAATTGATTTGTTGTTTACATTTAATGTATATTACAAAAATATTTTTAAAGACTTCATTTAATTTTAATATTAATTTTTCATTTTAATTTAAAGACTTTATTTTTACCTGATATACATGTTGTGTGTTGCTTAAAATGTATTGTCTCCAGTTGAAAGGTTGTTTGTATACGCAGACATATTTTAGTGTTGCAATGGCAACACCGTAGCACCATGAAACCGTGGGATTTTTGTTTAAAGGGATAGTTCGGCCAAAAATGATATTAAACCCATGATTTACTCACCCCCAAGCTGTCCGAGTTGCATATGTCCATCGTTTTTCAGACAAACACATTTTCGGATATTTTAGAAAATGTTTTAGATCTTTCAGTTGATTAAATGAAATGTAACGGGGTCCACGACCTTCAAGTCCAAAAAAAGTGCGTCCATCCTTCACAAATTAAATCCAAACAGCTCCAGGATGATAAACAAAAGTCTTCTGAAGGTAATCTGCACGGTGTTGTTGTAGAAATATCCATATTTAAAACTTAAACTAAAATAACTACCTTCCGGTAGCGCCGCCATCTTAGACTCCTCTGTATTCAGGAGAGAGTATTAGAGTAGTGTACGCACTTTTCTTAGTGACGTATGCCAAATTCAAAGGGCGGGGGCACAGAGCAGCAGAAGAGTAGCCTCCGTAGGCTGCGTAAGCTCTCATCATGAATGCGGACGTGAATAAGATGGCGGCGCTACCGGAAGGTATTTATTTTCGTTAATAAAGTTTTAAATATGGATATTTCTACAACAACACCGTGCGGATTACCCTCAGAAGACCTTTGTTTATCATCCTGGAGCCGTTTGGATTTAATTTGTGAAGGATGGACGCACTTTTTTTGGACTTTAAGGTCTTGGACCCCGTAACATTACATTTAATCAACTGAAAGATCTAAAACAGTTTCTAAAATATCCGAAAATGTGTTTGTCTGAAAAACGATGGCCATATGCAACTCGGACAGCTTGGGGGTGAGTAAATCATGGGTTTAATATCATTTTTGGCTGAACTATCCCTTTAAGGTTATCATTATCATACCATCAAAATCTCATACCGGCCCACGCCTAGTGCTGCATAAGGCCGAGGTAATCAAAAACTTTATACCACAATAATAGACGTTACACCACAATAAAAGAGGTTAGTTTGTGTGTCCTTGGAGGTGGAAACTAAAATGGGAATTGGGACTGGGACTAAGCTCACCTGATCTCCAGGCTCTGCGGAGGAAAGCAAAAGCAAAGGAAAGTGCTGCTCTCGATCCCACCCGGGCCAAACCTTCCACTCCTTTACTGACTGGCCGAGTGCTGTAAAAAAAAAAAAAGTAAAGCTTTGCATTTAAAGAGTTCTTATAACTACTTATATTGTACCTCAAAAATACATCAGGTACTTTCTCCAAGGGTACATATTCGTACCAAATGTATACATATATGTACCTAATGGTACACATTTATTAAGTGGGTACTGCCCCAGTGACAACTAGGGTACATATTTTCACAATTTTTTTTCTAACAGTGTAACTGAAGCTTTTTGCCTACCTTTTATTATCGACCCCTGAAAGCGGAGGGCTGGGCGGGCTCTTCCAGCGCACTTTGTATTTTTCTTCCATCATGCTGTGAGTGAGGGAAATGAGGTAACGCTCCAGGATCACCAGCCGTTGGCTCAGACGCAGCGCGGAGAGCGTGCTTTTAGCTGTCTGTGAAGACAACTTCTGCTGGTCGTCCACCAGCGCCATCAGACAGTCCTTCAGCTCCACAGCTTCTGTAAGCATTAATAATAACCCATTGATTAAAACAAACAATACTAGGGAAGTTTAATATTCATTTACAAATGTTTTCACTCTTTTCCTTTTATTCATAAAACATTTATTTACCAATTATGTATATACCTATACATAAGTATGTAATGACAATTAGAATGGCAAAAATAACTGCTTTACATTTAAAGGTGCCATAGAATAGAAAACGGCATTTACTTAGGCATAGATGAATAATAAGAGTTCTGATACAGGCTCAAACATACAGTCTGTTTGCACACACACAGAGCTACTCAAAAGAGCTGCTCTGAGAAACAGCCAATCAGCAGAACTTCACATTATTATTCATGATCCTTTCAAAATAATACCGAGCCCCTAAGGTGACATTGGAGTAAAAAAAATCTAAAGTTTAGTTTCATGTGCTCACGCGAAACCTTCATGTGCTCACGCGAAACCTTCATGTGCTCACGCGAAACCTTCATGTGCTCACGCGAAACCTTCATGTGCTCACGCGAAACCTTCATGTGCTCACGCGAAACCTTCATGTGCTCACGCGAAACCTTCATGTGCTCACGCGAAACCTTCATGTGCTCACGCGAAACCTTCATGTGGAGAATTTTTTTAAGTTTAGTTTCGCGTTCTCGTGTGAAACTATCATGCATGCACGTGAAACTTTCGCTTTCACGTGGACGCGCGATAGTTTCAGGTGAGCAAGCGATAGTTTCACGTGCTCGCACAATAGCTTCACGTGCGCACGCGAAACTAAACGTAAAAAAAAATCTGCACATGAAGGTTTCGCGTGAGCACATGAAAGTTTCGCGTGAGCACATGAAAGTTTCGCGTGAGCACATGAAAGTTTCGCGTGAGCACATGAAAGTTTCGCGTGAGCACATGAAAGTTTCGCGTGAGCACATGAAAGTTTCGCGTGAGCACATGAAAGTTTCGCGTGAGCACATGAAACTAAACTTTATTTAATTTTTCCCCTTAGGGGCTCTGTAAAATAAAGCAATAATAGACCATTTTATTTTGGGGACAAATCCTAGGGTTGTAAATGGACATGTAAAACCACCTCTGGATCATTTTTGCTTAATAGTCACATACCTTCTATGTAGATATCAGAGAATAATTTAACCTATTTTTTATGCATTAATAATGCATTCTTTGGCACCTTTAATATTTTACGCCCAACAAGCAGAGCATCAAATAGCATCCTATAACATCCTGTTAATTTAAACGAATGTTTGGGCAACTGACAGCGCAATGGCTTCAATAGTATGATGTCATATGCAATCCAGTTATTTATATTTATTTCACCCCAGGTCAGCTGAACACTGGATGCATAAAAAAAACATATACCCTCTTTTTAAAGTAGTTCCCTTCTCACTTTGTGCCATCTAAAAGCCACAAACTCATTTAAATTTTATGGGATCTTTAGACAATTTGTTTTACACACATTAAAGAAAATACTATCTAAAGTCACTTTATGTGAAAGTGAATCGAATTACTTCGAAGTGCAAAGCAAAGCCTTTATTACGCATGCATGAAACCGCGTGCCTAGATCCAGATGACCGTTGTTGTAGATGAATGTGCCTTCATCTGTGCATCGCCTCTGGTTAAAAGCCTCATATAGGCAGACAGGGTAAATTAAAATAGCCAATATGAAATCCACTTAAGCCTTATGTAAGCCAAGCTGTCCAGCTCTCACAGGGCCTGAAGCAGGACAATCCACACAGCAATAACAGTTGAGGTCATAAAAGAAAAGAGGAGTTGTAACTTTTCTGTTTGTTTCCGTTTAAACAGAATCAATCCTTCAGCTGAACAACAGATTCTTTCATTTCCTCTGCAATATTTTGCTTTTATTATTTGGTGGGTGCCAATACACATTTCAGAATTCACTTTAAAGATGTTAAAGAGCACCAATAGTCTGATTTACGATTTTACATTTCTTTTGGTGTTTAAGTGTGTATTAGTACATGTTAATGATATGCAAAAGGTATGTAGCCCAAAGTAAACAATGATGCCAGTTATCATCTCCAACGTAAATCTCTTGGAGTGTTTTCACATATGTTGGTGCGCACTGTGGTGCGGCTTTGGAGCGCACCAAAATACATTGTATCATTTTTCAGTTAGTGCGGTCCGTGTTCACTTTTTTTTTACTGTACTCAAAATGCCGCACCGTACACCATGTGACAACGGTCAGCGCTGTCATTGGTCTCTGACAGCTCTTACCGTCTCATGACCACCCCCACGTTTCCACGACAACAAGCCTGACAGAGAGAGCGCAGCTATCAAGATGTGAAGATAAACGATTCACTTCTTTGCGAAGTTTCTTTGCTTTAACGCGAAATTGCGTATCTGTTCTATTAAACCCTCTCACGGAGCCGTTTGCTAAAAAGCCCGTAATGTCACTATTTGTGTGTGGAGGACAGCTATGCATTTATAAAATCATCAGGTCAAATGTAAAGGAGACAGCGAATCTCTGCAACGGACCAGGATTGGCTTGGTTGTTGTTAACCCACAATATAACACCCGGCTCACGTCACAACGGAAGCCCAGTGGCTCAAACATGTGGAGAACTTCCTGTATTTGGTTCGGCCCGAGGTCCAGCAGTGTTCACACCACAGGTGGGTCGCCCCAGAGTTCGGCGACAGCCGATCCGAGACCACCTGTTTAAAGCGGTCTCGGAGCGGCCGTATAGTGCGCACCCGAGTGCGGCTGTTGTGTTCACAATGACCCAAACGAACCGTACTCGAAGCGACACGTCATTTGGGCCAACCTAAACAGTGTATATGTGAAAGCACCCTTGGACTACAACAAACACACAGATTGTAGGCAACAGTTTACTTCCTGGGATTGGTGATGTAGACAAGACCGACATTATCATAATTCCTCCCGCTTGGACTCACAGATTCCAAGTTAACTCCGGTTAGCATTGCATTGTGCAGCAATCTTTCAAACAAGTTAAGGAGTGTCACATTTTCGGCTGACGTCAGAGGTATTCAGGCCAATCACAACGTACAGATTAGCTGGCCAATCAGGGACAGTTTTGTACAAAATCTGTGCATTTCAGGAAGACAGGGAAATCTGGAGCTACAAAAATGTACAGTATGTGGAAAATAATGCGTTTTTTAACCATAAAGCACGTGAACACATTGTATTATACCAAATACACAAAATAACGTTGTTTTTTAGCAATGAAACAGGTGCTCTTTAATACAGTATATAGGCAAAACAACAGAGGCCAAAAGGACTGTGTACTGCTCAAAACACAAAGTATAACAACAGTTTTCAAAATTTGGGGCTTTATAGTACAGAGTCACTTGCTATAATAAACCCACTGCATTTTGTCCGTCTAAACAAACTTTTTGATGCTTTTTCCATCTTGATTGTTTGTATTTATTGCTCTGTAAAAGAATGCGAATGTGTGCAGGCGTGTAAAGTTTCTTTACAAGGTAATGTCGCCATCTACTGGCCTGGCACATGTAATACAAAGTATTTAGTCATCTTCGCTAGTCCGTGTAAATGCAGATCTTTTTGATAGCGTTGTCATGTGTATGTGAAATTCTTTAACTAGTCTTTAGTTCCTTTGCACTTTTGGAGTTATCAGTGTGAATCAGTAACACAAACTACTTTTAAATTCATTCGATGGGTTACATCAGTTCATCTGACCCACTTACTGACAAGACAGATTTATGAAAATGTAAAGTTAAAAACTAAATTTAAAGAGAAAGTAAGTATGGCCACAATGTTTTAGGACACTAAAAGGATACTGATATTAAATTAAACAGTAAACATGTCAAACTTATATTTACAAAGTAAGGGTGGGATGTCAAGGGAGGTGGGAGTGACTAGCACGTGATGGGTGGCCCATGAGGCTTTCCATCAGCATGTGCTTATCACCACCCAGCAGAAAGCCGCTTCACCTAGACCTGCATATAAACAAGCAAGGCCAACAGCCACATACACAACTAAAGAGATAAAAATAACCTCACACAGTCTGTACAGTCACCCGAGCCCCAAACAGCTCACGCGCCAAGGAGGAATTACCAAACACACACAAACCCACATGCACTGAGAGGGAGGTGGTCACCCGTGTGGTGACAGGACTGAATAACTGGGACGCATTTAGATGTCGCAAATCCATCTGCTATCCTACATTACAGTGCTGTGTTAATGGGAAACGCGGCCAATGGAAACTGCTTTGCACTTCGATGTGCTGAAGGGAATTGGATAAGATGAGAGAGGAGTGAATGTGCAAGTGTCAGTCCAATCTCCTGTCATGCAAAGCCGTATTCACACCTACACTGGCAGGTCTGCAGATGAAGGCTCTCGGTTATCACATCATGGACAAAAACAAAATTATTTTTATTCATTTCTGAACCAACAGCACAAAACAACCGTGTGACCTAATCAGATGTGCCACGATAAAAAAATGTAAGCGATATGTCTGTCCACACCAGACGCAACACAACTATGAAACGTGACAACATCAATAAATAAAAAAAAACACAGCCAATCAGAAGGGCGTGGAGGCGGAGTCTCTCTGTAAGTGCACTGCTGCCCCACATAAGTACAATGTGAAATGGCCCATCAAAAGACATTAGATTTCATGTCAAAGGTCTTCTGCTTCCAGGAGCAGCAGGGAATCCCCATGCAGACTCTGCTGATTGGCTATGAGTGGGATGACCTTGCAAAATGACAGTCGGGGAACACCAATAATCAGCATGTTGAGTTCAGCACTCTCAGTTTAAACCTCAACAACTACTACAGAGAAGCATCATCACCACCCACCTGGCTGCCTCCCCCAATCCCACGTCTCGATGATGGAGTGATGGACAGCTGACGGCGATGCCGCCTCCTCCTCTTCCTTCTTTTCCTTGTCATTTGTATCATCTTTCTTTTGGGTGCAATCAGCACAGTCCTCTGAAAAAAAAGAAATTGTGTGTGAGAAATTACACCAGAATGAGAGTAAAGTTCCTAGCCATATCTGCCTACAAAAATCGCAACTTTTAATTTTCTGTCAGTCTTAGTACATGACGTAACTACAGAAAAGACAAGTTTTAAATAGGAAAAATATCAAACCGCTTTGGTTATTTTTTAGTGCGATGCTAATGGTCTAATCAGATTCAATGGATTATGCTAAGCTATGCTTAAAAGTGGTAACGCCAGACCCAGAGATCAGCTGAATGGATTCCAAAAAGGTAAAAATCAAATGTTTAACTCTAGGGGAGCTGGAAAATGGGCATGTTTTCCAAAAAAGTGGAGTTTCCCTTTAACCTTAAAAAAATTATGTCAATTGGTAACACTTAATTTTTTAAAGCTTAGCTTACATTTTTTAACTGTAGATTTTTTACACTTAAAGTGAGAAAGTTTAAAGGTGCAATGTGTAACTTTTAAAAGGATCTCTTTACAGAAATGCAATATAATATTCATAACTATATTATCAGTGGTGTATCAAGACCTTACATAATGAACATTACTGTTTTTATTACCTTAGAAATGATACATTTTTATCTACATACACCTCGGGCCCCCTTACATTGAAGTCGCGTCAATTTTTACAGTAGCCCTAAACGGACAAACCATTCTATAGAGCGCATTTCATCCCTACGTTGTCTCAGACGACCACATGTTTGTCCTGTGGCAAACACCATAGCTTCTTTTTGTGTTTCGAAATTGAGGTTGTTTGCAATTCGAAATCTCACCACTAGATGCCGCTAGAAAACCCCATACTGCACTTTTAAAGGGACACTCCACTTTTTTTGAAAATATGCTCATTTTCCAGCTCCCCTAGAGTTAAACAATTGATTCTTACAGTTTTGGCATCCATTCAGCTGATCTCCGGGTCTGACGCTAGCACTTTTAGCATAGCTTAGCACAATCCATTGAATCTGATTAGACCATTAGCACTGCACCAAAAAATAACCAAAGAGTTTAGATATTTTTCCTATTTAAAACTTGACTCTTCTGTAGTTACACCGTGTACCAAGGCCGACGGAAAATTAAAAGTTGCGATTTTTTTTTGCAGATATGGCTAGGAAATATACTCGAAAACTGGCGTAATAATCAAGGACTTTGCTTATGTAACAAGGCGGCAGCAGGCGTAGTGATATTACGCAGTGCCTGAAAATAGTCCCCTGCTATTGAAAGTAACCAAAGGGTACTATTTTCGTGACCAATTAAAGTTATTTGTTTAAGTAGATCCAACTTTCACTTTTTACAGTGCATACTCTGATATAAAATGAGTCCAGCATGAACAGTCCCAATTTTAAATACATTAAAAGTGCATTATAAATGTATACGAATTAGGGCTGGGCAAATCGATTTTTCGATTAATCTTCTTTTAAAACGTGGCCGATTAAAAATCGATTCTCAAAGAGCAGAATCGATTTTTTTCATATTTATTTCCGCAAACATTGACCGGAGGAATGGAAGCATTTTAGATTTCGCAAGCAAGACGTGTTGTGGCTTTTAATTTCTTTTTATTAATTACCCACTTGTAAACTGCTGTTTACTGTTCTTTTTTATTAATATAGTATTTGTATTAAATCTATATTCATTGAGTTGAATCGAGAATCGAGTATAAAACCTACCTGAGAACCGGAATCGAAAATTTAATCGAGAATCGGAATCGAATTGATAGCTTGTGAATCGAAATCGAATCGATCTGGAACATCTGAATCGATACCCAGCCCTAATAAGAATGTGACTATGACAAGAAAAAGATTATGGAAAATTTATTTAACAATGTCAATTATTATACTGAAAAAAGCTAAATAGTAAACTCAAGAGTATATACATAAAAATATTGTGCATTACATCTGCCTCACTTTTGGAAGTTCTGTAGAGTCATCCAATCAGATTGTTGCTTATTACATAGTACTTAATAGTTCTGTTCCAGTTTTGTGTGCAGCATTCTTAGCAAACTATTTACAGGAAATTTTAGAAAGTGCCTCTCAGACATGTTAAAACTAAAGATGATTTTAAAAAGAATAATAAAAAACACAATGACATAGCAATCTACCAAAACTTGTGGATAATAAAGGTTTTACCTGGATGGGCAGACTCTTCTCGGTCAAAGACAATTTCTTCATCCTTCACCATCTCATTCCACATCTCACTCAGTCCTTCAGGAGAGAAGGCTCGCTGTAACAAACACCACAGGTTTCTGATTATATTCCATCAACAAATCATTTCCGTAAACCTTCATTCGATTTTGATTTTGTACGTCTGTCAAAAGTTTCACAGTCCCGGTTTTGCTTTTCACAGCTACTTTATTTTGCAACAGTCTGTCAGACAGAGGTAATTTGATTCAAGCAGAGTAAATCACATCCACCATCCTTATAGGTCTTCTGGTGACTATTAGCATTTGCAACATACTATTTAGCTTAACTTCCCCGCACCTCCCAAAGCTCCACAAGGACTTAGGCAATAATTAGTAAAATTCGGAACCCAGAGTCAAGTTTCAAATGTCCGCATGACAAATTAAGACACTGGACCTCAACCAGTAAAAAGCGGAGCGGCTTTCACAACCGTTGAGATGATGCTAATAACAGCTACAGGACTGCTTGAGCAACATGCAGGACAAATATCACAGAGACCCAAACCAACAGACAAACATAAACAGCATTTTGGGAAATCATTACACTGCTTCCACAAATCAGTACTTTTTATAAAGAATTTTATCTGCTGAACAATTCTTAGCTTTTAAATGAGTGGAGGCCTTTGCAAACAAGACAGTTTTTGGCCCTGATAGCCCTTTGTTTACTATCATATTATAGCTGTATGCATATCCATAGGACTGGGTAAAAAACATTGATACGGTTTCGTTAAATTAAAATCTAAAAATCTATTTCATAAATCTAGGGCTGCCTAATGATTAGTCGTGACTAATTGTTTGCATAATAAAAGTTTTTTTTTTACATAATACATGTTGGTGTACTGTGTATAATAATTATGTGTATATAAATACACACACGTACATGTAGAATTGTGGAAAAAAATATTGATTTTTTTTCCACAATTATATATAAATAATAGGGATGCACCGATAGGATTTTTTGGGCCAATACCGATATCGATTTAAACAGACAACTTCTGGCCGATACCGATGGTGATACCGATATTAAACACTTGTATACAATACTATACAGTTGGTCTATTAGCTAGTTTATTTCTGTATCAAATTATTTTTACTGAACATGGATTTGATCTAATTAACATTCAACTGACCAACATAATAAGAGAGGCAAAAATTAAGCTAAAACAAATATAATAAGACAGCATGACAACCTTCAAAGGTGGTTTTTGCTATTCACCATTTATTTTATTAACAACATTAACTCATTTTTTTATATAATGGATTTCTTTATGCAGTTAATTAACAAACAATCGGTATCTGCCTTTTTCGTGCTATTGCCAATATACCGATGGTTTCAAATTCATTAAAAATCGACCGATAAATATCGGTGGCCGATACATCTGTGCATCACGAATAAATAAATATAAAATATAGATCATTTATACTAATATAAAAATGTATCTACACATGTAAATATTTCTTACATATATAATATAGATAATTTATGCTAATATAAAAATGTATCTACTCTATACATGTAACTATTTCTTAAATATATACATGCATGCGTGCGTATGGATTTATACAATTATTATACACAGTAGACCCATATTTATTATGTAAACAAAAACTTTTATGGGATATACAGCTACAGAAAAATCTTGCGAGATGTTGGGTTTACAATACAAGCTTGTAAACAGCTTCATCTTGAGTAACAGATGTAAATGTTGACCAACAACAGGCTTGAACTCTGTCGGACATGGGCTTTTACAAATCCCTCCCCACTAGACGACAATATTTTGACCAATGAAAATTCATTAAAACATTACCTGCAGGTCTATCTTCAGCCATTTGTCATGGAAGCGCAGCTGGGCATCGAGGGAAAAAGATGGAGATGGCATCCTTCCCTCTGCTCTCCTGGCTGCAGTTGCAGCCCTCCCTAAAAAAAGAGACACATTTACAGATCAAACAGCGGATCAAAGTTTACACTGTAAGCTGTGATCAGCAGAAGACGTTTACGTCATGCAATCTATATGTCATCAACAGCCATCTCTCCAGTTGATTTCCATTATTTACAAATGGATCTTCCCAAAGGCACAGCAGTCCATAGTAATGATGCAATAAGGCGTCATATAATCCAACTGTGCATTCAGTACATCACTTCGCGATAAACATACGGTGTAAGATATTTAAAGCATGGTTAAAACATTGAAATAGGCCTGGCAATTGCATCAACTCGCAATATAAAAAACCTAGTCAACACTGAAATGTTCACATTTGTGTTGCACCTCCTGCAGCACTGAACAACAGCTTTTATCAAAACATGAACGTTTAAAAAATAAAAATTAAAATGTGTTTTAAGCATCCACGTCGGATCGAACACGAGCGACACTGTTCAACCTGCGCTTATAAGGTAATTCATTAAAACAAACTGGGTGTTGGCGTGATCTGATCATATTCTCCCGTCTCTTCATTACCACCCGTGTCATCAGATGTGGATGCGCATCAAATAATTTTGGTAACTCAACAGATGTGGATTGTAACGCTGCAGGTTGCTGCCTGGGATCGGTATGTTGTTGATGAAACTCAGGCTGTCATCCGCTAGCTGCTAAAAGAGGACGTTTTCTAATACTGACAGCGATTCATCCTGACATTTTTCAAAATACACCGGCATATTAATACCACGGCCCAGCTATTTTTCCCGTTGTCTAAGAAATAACGAAAACGACGTATCTTTTACCTGATCGGTTGTCTTATTGAAATGCCTTTTCGGTCCTACCACCAGCTTTACTGCACTTTAATGTCGGCCATATCGAGTGGTGACTGACAGACTTTGTAGCCAAAGAGAATAAGGTGACGTCCACAAACCAAAGGGCGGGACATCACTCGGACCAATCACAGACAGGCTTGATGGAGTACGACGCTCAGATGAGAATATATCAAATATTGTACATTTCATATTTTAAACGGCTT
The DNA here is from genome assembly GCF_030506205.2 of Paramisgurnus dabryanus. NCBI lineage: Eukaryota > Metazoa > Chordata > Actinopteri > Cypriniformes > Cobitidae > Paramisgurnus > Paramisgurnus dabryanus. The sequence continues at coordinate 25,159,142 of NC_133343.1, read as the reverse complement.
GTCGTCAGATACATTAAAAAAAAATACATTTTAGTTTAGATATATGTATTTAAAAATACTTTAATTTAGTTTAAATTTAATTTAAATTCTTGTAAAATATTACTGAAAACGAACACTCTCAATTTCTTTTGTGGAAACATCTGTAAATAAATTATTTATTATTAATAGAAATGTATAAATAAATGTTACATTTTTTTTGTAAAAATGTAATGATGGCTTTATAAAACATTACATTACATTGTCTTTTTTGTGTTTTCCTTGAACATTACACACAAAGACCATATAATATCATAGGGGTAGACAAATAACAGATCTTACTAAATGTATATGACACAAGGAGAAAATGAGGAAAAAAACATTTCCATTTCCAAATCTACAAGATAGGCCATTATAAAACCCTACATTGTCCTGCAATATAGAGGGGTTGCAAGTTTACAAACATTGCAGGGTGCGCGCGCAACCAAGGGGCAGAAAGACCGATTGGTGAGCTGATCTGCTACTGCAACAACCTTAATTATTGAAGCGTTCTTTAATGTTTGTACATAAATAAGACTTGATTTTAGTTGTATCTGTTTTTCTGTCTTTATTTTTGCAGTGTTACTGTGATACATGTATGAATTATAATTTTATAATTATAATGCTAGTAACGTAATAGTCGCATCTACTGGTATGTTAACATCAGGCACCCAGCACTGACTCTGTTGGTACTATTTTCCACGCAAAAATTCCTTGGCATTTTGACTTACAGACACCGCTACTAGCATACAACACAATGCACGTCTCTTCTTTCTGCCCCTCGGTTGCGCGCGCAACCAGTTAGTGACGTCGCCGTGCAACCCGTCTATACTTTTCATATTAATACGCCACCTGCTGTTGATACCTCTTCACGTGTACTTTTTATCCAGGTGTCTACAAACGCAAAAAAAAAAAAAAAACAATAGCACACATTACATTTACATTTAAACATTTGACTATTTTATCCAAACGATTTGCAGTGTATTCAATCTGTACATTTTTATTGGTATGTGTCCCGGACCCTGGGTCGCATGACCTTCGCGTTGCTAGCGCAATACTCTCAACAGGAAGATGCTACAGGAAAAAACGAAGACTTCTGAAAATACCTTTATTAAAAAATGTATAAATAGTCATTTAATTAAAAATACTGTTATATATACAATACTGGCCTGTGGCCATATCTTTCATTACATTGATTCTTCATTCATTGATGCTCTATCAACCAGTAGAGGTCGTTAGTTTGTAACACAGCAAGTAAAGTCATGAACTTCCGGGTTCTGTTGTATCGCTTTTCACTGTCGCTGTATGCGCTTGAATGAATGACGAAGACACAAAAGTCAACAATATAACAAACCTGTGTGACTTGTTCCTATACAAATGTAATCAAAGTGTTGTTAGGTGTATAGATTAACACTGACTGATATTATTTTCATAAACCCAGATTAAAATGGAAGAAGCTTCATTTCCAGTCGTTGGTGTTTTAATTGCTGTTTTATCCAGTTTTATCAATGGGTCTACGTTTGTGCTCCAGAAAAAGGGGATACTACGAGCCCGCAAATCAGGTAACTTATTTCCGGTGAGAGGACCCCCTACTAATAAAGCTTACATATACTGCAGATCTCTGTTAATAAGCCCTTATATCACTGCAGGTGGGGTTTACCTAGCAGACTGTGTGTGGTGGTGTGGCACACTTGCAAGTGAGTCTGGAATATACTGCTGTAGGCTACATAAAGTAGCCTAATGTTATTGTTTGCTGTTATTGTTAATCATTCCTATTAAATGCCAAATTTACAGTGGTTGTGGGACAAATAGGAAATTTTGTGGCATACAATGCTGCCCCAGCTGTTGTGGTCACTCCACTTGGAGCCCTGGGTGTCCTCTTTGGGTAAGCGTGGCTTTACTCTTATTAGTCCCTAGATCTGTAATTTACAGCATATCTGTAGCCATCTATAACCTGGAGTGATTTTCTTTTTTATGATTTCCTATCCAGGGCCGTTCTGGCAGCCTGGGTGCTACAAGAACATCTGAATCTCATTGGGAAACTTGGTTGTGCTTTGTGCTGCTGTGGTTCAGTTGTACTCATCATCCATTCACCCAAATCTGAGAATGTCACATCAAGTGCAGAACTAGAAGAGAGACTGATGGACCCAGGTATGACAAACACCTATCCGAAGCAACATACATTCAACATAGACATTATAGTTTTTGTACATTAATACATAGCTGGTTAAAGAGTAGCTTGGTTTTCATTGAAATCAATCTATGTTTTATCTCTAAAGTAGTTCTCGTTCATTTTTGTATCATGTTTCTAATAATTTCATTCATGTTCCAGTGTTCCTGGTTTATATATCAGTGGTGATCCTTCTACTGATCCTTCTGATTGGCTGGCTCTCTCCAGCTCACGGAAAATCCAACATTATGGTGTATGTGGGCATCTGTTCCCTCCTTGGGAGTTTTACTGTACCCAGTAGCAAAGGTCTGGGACTGGCTGCCCAGGAGGCTTTTAGTGGGATGCCTGCAAGTGACAGCAGGGCACTTTACCTCTTCCTGGGGTTGCTGGGAGTTCTCGTAGTCAGTATATTAATCCAGTTCACCTTCATAAACAAAGCCTTGGAGAGCTTTAGTTCTAGCATGTTTGAAGCCATCTACTATGTGACTTTCACCACTTGTGTCATCCTGGCCTCTGCTATTCTTTTTAAGGAATGGACAGCACTTGGCATTGTGGACTGTTTGGGTATTCTTTGTGGTTTCATCACAGTATCTGTTGGCGTTGCCTTATTGCGTATCTCTCAAGATGCTACGCTTACATGGGGCCAAACTAAGGCTAAAAATGAATAATTTATATTAACACATTATTTAATATTTTTATAATTAACAAGCCTTATTGGGTTCCTATAAATGGACCAAACTTATAACTTACTGTGATAATGGGAATAAACCCCTACATGTTCTAATAAGGAGGATTTATTAGTATAACATAAATGACATTAGCTTTGGATCTTACAACATTTTATATATTAGATTAAATTAATTATTTTAAAATATAATAATTTATCCTGTTTTAAATCCGTTATTGGTCAGTATTTTTTATAATGATTATTAAAATGTGAAAATATTGATATAGTTGATGTATTAATTATTTAATTGTTTTTTACACAAATAATAAAGTACAATTTTATTCTGAAATAAAGTGATTGTTTGTTTTCTGCAAATTAAAAAATATGTGACCCTGTCAGGGAAATTCAGGCTAAAGTCTCAGAATTTATTAATGAGATTAGGAGCATAAAGTTTTATTTTATTCACTGATTTTACATTGATTTCAATCTTTGAGATGCCCTTATTCGGTTTATATTAAAGATATTGTTGTAACATTTTTACAAAATATACATTAGGTTAGGTTGGATGATTTATGTAGAAAAACGTATATCACAAAAAGATTTATCACAATCAGGGTCACGTTTAATCTCTGCAGTTCAAAATATTTTTTTAAGGAAAATGTTGATTTATATATTTTTGTTTGTTTGTTTTTGCCAAAATTGGATTATTTTGAACAAAATGTTCACCTTAAAATAACCATTTGAAATAATCAAACTAAATAAAATAAAATAAAATAAACCAACCATTTGAAATAATCAAACTAAATAAAATAAAATAAATACTCTGTCACTTCTGTCATTTTGTCTGGAATTACTCCATGGTGACCGTTTTTATCATTCTACCATTAATAATTTAATGTCATTCTAAACGTGTTAAGATGACGGCCAGCAGGGGTTGTTTGTCTTTGCCTTTGTACAGAAGAGTTGGGCTTCCTCGTTTCCCTCTACATCCTGATCCTGACAAGGAGTGAACGGAATCATTTCCAGCAGTGTATGTTAAACTGATCTTTTTATGTCTTTTATTATGAAATGCTGATAAATGTCTTCATAGTAACTTTTGAACTTTAAGATTTGTATATCGTATGGTTTCTACGAATGTATACCTTGATGATAATCGTTTAAATAAACTATTAGTTGCGGGAACATGGGCTATATTAAACTTAACTAGTTTTAGAGATTTAAGTCCGGTGTCTGGTTAGTTAAAGAGATACCAATAATCCACCGATCGTCGCTTTTTCCGCTAATACATTCTCTTATTAAATGTATGGCCTTTTGGCTTTTAATTAATAGCGTAGCAACTTCGCCATAGTTTTTGGACAGCCAAATAAAATTCTTGTAAAGGTTTACTTTAATTTATTACACCTGAAAAAAGGTACATTTTCCTAACAGCAATTACGTCATTCAAAAGGCTAACATGAGGCACGCGAATAATTTAATTTTAAAGCGGAGAGGGCATTTACAAAGTGCAATAACCTTGCTGTCATACACATAAATATATAACTAAAAACAGTTTTCGACACACACAAAAAATTAAAATTAGTTTTAAATTTTGTGACAACATTTGAACGCCTGATATGGACACAGGACGTAAGATGACCCATGACCAATCACATGAGAATGATTTGCGCATGCGCGCTCTAGATTCTTTCGCCGTGTAGGTGGATCTGTGCTTCTGCAAAGGCTCGCGTCAACACCGCGTCTGATAGCGTGGTCGAGAGAAAATGTGAAAGTCAAAATCTCCAAATATCCGTGACCAGAAACGATGTCGAGCTGATCTCCAGAAAACAACTAGGTACTTGGAATGACTCCGTAAATTGTATTACCCGTGCATGGTCTTAAGCTGTGTGTTTTGCTATAAATTATGAAGCTAATTGGCTAGGCTATCCTGTTGGGTTTGGCTGTTTGTTTGAATGGGTAATTGTCATGATGTTGTCACGTCAGGTTTTCGACCATTGTCGGAACTCCCCAACGTTGACTCTAATATAACGTTAACTTAGCTGCACTTGTTTAAATTAATTATGCTTGTCAGTGATCACTCCGTACTTGTCTTGGAAAGTTGGATCAAGCTGTACGCCCTTGTATTATATCTTGCAATGTGACTGTGCTGATAACATGTCAGTGGACTTTGAGACGGCGTGGTTTATAAAGTCATTTCCTGTTTTGCTTACCGCGTGTCGTCATGTATGTCATGCTACATTACATTGTCATTCCTCATTCTCGCTCTGAGCTGTGTGTGTGTTGTCATGAATACAAGCTCAGAAGATCGTATCAGCTGTAATGTGTGTAGGATTTCTAATAAAAACGGTATTGTATAGGCGAATGTCATTTATCTATTTTGAATGAATTACATTGACATTTTCTTTTTCATTCACTTTTTTTATTTTTTATTTATAGGTATCACTTTTGGTGAGGACTGCTCTTCTGGGGTGAACCTTTTGTGTGTTTATGTCAATGTGACGGGTGGAAACTCTACGGACAACACTATGGGTCAAGACAGAGGAAAATACGATTTTTATATAGGCCTCGGATTAGCCATAAGTTCCAGTATATTTATTGGGGGTAGTTTTATTTTAAAGAAAAAAGGACTGCTTCGACTGGCCAGAAAGGGCTCTATGCGAGCAGGTACGTGTCTTGTTTCTCTTTATAAGCCGATGTCTTTTAATTTAATGATTTAATGAAAGTTTTGGTTATACGTACCTTGTTCGTCCGACGTAAAACTGGTACGGGCAGGAAATGTGTTTGGGACACACCTGGTTGTCTCTAGTAGCTGTCATTGTTTAAAGGAAGGGTGCAGCATAGTAAAAAACAAATCACTGAAACTCCACTCACGTTTATTAATCATTACCAATGTTTTTATACAAACCTTGTCATACATAACTCTTAATATGTCACGTTATTTACAGATGACAATTGTATAAATGTATGTTGATATAATAATGTTTTAATACAAATATGATTTTTTTTTAAGCAATTTAAAACTTTATAAAATTGATTAATAACATATCATTGTGAAGTCATTTTATTGCAAAGTAAACCCTATATATTGAAAGTAGCGAAAAATCACAGATTTATTTTAATACTTCAAACAGTAATGTACGGTCAAAGTTTTAGGTAGATGCAGATGATATAGTATCTGGCACGCATAGTATATCACGTTTTGGTAATATATCAGTATTTTTTCCCATTTCCATTGGGAACAGGGGGGACATGCCTCCCCCCCAACCTTTTCAAAATCCCATTTGTTCCCCCCACTTGTCATGATTTTTTTTATCCGCACAAGGAGCAAGACGAAGCGTCTGCCTTAATTTACTTAATTTAATTATTTCCTGGACTTTCTAGCAACAAAGTCCCTGAACCTGTGTAAATTAGAGTCTGTGATTCTCCGATTCTCATGCGTGTCTTATCAGTATAGCCGGTTCGGTGATCACCGCTATCACCTGCTTTTAGATTGAACGGCATTTACTGCACAGAGCCGTATTTCACCGGAAGCTAGGCAAAATCGTGTTCATAATCGTGAAAGATCGTCTTCGATTTTGATTGTGATTTTGCCTAGCTTTTTGGTGAAATACAGTTCTGTGTAGTAAATGGCCCTCCATCTGAAAGCAGGTGATGGTGATTTAATACTGAACCGGCTTTACTTATGAGAAACACATGAGAATCGCAGTTTTTTTTTTTTTTTTTTTTTTGCCCAGCTCTAATGTAAATGCAAGAAATGGGATTCAAATCTAAAAAAAATCCCCCATTTTGTGTCCCCTACTTTTCAAACCAAAGTTACACCCTTGTATATCGTTATGGTCTGATATAACCCTTCTTTCAACATAAGTTCTGCCAGAAATGTAAACTGGTGGTCAGACATAAGCTTTCTAACCAGCTCACATGTTGTGCAGGTGTATATTGACCAAAAGGAACGAAAACTCGTCTTTGAATTTCATTTTCATCATATGCTGATGAATGTGACCTCTAACATGAGACTTTGACTTGCATGTGAACATTCATTTCGCTTTATAGAAAACACTTCGTATATCAGCATCCATCCCAAAATTACGAAGATATGAAATGTGGTCAGTTATGCTCGGCCCTAGGCACGCGGGTGTTAGTTGGGATATGCGTGAATGTGCATGATAGCAGTGATATTTTATTTGTAATTGTATTGTTTGTTTACTTGCATTGTTAAAAAGTCTGATTTGTTTTTTTCAACAGTTAAACATTGCTTTTTGTAATGCGTTCTTGACCTAAAAATAAGAAACATGTTAGTTGTAAAATAAAATAAAAATTTTAATAACATTTGAACTGAAAAAAGGTATAGATATTCGGTGTGTTATCGGTTTTGTGATATTGGTTTTGTGGTTGATATCGAGAATAAAAGACCTGAAGGCTGTGAATGACCAATCAGAATCAAGTGCTCCAGAGAGACACATAATATTAATAAACAAATAACTACTATATTATTTAGTCACACAAGAAATAGAGCTTGAGAAACTAGGATATGTCTTTGTCAAAAATCATTGAACGATCTGGCCTATTTGCCTAGGCCAGTGGTAACAAACCCTGTTCCTGGAAATCTACTCTCTGGCCGAGTTCACCTCCAACCCCAACCAAACACACCTGAACCTGCTAATCAAGCTTTTCATGGCTACCTAAATATTAGAGGCAGGTGTGCTGAAGCAGGGTTGGAGCTAAAGTATGCAGGTGGGTACATCTCCAGGAACAGGGATGGTGACCACTGGCCTAGACTATGTACTGTAACACAAACTGCTTAGGATACTAGAGTTGAACTTTGATTTAATTTAAAACGTTTGATAATGTACTCTAAAGAGGGTTGGGGAACACTTATATCTTTTATTTAATGTCAATATAAAGTTCAGGGTTGGGGAAACTTTGGTGTCATTTACCTTTTACCTTGTTGTATGGCTTAAGGCTGTCAGTTTTAAATTGACACAATGTAAACAACCAGTTAATCGTCAACTGATCATAGCTTCCGTCTGACTCTTGTTATTTTAAAATGAACAGACTTCGGTATGATCCTCTTTATATGTGGTGTTATGTTCATTTTCTTGCTTTTCAGGCCAAGGTGGTCACGCATACTTGAAAGAATGGCTGTGGTGGGCTGGCCTTTTATCAAGTAAGTGACCTACATAAAACATATTCCCCTGGTTTCACAGACAAGGCTTAAGAGTAGTCCTTGACTAAAACACATGTTTGAACTGTCTCAAATGAAAATATCAGATCTTAAAATATGCTAGTGCCATTTATTGGCCCCAGTAAAAAAAAATTCCAACACATGTTTATAAAAGATGCTTAAATATCTTAAAATCTTATTTGACTTAAGCTAAGCTTTGTCTGTGAAATGGTTTTTTATTTCTTTTCAGATTCCCATCACAGGCTCAAAACAGTGATGTTGTGGTTTAAATAGCTTGTCAGCTTTCAGTAACTATTTTAATTCTCTGTGGTTTGACAGTGGGGGCCGGTGAAGGTGCCAATTTTGCTGCATACGCCTTTGCTCCCGCCACTCTTGTGACTCCTCTCGGCGCTCTCAGCGTATTAGTGAGGTTTGTGAACTTACATTAATTGCTCCATAAGTCGGTCTTGCATTAATTATGGAATATGTTATGCATCTGTGTATGGAAATATTTAGCGGTCTTGTAGTGTGATTTACGTCATTTCGCCTTGTTTGCTCATCACTAAGCCTCTGGTGAGGCAGGGCTCAGCTGTGTTGTACCCGGCTTTCTATCTCCTGCAAACAATTAGTACTATTAGTATAAAATAATGCTTTTATTTAGTGTAATGTATGAATGTAACAGCACTTTTGGGAATCACACTTAACTCTTGGCACCAATCAGTATTGGTTATGACTCTAAGTACTGCTGTTTCATCTATTTTATGTTCTTGTTTAGCAAAATCTGTTTATTACCCCTTTGGGAACCTTAACAGTAGCCCATAAGTCATTATGTATCATTTTATATCCAATGCGAAATTAGGCTATTTATCACATTTTAGTAAGCTCTTAAAGTTTTTCCCCGCCAGCATTTAAAAAAAAAGTTGCCAGCCAGCACCAGCATTTATTATGATTTTCACAAAAGTTTAATGCCTTCCAGAAAATGTTCTTCATGAAATATATAAACCTACAATATATCAAATGAAAGAACAGACCCTCTGCTTTCAAATTAACAGCGGGGAAAGAGTTAAAGGAATATTCCATTTTCTTAAAAGAAAAATCCAGATAATTTTCTCACCACCATGTCATCCAAAATGATGATGTCTTTCTTTGTTCATTCGAGAAGAAATTATGTTTTTTGAGGAAAACATTGCAGGATTTTTCTCATTTTAATGGACTTTAATAGACACCAACAATTAACACTTAACTCAACACGTAACAGTTTTTTTCAACGGAGTTGAAAACTCTAAACGATCCCAAACGAGGCATAAGGGTCTTATCTAGCAAAACGATTGTCATGTTTGACAATAAAAATAACAAATATACACTTTTAAAGCACAACTTCTCGTCTAGTTCCGGTCCAGCGCAACCTAACGTAAATGCGTAGTGACGTAGGGAGATCACGTGTTACATATATAAAACGCACATTTGCGGACCATTGTAAACAATAAACTGACACAAAGACATTTATTAGTATCAGTTGACATACAACAACATAGAAACGGTCCTCGTTCTCAGCACTTGTAAACACTGGGGCGGAGTTTCGCGTTCGTCCTCTGTGACCTGTTGACGTCATGACGTATTGCGTGGGGTCACGTTAGCGCATCACGACCGGATCTAAACAAGAAGTTGTGCTTTAAAAGTGTATATTTGTTATTTTTCTTGTCAAAAATGACAATCGTTTTGCTAGATAAGACCCTTATGCCTCGTTTGGGATAGTTTATAGTTTAACTGTTACGTGTTGATTTAAGTGTTAATTGTTGGTGTCTATTAAAGTCCATTAAAATGAGAAAAATCCTGCAATGTTTTCCTCAAAAAACATAATTTCTTCTCGACTGAACAAAGAAAGACATCAACATTTTGGATGACATGGTGGTGAGTAAATTATCTGGATTTTTCTTGTAAGAAAATGGAATATTCCTTTTAAGGATGTTTTATTTTGAACTAAAATAACTTTTTTCCCTAATGTGCCATAATCATAGTTTATTTATTTAATTTTAAAGTTGTTTAGAGAAGTTTTAAACTAAATTTCTTATCTGTCTGTTCTTGCAGTGCGGTCTTGTCATCGTATTTCCTGACGGAGAGGTTGAACCTGCACGGGAAGCTTGGTTGTCTGCTTAGTATTCTGGGTTCTACTACCATGGTGATACATGCACCTAAAGAGGAGGAGATCGACAGCCTGAAAGACATGGCCAAAAAACTGGTCGATCCAGGTATGAGATCATGTAAAGGCAACAAAGGGCCCATTTGACGCTTGCTATTACTCAGCAGTTATCATACGTTTGCATGCACTTTACAAGTCAGATTTTAATCTGACTTGAGCAGTAATTCAACTCCATGTCACGTAAATGCTTTAGTACAACTTTAATTGTACAAGTCTGTCTTAAGAGAGATAGTCACCAAAAATGAAAATTCTGTCATCATGTTGTTACAAACCATTATAATTTTTTTTTAACAATTAATAAATCTGGTCCTATACCTACAATGGGATTTAGATCCCTATATATCACTTTGATCGTTCAATATAACCTAATTATTCCTATTTTTTTCTCCATCTGTCTACAGGCTTTGTGGTGTTTGCAACAGTTGTCATTATCGTAGCTCTCATTTTCATCTTCGTAGTGGGCCCGCGCCACGGCCAGACCAACATTTTGGTTTACATCACTATATGCTCTGTGATCGGCGCCCTTTCGGTTTCCTGCGTGAAGGGATTGGGCATCACAATTAAGGAGGCCATCGCCGGGAAGCCAGTTGTGGGAAACCCTTTGGCCTGGTTGCTGCTGCTGAGCCTGATAGCTTGTGTTAGTACACAGATCAACTACTTAAACAAAGCACTGGACATCTTTAACACATCTTTAGTGACGCCCATCTACTACGTGTTCTTCACCACCTCTGTACTGACTTGCTCTGCCATACTGTTCAAAGAATGGGAACACATGGGCGCAGGTGACATTATCGGCACGTTGAGCGGTTTCCTCACTATTATCGTGGGCATATTCCTACTGCACGCCTTTAAGGACGTTAACATCAGCTTGGCGACACTCGCAGTGTCCATTAGGAAGGAAGACAAAAACGGCCCTGTTTTAAACGGCATGGCAGCTCACAACCACTCCGGTTACGAGCTGCTACGGGAAGAAAACGCTGAGGACATTGGCGACAGAGAGATGGGATTGCCATTTGACAGTATCTCTAGAAGAAATGGTACTATGGCAGCCTCTTAGGGTCAAAAAGGATCCAGCGTGCAGCAGTTTATGAAAGTTAAATAAAATGTTTTTTTTTTTGCTGCTGTTTGGACATCTCGAATTGTTTGATAAAACCTAAGACAATCAACTCTTGAGGCAAAAAAAGGACCAATCGATTGTACTAAGAGTTATTGTTTTATTCGCCTTACTTTGGTTCAGACACGAGTACACGTAAAGGGTTCATCTCATTCCTCATGTAGCACTGTACATACAGCCCTGTACATTTTTAAGAGACTTTTGTTATATTTTATGTACAGATATCTGCCTTTACATGCACCAAAATTGTCTTAGACTTTATAATAAAGACATAACCGGAACACCACCTTATATAAACCTATCAACAGTGCATTTAGATTATTTTTAAGAAAAACACCACCGTTTTTCAATATTTTACTTTGTTCTTACCTTAACTTAGATGAATTAATACAGCCCTATCTTTTTTCAATGCGTGCACTTAATCTTTGTACAGCGCGTTTGTAAATGTGTTAGCATTTAGCCTAGCCCCATTCATTCCTAAGGATCCATAGGGATGTTTTCCCTTTTTAAAGACTAAGTACTAAGTATGTATGGTGGCGCAAAATAAAACATGGTGATTTTTTGAGCGTTTGGTAATTTTTTTTAAGCATGGTGATTTTTTTTAAGTGTTTGGTGGCTTCTTAATTCATCCCTGTTTGGATCCTAAGGAATGAATGGGGCTAGGCTAAATGCTAACACATTCACGATGCGCTGTGGAAAGATGAGGTGCATGCTTTGAAAACAGATAGGGATGTATTAAATCATCTAAGTTGAGGTAAAAACATAGTAAAATATTGAAAAAAGGTGGTGTTTTCCTTTAAATTATAGTTCACCAAATTTTTTCGTGGGTGATCTCTAACCTGTTTAGAGAATGTTGAAGAATGACTCTTAATCCTGTATTTGATACATATTTATTTAATTAAAGTTTGATTACATGATTCAAATACAAAAGGCACCTTTATCGAGAGTACTTGGTTACGCTAAGAGTTTTATTCGGTATAATAAATGAAAATAAAATCTAGCATGCATTTTTTTTAACCACCACCACCCAACTGGACTCAAACCGCAGCAAATCCTCAATTCGTTGATAAAACCCACTCATCCATTTCCCAACCCATATCCGTCCCCCCCCCAAGTATAAAACATGAAAATGAGTAGTGCTGCGCTACAATTAACGCAAAAGATAAAAGTAATTTTTCTATAATAAGGCACGTGTGTGTACACCCTAAAAACCACTGCGTGAAACTGGGCCGCTAAAAAATATATTTTGGCCTGATTGACCAAACCTGAGACGTGCAAATCCAATAATGTTACAAATGATTGGTGCCAAATCTCTTGGCTGCGTATTGCGTAATAAGGTGGCTTTGCAAGTAGAATGTGACAGTGAAACTGGTCCTAGAGATCACTAAATGTTCCCCCCTTCTGGTGCAAGTGTACAATAATCTCAGTTGCTGGCCAATGACTGATGAATGGGAGGCTGGAAGCATCGTACATGTTCTACTGGCATGTTCTCACCGTCCCCAGACTTCATGTACTTGTTTAAAATGGCAAAGATCTCATCGTTCAGAATCTGATACTTGCGAATCCGGTCAACCATTTTCTTGAGAGGCTACGGAGAGATCGAAATAAAAATGGATTATCGACCTGATAGTATCCATCTGAACCAGAATGCAATTTCGGTTTACAAATAACTCACCACGCTCTTGATGATCTCATCTTTGCCGTCGTGTTTCTGCACTTTTAGGAGATGGTAACTGAAGTCCAGGATATCGAAGCGTCTATGCTGACCAAGTAATGTGATAATCATGCAACCGGCCCAATTGAGTCCATCTCCAAAACATTGCCTAGAGTAGAAGCATGACATGCATGATTTGTGTAAAGCTAATGCCAAAATATATCATTGCCCATTCAGTCACTTACTCGACAGTGAACTCGTGTGCTCCCACAGGGATGCAGTAGACAAACTGCATGGCGCTCCATAACCTATGAAACTCCACGCATTCGTCCACGTGCATCACGCCGTTGCTGGGCAACGGGCCGCGCCAGATTGGGTCGTCCAGGTAACCACGGATGCGAGTCAGGATGACTTCAAACATGGAGAGACCACAGCACAGTCTCTCTTTGGTCAACAGGTCACCCTCACGAGCGATGGCAATTTGCTGATGAGAGATCGTAAAGTATGATTAATGAAATTAAACCCCTGCTTAGAACATTAATGTGATTCAATCAACTAATAAATAATCTATTTTGTTGTATGGTCAGTATTGAGCAGCACGTGTAACAGCTTTTAAAGTTAAAATTGAAGTGGACATTCACCTGACAATTGCATAAAAAAATCTATTTGCTTAATTAGCGCTGGCAAATCTCATCAATAGCCAATGAATCTATAAAAGGTTCATAGATTAGTGTATAAGTGTATAATTGCTGATGCTAATGACAATAAGTGAATGTGTGTCCCGGGGACGATAATGTAGTAAATAAATCAATTAAAGCGCCTGTCTCCCACCTGCGGGGTTCCCAGACGCTCGATTAGAGGCACCATATGCAGAGCTGTGTATTTGGCCTCCAATCGCTTCATCTTTGCATCCAGACGTTCACCTTCTGCATAAGGTGGGAATTGATATGTGTGAGGTATTACTTAACACAGTAGTATGTAGTCTCTATACATATTTGCAAATATGACATACCTTTAACGTGAACTCTTGGCAGGATGTTTTGGAAGGGTGCTGCATGCAACAGGTCGCACACCTCCTCTTGAGACTGCGTGAAAAAGAGAAGGCAAAAACTGAGAATATGAGAGGTTTCAGTCTCTAATCTTGGCTGTATTAAAGACTTAATCAGACTCCTCTAAATATTTCTTTCTGTTTGTACTTTAGTGGAGATCCTCTGCCTTGATTCATTTGGTTAAAGGTGCGGTTCCAGTAGATGGAGCCATGCAGTCACACAACGTTACTGAAGCTCTTACAGTTGACATTAAGACTATTGAAATCAGAATGCAAATATTTAAACCGACAACCTCGACTGCACTGAACTACCCATCAGGTCAGGCAGGTGCATTCACACCGAATTATGTTAATGAGGGATAGCGAGTTTCTATCAATCATAATTGTTGACTATGCTTGGTTTCAGTAAAAAACCAAGGGAAGGGATAGTTTACCCAAATATGAAAATTCTTTCATCGTTTACTCACCCTCATGTTGTTACAAACCTTTATACATTCCTTTGTTCTGATGAACACAAAAGGAAGAGATATTTTAAGAAACATTTGTAACTAAAATGATAAGAAGCCCCATTGAGATCCACAGTAGGAAAAAACATCATGGAAGTCAATGGGGCCTCTGATCGGTTTGCTTACAAACATTTCTCAAAATATCTTCCTTCGTGTTCATCAGAACAAAGAAATTTATACAGGTTTGTAATAACATAAGAGTGAGTAAATTTAATTTTTGGGTGACATTAGTTATTTCGGTAACACTTTGCTTGAAGGGGTGTTCATAAGTCAAGTGTCATGACCATAAATGTGCATAAAATATCCTTCATGACAACTATGTCTTTTGCTCAATTATGTAATTTTTAATGCAATCATGACTTTGTTTGAGATGTCTTTATTATGACAACTTAATATAAATCTGACATGGTAGAATAATTACCCAAGAAACTACCTAGCTTTATGGGTTAACATTACATTAAACTGTCATTTAATACCATGTCAAATAATTTTAAATACCTTTACAAAATGCAACAGACACGTCAAAATAATATACTTAGTTTTATGTATGTGCTCAATATATATAAAAAAATCTGACAACTAACAGAACTTGTTCTTCCTTACAAAGAGGGCTCAGAAATTTTTCTGACATAGAAAAAAAAAAATCAACAAAACATTATATTAATTATTTAATTATTTTTCATTTAATTTGAGGTGAATCAGTCTCTAATTGCAATAAAATATAATTTTATTAATTTTAATTTCTATTATTATTATTATTATTGAATGATTTATTTAATTTCTTAAACACATGGAGAAAACTTGAAATGAAAAATATTTATGACACTGTTATAAAACTATTTGACAGAGTAATAACACTTAATGACATTTAAATGACAAATTTAAATTTGTATCACTGGTAAAAAGTGGCCAGTTATGTTGTCTTGTGAATGTGTAATGTGAAGTTGTCATGACAAGTTATAATGTATTGGTTTATGTCAAGTTGTCATAACAAAGACATCTCAAACAATATCATCTTTGCATTAAAAATGACTTAACTGAGCGAATGACACTTAATAACACTTGTAATAAACATGCATAAAATCTCATTCATGTTCATGGCAAGTTTCATGTCATGATTATAATGGTGTCATGTCGGTCTTATGAACACCCCTTCAAGTAAAGTGTTACTGTTATTTCTAACCCTGCTGAAGTGATGGTTCATACAATGTAAAAAAACATGAAATATCAAAGGATGCAAAGATGACTAAACTGTGCTTAGTTTTTATATTAGATTCATTATTGGATTATGATAACTGTTGGAGCACTTGAAATATATGTCTGATTTTAAAATTTTTTTATTCGTTACAATTGTTTTCACAGACACATTTTTGGAGCAATGGAAAGACATTAAAAGTTCCAAGATCAACCAAATGGCCAAACATTTTAGAAAAAAAATGTTGGTACATTTTTGATCAAGCTATTGTATCACTTTAAATGACTGGAGTGCATCACTTAGGTCGTATAGACTACTTTTTGGAGCCATCACAATTGTTGTCCTTATTCCTATTATATACTCTTAAAAAATATTTCATTTGGCATGACGTCAGTGGAAAAATAATATATAATAACAACAACATTAACTATTCCTTTAAAAGTGAAATTTTCAGCAAGAACAAAAAGTTGACCTGCTCGTCTTAAAAGGCTAAAAAAACAGACACTGAAAAATCTACCAGTGCTGTCACAACTAACAATTGTAGAGGCGTTCCCATGACAACAGCCTTTCTGCCATAGGTAAGTTGTTTTAGTCAAATGTCCCAATCACTGCATGGGTGACAAGATTGAATGATGTGATGACAGTTGTCTCTTATATACAGTATCTTCCATCATCTATGCTGCGTATTATCAATGCCGGGGTGCCCTGGAGGCCTGGTGTCCTGCAGAGTTTAGCTCCAACTCTAATCAAACACACCTAAAGCAGCAAAGCCATTAAGGTCTTACTAAGAATAGAGGTTATGCATTGACATGACTTTTCCATGTGACCACGCCCTGTTGAGTGGCAAACGTTCAACAAAATGGCTGGTTTTCATAGCGGCTGCTGCGAAAATGCCAGTAAAACTGACTATTATCAGCTTAAATTGAATTTAGTTGGACTTGATAGCAGAGTTGGACAATACTTGGTTACATTAGTTACATTTTCCAAGCATCTGTGCTGTATTAGGCTTCAGTCACACCAAAAGCGCTTTATACGCTTGCAAACGCAAGGCGCGACGCACTGCCTTTTTTAAAAAAAGAGCAGTGCAACGCGGCTTTTCATATTGCTAAGCAACCACCGAGTCAGCTGTCTTGTCAATCAAATATTGAAGCGTGAGCGCTCTTTTGCTGTTAACTGTCATATCAGCAGAAACTTTAAAAAGAGGACGCTTGCTCTGACCTTGTTTGAGGGTGAGAGGTGCACAAACACACAGGAGAGAGTGAGCGAGTGGTGTCCGGTTCTTCAAAGCAACTGTAAACTTCCCTCACCACAACGTTAGGCCCGCCTCTCCCCTCATTCGATTGGACAATGGAAAGACACGAATGACGTCGGGCGCTTCTCCGCTCTCAGCGCTCCTTCAAAAACGCGTGCGCGGCAGGCGGCCAAAAACCGCAAGGCGCTCGGCGCGCATAAACAGCGCGCAAACGCGCCCTGCCCATAGAATATCATTCAAAAAAGGCGCCTGCAACTGCCATAAACGCTATTGGTGTGACTGGCCCCTTAGGGTGTTTGTCGTTTACTTCACTACATTCTAAAGCTTAGAATCATACTGTGTATTCTTTTATTTTGCATATTAAAATTTATTTAATACCTAATTACGTTAAAATTGTGTACTTTTACTTGAGTAACAAGTTTCTTGTGTGAACGAATTACACTTAGAGATGTTTAAAGTGGTGCTGTCATACCAAGCTCTGTTCACTCAGCATGCAGAAGAGCAGAGCGTTTCCAACCTCCCTTAGGTTCTGGAAGCATACGGTCTTAAGCTCGGCATACTCCACGATATCCTTCAACTGATGGTGGAAGAACTCCAGTATACCTGCGTTTAGGAGACACAGCTATTATTTTAGAGTAAAAACTATTTAAACTTGCTTTTAGTTTTTTAAATTCATGTTAAAGATATTTTTATAGACCTAATGTGTGTCATTGCACATTGATACACACAGTGTTCCTTGATCCTTTATTTTATCACAGAAATTAGAAAATATGCCACATTTAAGTGTTCCAGACTTCAGAAAAATATTTGTAAGCAAGCAGATCTGGGGCACCATTCACTTCCACAGTAGAAAAAAATAATACTACAGAAGTGAATGGTGCCCCATTGTGTTCAGCAGAATAAAGACATTTATAAAGGTTTGGAACAAAATGAGAATGCGTAATGACAGAATTTATTTTTTGGGAACTATCTAAAGGTCTATATATCGGCCGATGATGCTTGCTATGCTTCTCAATGAATTACGGTGTAATGCAGCTACACCCAAAAGCCAGAGGGCGCTCTCGGTCAGAAACTCAATATGCGCTGCAGACGAAGAACCATACACACGCAGCTCCAGGAAATGGCTTAAGGATATATTTATATTGCTGTACTTCAGACCTTTTCAGGTATTTTCATGATAATAAAGAATATGTATAATGATTATGTGTGACGAGTGTTGCTTTTTCAAATGCACGTTATAAACAACTCAAAGTAACAGTGATTTCAGATCGATAAGGATTTACTGATTAAAAGCCGTAGTACATGAAATAGCTGTGAATAATATCTGCTTTGCCATTCAGAATAGTTATCGGCCACGTATTATTAATGTATATCGACATTTATCTGCGCACCCCTAAAACTATCCCTTTAAGAAACAAAAGATTTGGTGCAGTTAATGTCAGGTTTAATTGTTGGTCAAAAAATATTGTTTGTGTTTTAAGCACTTGATTTTGAAGTAATCTGTCTACCCCATTCAAGTAGATAGGACTTTAATCCTGTTTGACTCAAATAACTGCCCGATAAATTGAAAACATGGCGCGACTTCACTTCCCTGAAGGGACTTTGGTAACACCCTTCAATCCAAAACTTTAAAATAATACTGACCCTATACTGTTTTTCTGCCCTCTTTCTTGTCTGCACCCATTAATTCTTTCATTTTGTTTTCTCCATGCCATCTAAAGCCTGCATAATCAAACAGAGTCATGATTTCACCAAAGAGCTCTGTATGATCACGCAGACAAAAATAAATAGAGAATATGAGAGGGAGAAGCAATTACAGAGCCTTCTGAAGTGGGGTCCGATTAAGTCTTATAAAACACCCGCCACGTTCATCTGTACGTCTGCTACGTAAGCTCAGCTTACAGAACGCGGTGTGTGCCCGACACACTGCGCCCTGCCAATCTGCCCAGCAGGACTGTAGGAAAGCTTAATAACTCAGTAGTCATCTTCTACTTTGTGATTAAGGAAGCTGATATTTACACAGGATCAAAGCTGCGCTCGGTTGAAAAAGCTTGTTAAGAGTTCGAGGGGTTTGGTCATCACCTGGCGAGCCGTACTCGTGGCGAGGCAGGCGGCATATCTTGGGCATCACTTCCATCAAGGTCTTCACATACTGAAGGATGGTGCCTTGGAGCTATAACAGAGAAACTTGTTTTAAAAGCTTGCATCATGTATATTTCAACGCACATAGTGTATTTATGTTAATTTTATGCAATAAAAAATTACATTTGCACCATTTTTATGAAAGTTTAGACTGAATGGACCTGAAAATGTCAAATGGTGTAACCGCAAATTGCACCAAAGAATGTATTTTAATATTTTATCCATCTTGATGGCATGTAAGCATAATCATACATTTTTTTTTAAATATCACACGAAAACACATTTTATTAGTTATTTCTAAATGTAAATTTGAATGCGTTTTTGTAATATTTGTCCGGACATATGCTGAAAACAGCTGTGTTTTCAAAATAATCTTTGACAAATGATGTAAAAAAATTATATTACACTAAACTATATGATTAAATTTTATTCCGCATTTGTTTATGAATATATTTATATTTTCATTTAAAAAAATACTAGTTACACAACACTAACATTTTTGCAATTATCCCCCAAATATTCTTTCAAAATGAAATGAAACCAGAAATGTTAGACTCTACATTTAATTAACTCTTTCCCCGCCATTGACGAGATTTCTCGTCAATTAAGAGAAAACGCTTCCCCGCCAATGACGAGATATTCCGTCTTTCCGCAATACCGCTATTATCCACCAGGTGGCGCCCTTCCGCAACTTTTTAAAACCGGAAGTATTGCCCTATGCCAAGCTGCTGCATGTCCGTGTCTGTTTTAAAGATCGCTCTGAATCGGATCTCTATGAAAAGTCCGTCATAAAAATGGAATTATTTCTGCTTTTTGCTCAAAATATGTTGTTTTTGCAAAAACCTACCCATATTCAAAAGCTGATTGCAAAAGAACCACTAAAGGTAGGATGAAACGGTTTTTTTTGTTTGAAAGCAGAGGGTCTGTTCTTTCATTTGGTATATTGTATGTTTATATATTTAAAGAACAACATTTTCTGGAAGGCATTAAACTTTGGTGAAAATCATGAAAAACGCTGGCGCTGGCTGGCAACTTTTTTTAAAAACGCTGGCGGTGAAAGAGTTAAACCATACGGACACAAAATAATTAACGTCACGTCATTAACCCTTAAATGACATGCTTGCTGATGTGTAAATATTTGCTTTGACTATGATCTCTTTAGACTCTTCATCAACCATTTTGGTCATATTTAGTTTGATTTTAAATTTGTTTAGTGATAGCTGTAATAATATAATTGTATGAACACAAGAAATTAACAACAATCATGCATTATTGCACTTACAAAATGCATTATTGCATTTACACACCCCATTTATTATCAATTAGGGGTCATTTAAGTAAAAAAAATGCATTTAATTCATAAATAAAATTAAATAATTCAATATTTATAACAGTCAATTTCAAGCAAGTCAATCCAAATAGGACAAAAAATTTAAATACTACAATTAAATACTTGTCAGTAATTTTACAAAATAAAATACTTATCACTGAGAATGTTGCCATACATAAAAACTCATTAAAACATGGCTTTCCACCCACACACATGAGAGCCATTAATTTAACCATACCTCATGCCCATCACCTAGGGTCTCTCAAACAACCCAGATCTCCATACATACTAAAACATGTTAATGTTAATTTCTATGTTTGTGCACGTACCAGACTCTTGACGACCTTTAACAGCTCCTCCATCACCACAGCGATGCCCTGATATCCCAGCAGTCTGCAGATCACCTTGATATGTGGTGGTCCCAGGAAGTGTCGGTAGAGGCCGTATATGCTACTGTATGCCAAATTCAATTGCTGCAATCATTATTGAACAAAAAAAGAGTGATGTTTACCAAATGCAATGTTTATCATTTTTCTTTTCTGTATATTATTATAACTGTCAGCACTTTTAGTACTTTTCATTTAAAAAGACCCAAAAGTGTTCAAAAGAGTGTGGGTTTGATTACACCCTGTAATGCACATCTAAGTAGCTTTAGATAAAAGCATCTGCAACATGCTTAAATGTAAATGTATCCATGGCACTTATGGGTAAGGATTAGTCACCTCGCCAGCTGAACACGTACAACATGGCGATAAGTGCCTTTTTAAGCAGGTCTACAGACTTTTTTGACTTTTGGGTCGCTGATTCCATTCTGCATAATGGATTTATACCAGGTCAAACGAATTATACAGAACTAAAAGCACAGCACTATAATTGGTGCTTTACAAAATTAGCCAAAATGTTAAACGCAACAAACAATGTGCAGGGGATGTGCAGTCTTTGTGAATGATGATGATGATGATGCACACACGTAGGCAGTAGGTCTTATGGCAGTGCCAGGTCACCGGTCGAAGAAGTAATTCAGAGCAGACCGTGGGATAAAACAGCCGTGTGCTCCTTTAATTATAGAGAGAGATCGTGGCTGCGTAAGAGATGGAGGGCGAGCTCCCTCTTTGCTGTAATGCTGTTTAAAATTCACTCCCCCTCCCCATGATGCTCTCTTTCTCTCTTTCTGCCTCTATGTGCTGTCTGCTAGACGAGGTTTATCGTGCAATGTGGATGTGGAGCTCTTGCATTGGGAGACTTGAACAATGCCAGACAGAAGAAGCTACAGGTCAGACTATCCGAGCGCTCCAGAGGGTTTTCATCTACTGATGGCAACGCAACGTGACCCACTTAACAGCTCTTAAGGTAAGATCTATCTCCATCACACTCTAGTCTCTCAGTTTTTCAGAGACACTCCTCATTTTCAAATTAAAGGTAAATTACCTGCAAATGTGGCGAAATGTTGGATTTCTGGTCAAAATACTCTTAACAGTGTGATTGGAAAAAGACTGACAGGTGTGTGTGGGTGGTAGAGATAGAAAAACAGAAAATAAGTCCTGTTTGTGAACGTTACTGATGCTGCTGGAAGATCAACACGGTGAGTGCTCAAGCTCTCATACAGAGAAATGTTTAAGTTATTATGTTTATTTTTTTCACAATCAATATGTATTGTGTCATGCATTTACAATGACATTTATAAAGTGAAGTGAAAGCAGTTTCAGACTATAAATTAATTGGGCTTTGCGTCAGGTCCTGATCAGACTGGGGTTTATTTGCTCATTTTTAACAAATGCAGACCTTCTGCAAGGAAAACACGTTTTTTTCTTTTTCGGTTTTAAGATAAGAAAACATTCAAATTTGGTTTAATAATTTGTAAATATAATGTTATCAAAAAGACATATTTATATTTAATTTTATTCAATATTAATCTGTACTATACTATACTCTCGTTCCGGCATAATAATCAAGGACTTTGCTGCTGTAACATGGCTGCAGCAGGCGTAGTGATATTACGCACTTCCGAAAATAGTCCCCTGCTATTGAAAGTTACCAAGGGGACTATTTTCGGGCACTGCGTAATATCATTGCGCCTCCTACAGCCATGTTACGGCAGCAAAGTCCTTGATTATTACGCCAGAATGAAAGTAGTTCCTAGCATATCTGCCTAGAAAATGGCAACTTTTAATTTCCTGTCAGTCTTAGTATACGATATAACTACCAAGCGTGCCACACAAGCCCTGAAAAGTGAAGCCAAAACAGCTTGATCGCCCCCCAGTGACAGGTCCTAGTATAGGTCATAAACCCCGCCTCCTCATGTTATTCAATGGGACTTAATACCAACTAAACATTTTTTCCGAAGCTGGTTTCTGTCATTACTGTAGTTTTTATCACGCTGATGTAAATTCAAGTGTTTGTTTTTCAAATAAATTTGTTTTTAGGAGTGATTTATTGCTATAAAAACAGTGGTGTGACGTCATACTGTAAAAAAATTCCGTAGAAATTACAATGTTATTGCAGCTGGGTTGCTGGTAATTTACAGTAGATTTAAATTTATGCTATTTACTGGCAAGAGTTTGTTCAAAGTTAAATAAATTTTAAATATTACCTAGTCTTTATCTTTACAGAATAAAACTTTACAATAACAGCCTCATGCAAAGCATTCTGGGAACCAGAAATCATCATCAACCTTTTTCTGTTTTTTGCTTCAGATTTTGTTTCCCAGAATGTTTTGCTCCATGCTGTTTTTTTAGTTTTACTCTGTAAAGACAAAGATTTGTAAATGTTTAATGTTCATTTAACTTTGAACAAAATGTTGCCAGTAAAAAACATAAATTTAAATCTACGGTAAATTACCGGCAACCCAGCTGCAATTTCTACGGAATTTTTTTCAGTGATTGACAGCTGTTATATGCACATTCTGCTAGAGTGAGGGCGGGGCCTTGATTTTCCAGCTTTACTTCCTGCTCACTACTGTGCAGGACTGGTCTAGAAATCGCTACTGGGCAGACTCAAGACCCAAAAAAACAGCACCGTATCGGGACTCCGGCGGCTTCACTTTTCACCAACGGAAGAGAGCGAACTGGTGTCGTCCATCTTTTTTTTTTACAGTCTATGGTAACTACAGAAGAGTCAAGTTTTAAATAGGAAAAATATCAAAACTCTTCGCTTATTTTTTTTAATGGAATGCTAAATGGTCTAATCAGATTCAATGGATTATGCTAAGCTATGCTAAAAGTGGTACTGCCAGACCTGGAGATTAGCTGAATTGATTCCAAAATGGTAGGGAAGCTGGAAAATGAGCATATAACGGAGGTGGATGTAGCAAACATCAAATACAGCTAGTGGGATTTTTAATAGTAAGACTAAAAATACAGGGGAAACTGATTTAAACTGGATGATGGCGGGAAAGAATGGTAAAATACAGGAAAATCCCGGCAATAACAGTAGGGTTGACAGGTATGACAGTTGCTATCTGGCAATAACAAACCTGAAAATGTTGAAACTGGCCAATCAATAATAATGACCTCAGAGAATCCAGTCTAAATTTATGAATGCAACGAACCAGCTATACTTAATATAAAAGAAAATTGAAAATACAGTAGTATGAAGCTAGAGCAACAAAACCCATATTGTGCAGTAATTGCTCAACTAACCATTGCTATAAACACAAAATTATATGATTTAAATATGGAAAAATAGGCTTTTTAGAATGCATAGACTAATGCCGATGGCAAAGCACATGCAGTTTTTCTATCATCAATCCCTGCCTTGAACCATGAGTGATACAAATTACACCCTATAGACAACATAATTCAGTTCAAAACTACTGATTTGCTAGTCTTTCATTCCCAAAGCAACCCTATGATTCATGCATTAAGGTTGCTTTGTGCCGATCTGTGTTTAAATGTTTAAACTAATCAAAAGAAATCCTGTCTTCATTTTTCTAGATTCCTTAATATTGCTGCAAGTCATCCATCATCACCAACCAGTTTACAAATGAGAAGCAAAGGCCTTTAAACGTTAAAACCCGAACATGACTATCTCCATTCAAAACGTCACTGCCACCTCTGCCATCATCAGCTGGCTGCCTTCTCCAGGTTGCATAGACACTTTCTACAGCGTCATGTATCACCCAAACTGGAACAGTCTTCTGATGGGTTACACTCGAAAGAGCTTCCTGCGTGAGGACAGGGTTCCCGTCAGCCAGACGTCCACCAGCCTTGGCAACCTCAGTCCACAGACTACTTACATCCTCTGTGTCACGTGCCAGTCCGCCAACCCCACTAGAGAGCAGTGCCAGGTCTTCAGTACCCTGGACGAGGGCACTGAGCTCAATGAAGGCGGCAGGGAGTTGGCGATGGGAGTTTGGCTGGCTAGCAGCATCCTCCTTCTGATCATTGCTGTGGCTCTGCTTTGGGGATGTGTTCACACCATATGTCCGGCGAAGAGAGATTTTAAAAGAGGCAAACAGTCGGGTCCCAACCCTCCTCAACTGGCTTTGACCCCCATGGGTGGAATCATGGGAAGAGATGGACGGAAAAATCTGTACTCTCCGAGCTACAGTGAGGAGGAGGACTATCGTAACGCAACAGTGATTGAGAATCCTTATCGTGTCGAGCAGGGTAACAGGCCGAATCGTGAAACTGGAACATGGTATAATACACAGACATGTGGTCCCAAGTACTAATAATGGTGTCCGGTAAGAATCATTCATGTACTGACCCCCAAGGGTTTAACCTATTACACTTACACAATGAGGACGATCACTGGGATGGAAACCATTTTGAGGAAATGAAACTCTAATTTTGGCTGAAGAGTGTAAAAATGGTTTTATCAAGTCAGATGAAAACATGACTAGTGCAGAAAATTATCTATAAAATGAGCCTTGCCCAATTACGGTGGCCACCATGTTGAGATTACATCACTGGCCATTTCAATAAAAGTCAGCAAAACACAAAAGCATGATATTAAGTAGTGCAACACATTTCATCTTCAATGCAAAAATTATAACTGAATGTGTACTTTACTGTTCTTGTGTAAATTAATAGTCTGTTTTGTGTTAAACCAGTTCAAAAGTTATGTATTTTACAAATAAAAATGCATATGCGCCCGGGAAATTATCTTTAAGGGGCTTTTTGTGAATTAATGTTAATGCCGGAAGTGTAACTGATATTAGTGTGATATTTGTAATGAAGCAGAAAACAGAAGCACCATTGACTTCCATAGTAGGAAAAAATACTACTACACGATGACGATCACTGGGACGGAAACCATTTTAAGGATATGAAACTCTGACAGATCAGAACATTTTGGCTGAAGAGTGTAAAAACGTTTTTTTTAAGTCAGATTGAAACATGTCTAAGAAAATATTCTACAAAATGCGGCTTGCCCAATTATGGTGGCCAATATGTTGAGATCAGATGACTGGCCACGTCTTGGATTTCAAGATGACAAATAAAATCCAGCAAAACACAAAAGCATGATATTAAGTAGTGCAACACATTTAATCCTTAAAAGGACAATCCGTTTTGAAATCAATGCAGCTAATCTCTGGGTCTGATGGGACCACTTTTAGCATAGCTTAGCATAATCCATTGAATTGGGTTAGACCATTAGCATTGCTCAAAAATGACTAAAAAGTTTCAATATTTTTCCCCATTTAAAACTTGCAGAAAATAGTCCCTTAGTAACTTTCAATAGCAGGGACTATTTTCGGGCACTGCGTAATATCATTGTGCCTCCTGCAGCCATGTTACTGCACTAAAGTCCTTGATTATTACGCCAGAATGAGTGTATTGTTCCTAGCCATATCTGCCTAGAAAATTGCACGTTTTAATTTTCCGTCACTCTTAGTACAAGATGTAACTAAAGAAGAGTCAAGTTTGAAATAGGTAAAATATCAAAACTCTTTGGTCATTTTTGAGCGCGATGCTAATGGTCTAATCAGCAGGGCCGGCCCTGGGCATAGGCGGAATAGGCAAATGCTAAGGGCGCCGCCGACCCCTTGGGGCGTCCGTGCGCCAAAATTATATATTTTTTTAATATATGTATATAAACATTTAACTATAAATGTTTAATTTTGCACAAGAAAACAGCAGTAATTAATGAATTATTAGTAGCATAGTATCTCGGAAGATCATGCTGTTAAATAGCTCTGTGGCTATACTGCACTGAAGCGGCAGTTTAAAATATAAACCCAGAAATCAGCCAACGTCAAGAACAAGAAAACGGAAACAACAATCAGACAGAGACGCGGAATTTACATAATGTTACACAGACCATGTTTAAATTTCAATGTTTCTGCAAAGAAATACCAACTTGTTCACTTTGTTTGGTATTAATAAGCTGCGCATTGGAGTGCTGGCCGCGGTGCTGAAGACGTGCTCGGACGGAGTACTGGTGGCAGCACAGATATTTACGTGCAACCTATTGGAAACTATTATTCGTTATTATATAATTATTATTCGTTATTTTACTTTATTACTTCCACTTTAGAAGAGTTCAGCACTTTTTTATTTTAATATTTCTCTTTATATAAATACTATTTTGTACTTAAATCTATAATTTCATTATTTTACTAACCCAACTAACTCATCTGCGCTTTCCGATAGGTTGCACGTAAGGGGAAAAGTATAGCTTTCTTCCCATTGAGAAGAGTTCTGCACTTTTAAACTTTAAAAAAATATCTCTTTACAAAAAAACTTTTTTCTTCTATTTAAAAGCTGTAATTTCGTTATTTTACTAACCCAATTAATGACCCCTCCGCTTTCCAATAGATTGCACGTAAATATCTGTGTATATGTGCCATCACGCGTCTTCAGCACTGCGGGGAGCAGCCAGCACTCCAATGTGCAGCTTATTAATACCAGACAAAGTTGGTATTTTTGTCCAGAAACATTGAAATTTAAACCATGGTCCGTGTAACGTAATTTAAATCCCGCGTCTCGGCCTTATTGTTTTTTTTTTTTGTTCTTGACGTTGGCTGAATTCTGGGTTTATATTTTAAACTGCCGCTTCAATGCAGTATAGCCACAAAGCTATTTATCAATGAGCACAATCTCCCGCGACACTACAACATGCTACTAATAATTCATTTATAAGAGCTGTTTTCTTGTACAAACATTAAATATTTTAAGTTAAATGTACAGTGTAAAAAAGACAAGATTTTAACAATGTCAAGATCAAATGCCTGAGTAACAGGGTATTGTGTGTATGTGTGCATGTGTGCATGTGTGTGTTTACAGAATATTTATTTAAGTTTATGAACAAAATTATTGGAACACAATTATGATTCTGTGATTCTAAAGGGCACCAGGTGAAATCTTGCCTAGGGCAGCAAATTGGCCAGGGCCGGCCCTGCTAATCAGATTCAATGGATTATGCTAAGCTATGCTAAAAGTGGTAGCACCAGACCTGGAGATCAGCCGAATGGATTCCAAAACAGAATTTTTTTTAACTCTATCGGAGGTAAAAAATTAGCATATTTTTTAAAAAGTTGAGTGTCCCTTTAATGTAAATATTACCAATTGTTTACTTTACTGTCCCTGTGTACTTAATAGTCTGTTTTGTGTTAAACGAGTTGAAACCTTATGTATCTAACAAATAAAAAAAATTATTTGTTCTTTAATGGTCAATATTCTTCTACTAAGACAATACATTGTGGTGTGCCCCAGGGTAGCTGCCTTGGGCCTTTGCTATACTTGATCTTTACAAATGATTTACCTTTTATTATGGAACATTCAACTGTTGTTATGTATGCAGATGATTCCACATTGTACTGTTCTGCAAAAAATCCTCATGATGTTTCAAATCTATTAAATCATGATTTACAGAATATAAAGTGGGTAAAAGAAAACAAATTAGTTTTAAATGTAGACAAATCAACATCTATGCTTTTCTGGAAAAGATTAAAACTAACTACGCAGCCCTCTCTGAACTTGTCAGTCAATGGGCTGCAGCTAAGACAAGTGACGCAAGCCAAGTTACTGGGTGTCACCTTGGATTCTTACTTGTCTTGGTCAACTCATATTGATGGAATGATAGCTAAAATGGGAAAGGGTATTGCAATGTCCAGAAAGTGTATGTCATATATTCCTATGTCCATTGCAAGACAGGTGGTCCAGTCCCTTGTTTTGTGCCATTTAGAAAACTGTCCAATTATATGGTCGTCTACATCACAAAAAAATCTTCGGAAGCTTCAAGTGGCACAAAATAGGGCGGCGAGGACTGTCCTCCAGTGCTCTTTTAAGACTAACGTGGCCCTGATGCATAAACGCCTTTCTTGGCTCACAGTTGACAACAAAATTAAATTACGATTAATTTTAATATTGTGGAATGCTATATTTATGAAACAGCCACAGTTTCTCTCTGATCAGCTTGTTTTTGTAGGAAGTGGACACCTATATGCCACCAGGCAGGCCCTAGGTGGTGATATAAAACTTCCGCTTCCTAGAACAAATTTTCTGAAACGCACATCACTTTATCGAGCAATATCTATTTGGAATCGACTTTCTGTCTCATCACGCAGAATTCAGAACAAATACAAATTTAAGAGGACAGTAACCAAGGAATTGCTGCAAATGATCTAGTGCCAGCTGGAAATTGTCATGTTCTTTCAAATGCTTTCTTTTTTTTCCCTAAACGTTGGTGCAATGTTTGAATTATTTTGATTGTAATTTGTGTTGTTATTGCTTTGTGTAATTTTATGTTGTGAATAATTTTAAAGAGGACCCCAGGAAGATTAGCTGCCATTAAATGGGCCGCTAATGGGGATCCTAATAAAACAATAAAAACAATAACAAATAAAAAATGCATGTGCGCCCAGGAAGTGTACTCAGTGTTTCCCATACATAGGCTCTACTTGGGCGCTGCGCCCAGGTAAATTGCGACCCGCCCAGGAAAAAAAAATCACTTTACGAATTTCCGTATTTTCTGAACTCGACTGGATGACCCGTGTTTTGTTGAGAGAGAGAAAGAGAGAGAGAGAGAGAGAGAGAGAGAGAGAGAGAGAGAGAGAGAGAGAGAGAGAGAGAGAGAGAGAGAGAGAGAGAGAAAGCGAGAGAGAAAATGAGAGGTGGGGGTCGGGTGAGCGTGAAGATGATGTACGCGTCATAAACTCATCATACATACAGCGCGGCAAACTGGATCAACTGCAGCACAAACGGAGCAGCCAGGGCTTATATCATCCAAGTTGGCTTCATTTTGCGTGCAAGCACGTTGTGTCTCTCCCGTTGAGTGTCCGTTCACGTGCTCTCTGTTTCTCAATGAATTTGGGTGCGACGTGAAGCAAGCTCAGTGTCACATTGTATCCTTTCATGTTTCTGAACTTGAGCAGAGTTTTACCATTAGAGGTCTTTCTTCACTGAGTACGCTGGACCCGTATGGTTCCGGGTTAATATTTTAAATGGTCAGTGGGGTCCGGGTCGGTCCTAGTTCATTACTTCGGGTCCCAAGTCTGTTTAATATTGTATGTAAAACCCGAGTCCATCGGAGAACGGCCGCGAGCGCTGTAATGTAAAGTCTGTCATCGAGACAGCAAGTAGACTTTTAAATCTGAAATAATTAATGGATTAAGCTTTTTTTAATCGGCAACAGAGAAATAGAAAGCAGAAGCGGTAAAAGTGTCTAATATAAATTATTACCATTATAACATCAGTCACATTTATAATCTATAGACCTGCACTGTCTATTAATAGGCTATACATAGTATTGTATATACAGTGCAAAAACATTAAGTGTTTTCGTAGTGCTTTGACAAACAGTGTCAGCTTTGTTTATGGCAAAGAAAGTTTGTGGTGGTTAGATTAATGAACTATAATGTGAAATTAATATTAATGTTTAATAAATCAAAGTATTGTGTTGTGTCACACATTATTTGTTCTTTGTCACATGTATAGTATACCATTTTTGTCGGTGGATGATGATTGCCCTTTTCACCAGCTACCACCACAAGAAATTTCAGATCTATGGGAAACACTGGTACTTGATATCAGTGTGATGTTTAGGAACATATTTGCAATTAAGCAGGAAACAGAAGCACCAATGACTTCCATGGTAAGAAAAAAAAACTTAAACATTGCTCAAAATATCTTCCTTTGTGTTCAGCTTAAATAATTTTTTACAGGTTTTGTAACAACAGAATTTTCATTTTTGGGTGAACTATCACTTTAAATACCCACCTTTGAACCATACAGGTACTGTGGCTGGGCGTTGGGCGGCTTGTCTCTCTGGAACTCTTGTGAAAACGGCAGTATCGTGCGAACAAACCTAAGATTAAAGAAAAAAAAATCTTCAGTCTCTTTCAGTCATTATATGATTTGACATCAAATAACAATATCCGTTTAATCAGGCAGGGCTCAGCATGTCCACTCTGAACCCATTTACAGGTAACAACACATGAAAATAACTCATCACAAAAGTCAACTCAGCTTTCAGATAAAGATGATTTTAAGGTAAAAGCTACAAATATTTCCTCTGACATGACCAGCTTTTGAAAGTTTGTCGTAACATAATGCAAAGGTAAAGAGGGAGGCATGTGAATAGTGATGGGCATCAATGAGCTATATGTATATTTCAATCTTAAACACCACCTTTTTTCAATATTTTATTATGTTCTTACCTTAACTTAGATGAATTAATACATACCTATCTTTTTCAATGCATGCACTTTTAATCTTTGTACAGTGCTTTGTGAATGTGAAGGCATTTAGCCTAGCCCCATTCATTACTATGGCTCCAAACAGGGATGAATTTAGAAGCCACCAAACACTTCCATGTTTTCCCTATTTAAAGACTGTTACATAAGTAGTTACACAAGTAAGTATGGTGGCACAAAATAAAACTTTTGTTTGGAGCCATAGGAATGAATGGGGCTAGGCTAATGCACATCAGAAAAGCGCTGTACAAAGATTAAAAGTGCACACATTAAAAAAATATAGGCATGTATTAATTCATTTAAGTTGAAGTAAGAACATAGTAAAGTATTGAAAAATGGTGGCGTTTTCCTTTAAAATCTCCAGAGAACCTGTAGACAACACCACAGAGTCATTCATGCACATCTCTTTTTAGAAATAAGCAAGGACTTTATTTGCATGCTGTGTTGAAGCCAACAATGTGTCTGTGTTTCTAAAAACCGAAAGCTTCAATCACTGCAGCCTCCAGGAGGTCCTCCTACCTGTCGTGAGCTGTATTAAGAGCGTAGCTGAGCTCTGATAGCGTCAGCTCGCTTTGAAAACCTATGATTACATTTGTCAGTTGCCAACAGGTCTAACCGCCTCGATAAACATGAAACCGGCCATCTCTCTCCTCATTCTCAATGAAATGTGTCAGAATCCTGTCACTCTTTGTACAGAATATTTTTACAGTGCAGACGTCAACAACACGTCAGCAAGCACTTGTTTTTGTTTGGTGCCTATACTGACAGATTATAGTGTTCACACTTTAAAGTGCAATTTAAGTATATAAAAAATATAATTTATGGTAAAAGGTAAGCTAATATCACGTTAAGGTGTTGGTTAGAGAGCATTTTCGAAATATCTGTCATCCCACTTTCAAGCAGATGGAACTTGGTCTTGTATGACTCAAATAGCTTTCTGGGGGTGTTGTCAAATGGGGAGACTTCTCCTAAAGTAACTTTGTTATTGAGCAGATCCGCCAACGTGAAGAACATGCCTTTAGGCTTTTTCATCTGTAGTTCAATCTTTACCCACACTTTCGTTTTGATCAACTAACAGTTCAGTTCTTGAAATACTTCCCAACTCATTCTGACACCTCATCATACTTTCTTTCCATTTCTCACTTGCTCTTAGAAATTTTTCAGCAATCATCTGCTAAAAGAAGTGTGATGTTAAAAGTGTGATGTTTAAAAAACAAAAATAGGGGTCATACTGTGCTCTGAAATATAATTAGGTTTGTGCTTTCTGACAGTGACTGTGCTTAAAAACTAAAGTACAAATCAGACAAACACTTTTTAGTAAAACAAAATTTAAAAAGAGACAATAATTTTAAAGGTCACGTTCTTCCTGATCCCATTTTCCAAACTTTAGTTAGTATGTAATGTTGCTGTTAAAGCATAAATAATACCTGTAAAATGATAAAGCTCAAAGTTCACTGCCAGGTGATATATTTTCTTTAACAGAAATCCCCTTTCAAAGCCTACAGCAAACGGCCGGTTTGGACTACAGCCCTCTACTTCCCAGCTGAATGACGTCAATATTAGAGTTTTTGACTAAACTCCGCCCACAGGAATACATCAGTCGCCAGCTAAGCTCCAACGGCACTGCTAAGCTAAGCTGCTGTCGAAACCTTAACACACTAAACATGCTACACAATCATTACAACTCGTTACAGGGCCGGATTATCCATAGACGGGACTGGGCGAGTGCCTTGGGGCACCAGGCAACCATACTAATACTGTATTTGACCCCCTTTCGCCTTCAGAACTGCCTTTAATTCTATGTGGCATTGATTTAACAAGGTGCTGAAAGCATTCTTTAGAAATGTTGGCCCATATTGATAGGATGGCATCTTGCAGTTGGAGATTTGTGGGATGCACATCCAGGGCATGAAGCTCCTGTTCCACCACATCCCAAAGATGCTCTATTGGGTTGAGTTCTGGTGACGGAGGCGGCCATTTTAGTACAGTGAACTCATTGTCATGTTCAAGAAACCAATTTGATATGATTCGTGCTTTGTGACATGGAGCATTATCCTGCTGGAAGTAGCCATCAGAGGATGGGTACATGGTGGTCAAAAAGGGATGGACATGGTCAGAAACAATGCTCAGGTAGGCAGTAGCATTTAAACGATGCCCAATTGGCACTAAGGTGCCTAAAGTGTGCCAAGAAAAACATTCCCCACACCATTACACCACCACCACCACCAGCCTGCACAGTGGTAACAAGGCATGATGGATCCATGTTCTCATTCTGTTTACGCCAAATTCTGACTCATCAAATTCTACCACCTGAATGTCTCAACAGAAATCAAGACTCATCAGACGAGGCAACATTTTTCCAGTCTTCAACTGTCCAATTTTGGTGAGCTCGTGCAAATTCTAGCCTCTTTTTCCTTTTTGTAGTGGAGATGAGTGGTGCCCGGTGAGGATCTGCCTAAGGTTCTGTGTGTTGTGGCTTCACAAATGCTTTGCTGCATACCTCGGTTGTAACTAATGGTTATTTCAGTCAAAGTTGCTCTTCTATCAGCTTGAATCAGTCTGCCCATTCTCCTCTGACCTCTAACATCAACAAGGCATTTTTACTCACAGGACTGCTGCATACTTGATGTTTTTCCCTTTTTCACACCATTCTTTTTAAACCCTAGAAATGGTTGTGTGTAAAAATCCCAGTAACTGAGCAGATTGTGAAATACTCCGACTTGCCCTGGCACCAACAACCATGCCATGCTCAAAATTGCTTAAATCACCTTTGTTTCCCATTCTGACATTCAGTTTGGAGTTCAGGAGATTGTCTTGACCAGAACCACACTCCTAAATGCATTGAAGCAACTGCCATGTGACTGGTTAATTAGATAATTGCATTAATGAGAAATTGAACAGGTGTTCCTCATAATCCTTTAGGTGAGTGTGTATTGCCATGTCACTCATCTCACTACAACATGCTATTAGGATATAACTTATTGTATGTGTGTGTATCTTATGCCTAGAAATAGTTAAGGGGATTGTATAATTCTTTTGGTTCATAACTTTCATCAATTGTGCATAATGACATGTGCAGCAACTGCATAGGGTTAAGTCTATTTAGTATTTTTCAGTAATGCAGTTATTTTGGGAAAAAGTGAATAATTACATTGCAGGCTGATTCAAGGTGTGCCCTACATCTTCTGCCTGGGGCTCCAAAAATTTTCAGTCAGGGGCTACAGTGCTCCTAATAACAACCAGTTAGTCTGGAGCTGTGAATGACTAGAGTTTAAAAAAAATTTTTAAATGTGGTTACCCTGGGGCACTACACTGTGGTAATCTGGGCCTGCACGTTACACATTTTTGATGGAGGGACTTCACAGAACAAGGAAGACATCAGTCCGTTTTTAGGACAATGAAAACAGCGGTACAAAAAGAAGTAAATTGTGTGAAAAATACTGCTTCTTTACACGTGAAACATGAACACATGTTATATTGGGCACTGTAAACACAATGAAAACAAAAACACAGGAAGAACGGGACCTTTAAAGGTATGACTGATTCACTGGGCCAGTTACCGGTTTCAAGGTATACCAAGGTTTTAAAGGGTCGAGGTTTCAATTAACATCTCTAAAAATGTAAGTTAGTATTTCATGACCCTTTAAGGTTATTACACCACCAAAATCTCTTATCGGCTCATGCCAAGTCAAGGTGTTTGGTCTTTTGACAAATAATCAAAGGGATGTTACTCAGATTACACTATAATATAAATCAAATCTGTGGAAATCTACATTAAAAAATGACATGTCCTCTGTATAAGTGCCATCCTGTAGAAACTGTAGTACCTGTTCGTGGAGCCGTTATAGCAGTAGTTGGGCAAGAAGTCATAGTTGAGCTCCCAGAAGACATGCAAAGTGATTCTGCCATAGGGCGCAGAGACGTTGTGGTTTGCCTCTCGGAACATGGCATCAAAACTGTCCAGTGTCAAAAATTTACCCAGGAGTTTATGGGTCATTCGGCTTATCTCCAGCAAACCCTCCAACTCCTAAACACACACAGATAAAAAAATCCACAGAAAATCACACTATTGTTTTTTTCCAAGCATGCACACGTCCCACAATAGTTTGCATGAAAACTGGTATGGACCTCTGGAACAATTTCCCAGTATTTTAAAATGCATATCACATTTAGATGTCTATTCATTTAAATGCCAAGTCGTACACAAAACAGAGCCAGACTCTAAATTATTTATGTTGTTCTGAATTTCACTTGAGCTATGAAAAAATCCATATTTTATTGATTTATTTAAAAAAAAAACGAATTAATAAAAACATGCACATCTGCTGTATTTAATTCGATAAGATTTAGAAAGATAAGGCACCATGATGGAGGTGAGGTCCTCGCTCTCAAAGCGGCTGATGGCAAGCTCCATGGATTTGTAAAGCGCGGAGGACACTCGCTGGGTTATCAGTCGGTTCAGGTCAATCGAACGACCCAGTAGCTGCAAAGCAGATGGACAAAACAAAATGAATGGACTTGAGAGCGTTTATAAAACGAAATGAAGACAAACATGTATAGAAGTG
Organism: Paramisgurnus dabryanus; assembly: GCF_030506205.2. Taxonomy (NCBI): domain Eukaryota; kingdom Metazoa; phylum Chordata; class Actinopteri; order Cypriniformes; family Cobitidae; genus Paramisgurnus; species Paramisgurnus dabryanus. Next base: position 25,123,487 of record NC_133343.1, on the reverse strand, counting down.
TGGGTGTCTTTACCTGGACGTGTCTCTGTTTGAGTAGCGTCTCGTAGCGGTTGGATGGGGGCCAGGGGATGTTAGCGCCCTGATTCTTACATTCAGCCCTTAGTCTCTTATCCAGAAGGAGACTACAGAGAAAAATCGTGTTAAATTATAAAACAGACGTGGGCCACCAAATGTGGAAATTAATCCGAATCAGCAGATGTTTTATTAAGGTTAAATCAAATATTACATTTACACTTGAAACTAGGGATGCTAACCAATTAATCGTGATTAATCGTTAGCAGAATAAAAGTTTTTGTTTACATCACATATGTGTGTAAACTGTGTATAATAAATATGTATATATATAAATATGAACACATTCATGTATAATTAAAAAAAAAAATTTTATATATTAAGTATTTATATTTATATATAATATAAATTATGCATAAATATACAAATGTATATACACATTTCTAAAACATATACATGCATGTGTGTACATTTATTTATACAAAGTTATTATACACAGTTCACACACATATATGATGTAAACAAAAACTTTTATTCTGCTAACGATTAATCGCGATTAATCGTTAAGCATCCCTACTTGAAACTAAATTAAAATCACATACAAAAAAAAAGGAAAGTGTGACATTACAAATATTCGTCTTGCTTAGTGTGCTTGAAAAAGTATACCATAGTTGTCTGTCACATTTGACATCTGTTCAAGTATAGCATTCTTCACATATGCACAAACACAAATGTATGCAATGATGATTTTTTTGCACAATTTTCATGCCTTTTCTAGTTTTACTGTGTATTATTTTGCAGTTTTTGTCCCTTTTCTTCTGTTTAAATGACTTCTGTATAGCAGCCATCCAATAAAGCACATTGTGTGCTTTGTGAAAAGAATAGGTCTTATACAATAATAAAACCAAATTGAAAACCATGAAATGGCAAACTAAAGTGACAATTAAAGGATCTGATTCATTCAATTACCTTTTTGTTTGCCGACTGACAAATGTTTGCAAAAAAACATGAATAGGCTTATAGGAATAGTTTAATCTTTGCCTCAACAAACATTTAAGCTTGATGTATGGCACTTTAAACCATAAAAATATTTTTATAGAAAAAACATTGTGCAGAACTGCTTCCTACCTTCCGGCAAGCACTTTGTAGTAGGCGAAAATCTGATCTGCGAGTTTGTAGACAAACTGGTCAAAGCAGAGATTCACCTGGCACAAAAAATAAAAGGTCAAAGTCAAATACACCATCACGCAAAAGCAAAGCAATATACAGACAAACCATCAAATGTACACAGAGGAAAAGTGATTCAAAATTTTGTTGGTCTTACCTCAGCCTCAATCTCATCATAAAGGAACTGCTTTTTAAACTTGGTGAGGGCGTAGTGTGCACTGTCATTGTACAGGTCAAGTGAATACAACACATATCTGTGGAGATCAGACAGATTTCATATAGTTTAATTGCAATAATCCTTTTATATGCCTTAGTACACATTTGACAGAAATGACAATATAGCTTGTTAGCTGGAAATGTCACTAAATTTGCCGCCCATTTAACTTGTTCATGAATGTCTGAAGGTTTGTTTTGTCCCTTACTCCATCATAGATGCCTCTTTAATCTCCAGGATGTGGTCGGTGAGGATCCAGGGCACGGACATCTCAATTGGGAATTGGATGCGGCGGCCCATTGTGAGCTCTAGAAAGAACTCACGGAACCAGAGCTGGGACAAATCACAGCACTGCTGCAGTGTCTCTGAAATACAACATGCATGCATTAGATTAACAACCACTGATCCAATACATTAAAGACAAGTGTCCAACTATACAGCTTCAGGAAATGTGTGAAATGCTTACAGTACCATAGACAACAGGCTAGTCTAGAAAATTGCAAGGGCTTTTTGCAAGAGTTTAATGCTAATTACATGAATTCTCCCAACGAAAAATGCTACTGATTGATGTGTGGGTTTTTTTGGTTATGCATTACCCAAGTACTTCCTGTGCAGTTTCACTATGTAAACAATGTGTGTACCGTGTAATTACACATTTTATTTTTCTTTACATGGTCGACATGAGCTAAAAAAAAAATCACAGATAATGTTTTTTTTCATACATCCGTTCTTCATTTTAGCATGTTTATTGTTTTAATAGCTTGATTGTCTTAACAGTGCCCGTTTAAGTAAGGGATAATGTATAGGTAGCCGGTTGTTATACAGGGTTCCCACACCTTAGTTAACTTCAAATTCAAGGACCATTCACGGACTTTCCAGGTCCAATACCCTCAAATTCAAGGACTAAATGTGGGGACACATTTGAAGTAAGAGCAAGGTTACATTGTGTTACCTTTTAAGACACATTGTTACAGTTCCTTTCGAGGGAACTCGCGCTGCGTCACTGCGGTGACACTTTGGGGATGCCTTCAGGGGTAAGTGGGTCTGAATGTGTATATCAAATTCAACCAATGGTGAGGCTTAACAACAAAGACTGGGTGACGCGGGAGCCAGGAAGTATATCGCTATCTAAAATATTGCCAAAGACAGCGTTACAGGGACGCATGAAGTATGGCAAGGGAGACGCAGCGTCTCGTTCCCTCCTCAGTGAACAACTGTTACATACATAACCAGAGACGTTTTTAAGTGTCAAACACAACTATTCAACTATGCAAAAAAGCTTTTTGGTATGAATATACACTATCGCATACAGAAGATATAAGCTTTTAAAGCAAACAATTTAGCATGTGTGCTTAAAAAGTCTAATATGGATTTTTTCCAGAAAACTTCTCAAAAGAAGCACTTTCAATGACCTGTATCCATGTCTGTATATTTTCAAAAACCTCCCAGGGCCTTGAATTTTTTCCCACAGATTCACAAACTTTCAAGGATTTCAAGGACCGGTGGGAACCCTGTTTATGGCAGAAATAAGCTATAAAAATATTTTTTTATTACACTGAAGGGGCTTATTTCACGATAACAACCGGCTGCCAGAACATTATCCGGATTATTAAATGGCCATTTACCTCATTATAAGGAAAGGAACATTAAATATCAATTTGAAATACTTTATAAGCTAATTTCAACGAATGCAGAACTACCGCGAGCATATAATAGTTTATAAACGATTGAAATTCCACGAGAGGGCGTATTTGTTCCTCAGACGTTGCACAATAAACTTGACGCCCAAATGTAGCATTTAAGTCTTGTTTGAGAAGTGGGAGGCAAACGAATGTCCCGTAGTGAACTGCTATAAATCATCTTATATTTGTGTGTTGGCTTAATGGAATCTAAGCTTTCAAACGATGTGCCGCATGACCGTATATTTTAAAGATTTAATGCTTCCGAGGGAGGGGGTGTGCTATGTATTGCACAGTGATCCTTATCAGGTTATGATAGACAAGACTTTCAAATGTCACGAGTGCACCATTAAGTTTAATCATTGGTAAATATAATTTGATATATGTTATTAAAAAAAACATATTTATATTTAATTTTAATGTAATATTAACTCATTTCTTGCCAGCCTTTTTTGAAAAGTTGCCTGCCAGCATTTTTTGTGATTTTTACAAAAGTTTCACAAAATGCCTTCAAGGAAAATTTTCTTCAAAAAGTATATAAACATAGATATATATCAAATGTGAGAATAGACTCTCTGCTTTAAACAAACTATAAAAAAAACAAACAAACAAAAAACAAACATTTCATCCTATCTATATATTTTTCTCTGCTTATAAACTCTTAAATATGTGTATTTTTCTTCAAAAATAAATAGCATTTTTGTGAAGGAATAAAGATTCGGATTCAGAATAAAGATCAAAACATACACAGTTTAAAAAAAATATTGCTTCAGTTTTTTATAAGCTGGGTAAGTGTGCCATTTAGTGCATAATCGCGGTATTACGGATAACCATAAAAACAGGAACACGTTTTTCATGCAAATGTATTCTCTTAATTGATGAGATAATTCGTCAATGGCGGGGAAAGAGTTAAACTTTACCTGCCAAAATGATTTGTTGCATTCAGGTTACCGTGTGTTATTAGTTTTAAGTGGTTCTTATCTGGGAATAATAAACCTGCAAATGTCACGACTGGCCAATCAGAATCAACCATTCGAAAGAGCCATGTAATAAATGTTAATACCGGTACATTACATTTCCCCATCGACTACTGAAATGTACATTGACAATTGTAAGTGCTGTGAAAAGCAAATTTTGTTTTGATTTGACATTATTTCTGTGATAAATCAAGTCACAGTTGCTGTCCATACAGCTTAACTCAAACTGAACCCAACACATTTTTGGGCAGTCCATCAGCCTTACCGCTGAAGTTGAGCACGTGAGTGTAGAAGAAGGACTCGCGATGAAACTTCTCGATGTCCAGGATGGTGGGCCCCTCCAGACTGCTGCGCAGAGTTTTCTTAGCACCGCTCTTATCAGCAACCAGAGACTCCAGCATCGTCCTGACCATATACAGCTACGCGGAGGAACAGAGAAAAAAAGCAGATGAAAGGAGAGGAACTCTGAAGAATAAAGAGAGCCAAACTTCAGACTGCATTACATATAATAGAATCTGCTTTCAGCCAGTCCTTCACACACAGACCCACATCTCCATTCTGCACATAATCTTGCCACAAGTGGGTGGACTCCCTGGGGCGATGGGGGCCGACCTACTATGCATTTTGTTCTGAGTGCATTACCGTGATGATGGAGGGGACCAGATGGCAAAGCTTTCTGGGAGAAATATTGGTCTCAAAGAAAAAGTATCCATAACTCTGAAATTGTATTGTATTTAATTGTTTTAAACAAAATTGTGAATTTTTTACATTTATACCTTTGAATATTTGACAGCAAACTGCCAGCTGACAAAGAAACCATCCCAAAAGCTCTAATAGATTTAATAGGGTTCTAATGGGAAGTGTATTTGTGTTAATAGAAACTATAATAATCTACTGGTAATGTTTGACTTCTATTGGTGGGATGTTATCTGGCGAATGGGAACCAATATGCAATGCATTCAAAAGAGCTGTGCCGGAGAAGCATTTGCATCCGAGTATGTTTCTGGCCTAAGGGTTTGCACTGTGGCTGCATGAAACAATGTAAACAGAGGGCCACATACTTGAGTGCTGGAGGGTCCTACGGCCCGCCGGGGAACTTTGATATCGAATCCGCCTTTAGGGTCTTTCTCGCCTCGCAGCGCCGGGTCGTTGTGTGGCTCTCTGCCCGTCTCCCAATCACAAATGGTCTTACGGATGGCTTGGAGGACACTGCAAAAATATCACTATCAGACTATGGACTCATCATCACTACAGCAGTATGACAGAAAGATCATTCATTTAAATGTTCATCCAAAAAAATGACCCTCACCCTCATAAATAATCTTCACAAGACATATAAAAGTTAATATATTACACAATTCATATGAAGATCTTTATAATACTTTATTGACACTGGTACATTCTTCACTTTTTCTTTCCTTATGCATTCCAGGTTAGAAACAACATAAGAATAAGTTAAAGGAAAACACCACCGTTTTTTTATATTTTACTATGTTCTTACCTCAACGTAGACAAATTAATAAATGCAGTACCTATCTTTTTTTAATGCGTGCCCTTAGTCTTTATACAGCACGTCGTGAATATGTTAGCATTTAGCAGATTAAGCAGATAAAAACTTTCGCCAATATTACTGCGCCTGAGGTCGAAGTGCTGCAAACTAAGCGATCTTCCCCCATACAATGTAGTTCTAATTTTTATCCACCTAAAAAATCCACGTTTTGTTGTATGCCACCATACTTGTGTAACAGTCTTTAAATAGGGAAAACATGGAAGTGTTTGGTGGCTTCTAAATTCATACCGGTTTGGATCCTAAGAAATGTATGGGGCTAGGCTAAATGCTAACACATTCACAATGCGCTGTACAAAGATTAAGTACACGCATTGAAAAAAGATAGGGATGTATTAATTCATCTAAGTTGAGGTAAGAACATAGTAAAATATAGAAAAAACGGCGGGGTATTCCTTTAAAGACCATTTTAATTCCTGGGGACACTGTTCCTTTAAGATGGCTCGGCTATACAATTGTACCTCTGGACGACATTCTTCTTCTTTTTGATGGCCTGGCGCAGTGGCTCTCTTAGCGTCACTTGAGCAAAGTCCTGCAGGGCTGCGTAGATGGTGTGACGGATAGCGTGGTTAAAGACGCTCTCCATTCGGCCCATCAGAACCTGCAGGCCTTTTATCATGGCAATAACCTGAACACAACCAGTAACAAGCGTTTTATTATAGTGGTACAGGCACAACAAAATCTAAAGTCTCTCAAAAATTAAACTACATATAAAAAGAAATAAATACAGAAGCATAAAATAATCATTAAAAAAAATTATTATTTCAATTACTGCCATCCACTAGCTGATAGCTGAACGAATCAGTCAGCATCCAAACGATCACATAAACTGATGGATCACTGAAGTATGATATTTAATAATCAGATTTGTGTGAATTAGTTCTAAGAAAATGCAACAACCTTTAAAGTAAACCTTTAAAGCTTTTTGTCATGCTGGGAATTCTGGCTTTGATCCCTTTTGGTTTCAAAGCACACAGACACACAAAGCCTATCAATGCTCAGTGACAGTAGAGCAGCCGCATGCTACACAGCTTTGAACGTGCAGCTGTATTACTGACCTCCACCAGGGCAAATTTCTCCTCGCTGGTGTAGTTGTATCTGGTAGCACGTTCATACTCCTCAGCATTGTCTGGGCATTCTTTGTTGGAGTATTTGTCTGTGGGGTGCACCAATTTCCATGAATACTGCAAAAGAAAAAAAAGTGCTCATTTTTCATATGCATACTTGCAGATAGGGATTAAGATGGTCAACGGACGTATCAGCTCAGCCAGCTGGGTTTGTTATGGTGATTTTAGAGAGAGTTGTTGTTGGAGATTAGCTTATACCTTATACCCAAAACTAAATGTTTGGGCACATTTTCCACCAATGAAACAAAAATCGCAATATCTGTCTATCATAAATGGCTATCCAAACATCTGATGTAGTATAAAAAAAATAAAAATGAACAAACATACACAAATTGTAGAAATCATGGTCTATTCTCCAAAATAACTAATAGCTACAAAGAAGAAAATCCATTTAGCTAATTGACAAGAACCTTCTGCCGCTTGTGTCCATGGCAACAGTACTTCACAAGAACAACAGTATGAAATGTTTAGGTTTGAAATAAAAGTTTTTTAAGAAATAAAGCTCTCTTTTGTGAAGGGATGAGCTGGTGCTTAGTTAGCCAAGACTTCAGTAAATGCATCAGGCTGGCTTTTTTGCCTATTGAAGTGTGCAGGTCCTCAGATATTACGCACTGACCGAAAATAGTTCCCTTAGTAATTTTCTATAGCAGGGGACTATTTTCGGGCACTGCGTAATATCATTGTGCCTCCTGAAGCCACGTTACGGCAGCAAAGTCCTTGATTAATACGCCAGAATGAGAGTATAGTTCCTAACCATATCTGCCTAGAAAATTGCAACTTTTAATTTTTCATCGGCCTTAGTACACGATGTAAATACAGAAGAGTCAAGTTTTAAATAGAAAAAATATCGAAACTCTTTGGTTATTTTTTGTGCAATGCTAATGGTCTAATCAGATTCAATGGATTATGCTAAGCTATGCTAAAAGTGGTAGCGCCAGACCTGAAGATCAGCTGAATGGATTCCAAAACGGTAAGAATCAAGTGTCTAACTCTAGGGGAGCTATAAAATGCCAAACCTCTCTGGAGTTTTAAAAATATATGTATGCATTCCCTTTTGTGTCTTTTAACTCTTTCACCGCCATTGACGAGATATCTCGTCAATTAAGAGAAAACGCTTCCCCGCCAATGACGAGATTTTCCGTCTTTTCGCAATACCGCTATTATCCACCAGGTGGCTTCCGCAACTTTTTAAACCCGGAAGTATTGCCCTATGGCAAGCGGCTGCATGTACGTGTCTGTTTTAGAGATCCCTCTGAATGGGATCTCTATGAAAAGTCAGTCACAAAAATGGAATTATCTCTGCTTTTTGCTCAAAATGTGGTGTTTTTGCAGAAACCTACCCATATTCAAAAGCTGATTACAAAAGAACCACTGAAGGTAGGATAAAACGGTTTTTTTGTTTGAAAGCAGAGGGTCTGTTCTTTCATTTGGTATGTTATATTATATGTTTATATATTTAAAGAAGATAATTTTCTGGAAGGCATTAAACTGCTGGCTGGAAATTTTTTTTAAAACGCTGGCGGTGAAAGAGTTAATCATGATGTCTCTTCCTTGCGTTTCTGCAGGGTTGAAAAAGTACATGAGCCACCTAGAGGAGGTGATGTTGACGCAAGTTATTTCGGATTTTTACTCTTCAAACATTATAACCTATGGGTGTTCAATGTGATGTTATAACCTTTTCTATATTAAAATATGATTGTGGTCTTAATTATGTGATGTGTTGTTAATTATGTATTCACTCATTTTTATTGGTCAATGATGTTTCTTCATTGTAATTGGTCATGTGAACATTTTAATACAATGAAGTTTAAAAAGTGTGTTGATGCCTGATGAAGATCATACGATCGAAACGTTGCTAATAGAGAGATTTTGATAAATTTTTGCAAGAAGATAGTGTGTGAGATGTTCTGAGTTTGTGTCTATATTTGGACTTCATTGTCTTCTCCTACGCACCTATCAATTACCTACAGGTGTGCGACATTTACTTGTAATTGATGCATTCCCTTTTGTGAAATATCAGTCCATTGGAGACCAAAATTTGGACATTTTTCAGTGATATTGGGGTTTTTTTACTCAAAAATTTATACTGGAGGGCAACAGGAAATCAGTGACAGAAAGAGAAGGAACATGATTAGGGTACATCACAGATTGGACTCAAACCTGCTAAACCCACTTAAGCCCCAAGTCTTAGCATGTTCATCTGCAACAGACTGAATTTCACAGTTCCAATACAGACTGGACCAACTTTCAACTAGTTTGGGGCACGTAAAGTCAATTTATGTGCTAAGGATCAGAATTTTCTCAATTCTCAGTATATAAATCTGGGTGTGACAGCCACACTTACCACTTCCATGACTTGTGCGCTCCACTGAGAGAGTAGCTGTAGGCCTTGCAGAGCCAGATCAAACAACTTCCTGTACTCGGAGTCTGTCTTCTGGGACTCTTGCCGCCCTGAACCTGTCACCACCTGAGAAACCCAGAAAATGATGAAAGTTAGACAGTTTAAATCCTTAACAAGATAAAAAATAATATTAGCATACAGAAACCATTTGAAAAGCAAATTGATGAGGGAATAATATGTCTTCAAGCAAGTTAATTGACAACAGAGAAGGCAAAAACAAGAAAATTACAAAAAATCATTATAATGAAAACAATAATATTCATTATTAATTAATACAAATTTTTTTAAATGATTTTAACACTGTATTAGGGTCAACAGGGTATCTGTATAGGTAGTGTTTGTGTCTCTAAAATGAAGTTAAAGCCACAATATGTAGAATTTTCACCACTAGAGGTCGCTATTACACAATAATAATAACAAAGGTGAAGCTTAAAGGGATAGTTCACCCAAAATGAAAATTCTGTCATAATTTACTCACTCTCATGTTGTTACAAACCTGTATAAATTTCTTTGCTCTTGAGAAATGCTTGTAACCAAACCGTTTATGGACCCCATTTACTTCCATAGTATTCTTTGTCCTACTATGGAAGTCAATGGGGTCCACGAATAGTTTGGCTACAAACATTCCTAAAAATATCTTCCTTCACATTCATCAGAACAAAGAAATTTATATGGGTTTGTAACAACATGAGAGTGAGTAAATGAAGACACAATTTTCATTTTTGGGTGAACTCTCTCTTTAATGACATAATTAAGGAGAGATGAACAATGGGAGATGTTGTTTCACCATCCAGAGAGCTATGAAACTAGCTAACCATGTTCACAGATGAGGTGATAAATTCATGTTTTTTACCTGTACATTTGATTTCTCACTCAGAATATATGGGTCTTTATACATAAAACAGATAAATATTTATAAAAAATAATTGGACATAAACACGTATTGATAGAATTTTTAGATGAGAAAAGTTTGATTTCAATCATCATTAATTTCATATTGACACCTTCGGCATGGTCTTACTTGCCGAAAGATGATATATGTAAAAAAAACAGCCGATTATGGCTTTAGCTGAGCAACATATTTTTGGGGTTGATTGCATGGGGATTGTCATAGTTGGGGGTCCTTGTTTTCAAAAAGCCTTCTTTAGATCACTGCTATACTTGATTTCCTCCTACAAATACAGAAGCTCTATTTTCAAACGAATAAACAGGAAACGTCCCACAGATGTGCTTCTGATGCACAAGAACTTTCAAAATCTATGACACCTACTGAACGAAAAGTTTCCACCCCCTCTTCTCCCCATAAGACAGCTGCCATTGCAAACAACAGGCGTGAGATATCATCCACATGATGATACCTTCTCATCTGCCTGTGTTACGGTCACATTGCTTCAATTCCAGGACAGCCAACCCCCCTCACATTTCCATATTCATCACTGTGAATTCTGACCACAGGAGTTTCTGATCGACCGCAAGCTCAAAGTTGCTGAGATTGAGCTGTGAAACCAATCGGCTGTGAAAAAAGGGAATCTTCTATGAAGCGAGAGCTGTTTGCCCTCCCACAGTTAATGAATATTCCTGGCTGCACGTACTAATGTTTTTACACAAGCCAAAATGCGTTCGGAAATAGCGGTGCTGGCACTGCAGCATCAGATTCTCATTAAGCTGTATGATTCTGAGATTTCGTTTCATAGCTACTAATAAGAAGGATCATTAACTTTACAGGAAAATATTGAGCCAAAGAGATGAAAATAGAGTCCTCATTAAAAAAACACAAACAAACATTTCGGTCACGCAGGAACTTCCTCATTGCTCTGCTTTTTTGGTGCACATTTATTAGAAATGTTAATTTTTATTTTGTAATAAAATGATTAAGGCAATATAGATCAAAGATCATTGTAATGCTTTACAACAAGGTTGTATTTGAAGAGCACAGATGCGATGCACGCTACGTCGCATGTAGGACAACTCACAGGTATCGCACACCTGACGTGCACATTCAATAGCGCAAGCTTAGTCAGACAGGGTCTACTTACAGATACAAAATATAAAGGGGTTTTGCATCTGAGCTCCTCATTTTATGCATTTACCATTAGTAAATGCATTTTCTAACATGAATAACAATGAGCAACATAGTTTATCAGAATTTATTAAAGTGCACCTATTTCTTGCTTAAAACAACGTTATTTTGTGTATTTGGTATAATACAATGTGTTCACATGGTTTATGGTTCAAAAAACACATTATTTTCCACGTAACGTACATTTTTGCAGCTCCATATTTCACTCTCTTCCTTAAACACACGAATTTAGTACTAAACTTATCATTTTGAAAAGCTCTGTCCCTGATTGGCCAGCTAATCTGTACGTTGTGATTGGCCTGAATACCTCTGACGTCAGCCGGAAATGTGACGCTTCTTGCCATGTTTAAGAGATTCGGTCACAATGCAATACTAACAGGAGTTAACTTATAGACTGAGTCCGAAGCAGGAGAAATTATGATAACGTCGGTCTTGTCTACATCAGCAGTGGAGCTATTCAGACTAAGTTTAACCCTGTGTTATCTTGTTTCACACCCTGCATAAAGCAATGTTTCACACTAGTAATTTTGAAAGGGACTTAAGCCAGGATTACGACCCGCCACAGCAGGGTTTCTTTGTTTCAGTTCAAGTCTGGCTTCAATCCAACCCTAACAAATGGATAAATAATTGAGTGAATGCGATGCTAAAAAGGCCATTTGGTTTTGCCAGTCACTGAATCACAGGACAAATGACCAAAATCTTTAATGAGCAAACCTAGTGAGAGCAAGTTATTTGGCATATTAAGTAACAGTCATATCACCGCACTGCCAACACCTCTGCAGTATGAGTCAGTGCACTGTGAATGAGGCATCAGTCAATGAAGAAAATACTTGCCTCACTGTTGCTGTACCGGGCGAGCTCAGAAATGAAGCGCATGTGGTCATCACGGATTTGTATCATCTGCTCACAGATATTATACTGCGGACTACTGCCTGTCGATGTGCATGACCACCTAGAGAAAAAAAGAGGAACGGGAATTAAACCAAAACAGTAGAGTTGTGTTCATTAAAGTAATTTGCAGATTTAGCGTTCCCTTTTAAAGACGCATCTAACAGGATAAAGACCACGTCTTATAGGGCACTCACCTGGACTTGTTTTCCTCATAGTGAGCACTGGTTTTGATGTAGCGGGACAGTTCAATCTGCATGTCACCAAACAGAGGCACCACCTGCAGTTGCTGTAGGGGCGGCACATAATTCATTTATTTAAGATGGGACAATGCACATTAATAGCAATGCAATACATAGGAGGATGAAATATGCCAAATCTAGCCATACAGGCTAATTTTCATTTGTAGTCCCAACATCTGTTCATTAACATCGTAAGTAGTTAGTTGAGACACACTGCTGTTTGCACAGTATTAACATACATTGAATGTGTTTTGTGATCTCTGCTAGATTACTTAGAAATGAAAGGCAATCTGATTTTATCACCACATCAGTGTGGAAGTTATACAACATGTGGTTGCTTTTAAATATACTTTTATGTTGTGATATCAGGACCTATTGGTAATTACACTTTGAATGCATTGTGGTCACATGCATTTCTGACTGCTTTTGAATGTGGTCTGGGTGGCACGTACCGCAGCTTCATTGTGTTTGCAGTAAGAAAAGCAATTTTGTTTTCTTCAAGTGTCAGAGATACTTCACTTTGTCAAATCAAGAGCATCCCTACACACAAACCTTGAAAAACTTGTCAATCTTTGTAAGGTTGATTCTTTTCTTGGCATCCAATTTGTAGATGTTGCTGTTGTTTCCATCCATCAGATAGAGACCAAAGCCCATTACCTACAAGACAGCAGATGTCAGTTCACGACTTTAAAACTAACAATGTCTGACACTGCAATAAAATCAAGTGAATATGTCAATTAGAAAAATTATCCGTACAAATAAAGCACTCTGATGGTACTAAGAATGCACAGGCTTGAAATGTTAATTTTACTTACGCTACTTTACTTTATTGTCCACGTAGTAGAAATTTGTCTCTGGCTTCACATACATCAGTACAACATTACATAACACATAAAATACAATAAAATAAATATTATGAACTTACTTTGAGCAACATGTGTTTCTCACTGGGAGTGAGGTACATCTTGTTTTCATAGTACTCTACGCAGAGGTTGACAATATCTGCCAACAGCTCATCATATCCATTGATCACCTCAAGCTGTTGCTGTAGGGACTGAAACAAAGATATCAAGTTATTATCAATAACTTAGACACACAGAGTTTGTCTGAAGCACAGCAGCCTGCATTTGTGTTCATTAAGTTGCCTCATAAAGCCACACTGGCTCAATAACTGATGTATAGTCTTCAGGAATTGCTTTAGGCCACATAAAACACAAGGATGTTATATTAAAATTGCAAACAGAATCAACAGCCTTGGTTTATTTTAAATAATGTTAAACTGAAATCATGTATGAGCTTTTTAACATAAAATAGTGAATGAACAGTGCACTGTGTTCATGGCATCTATCTATATATCTACACAACAGTCACCCACCAATCTAAGGGTGCCCAAGCACGATTGTCCCCCCTCGCTACTGCCCCTTAAAGTAAAGCGCTGTCTTAACACTGGAGTCCATCGTAATGTTAAGCCTGTGCTTTTTTATTTTGTTTGGGGCATGACGACACACAGCCCTCTCACATGCCAATCATATTGCTTAGTTGATCTGTTGCTTGTGCAGCTCAGACATTTACGTAACTCTGCTGCGTGCAAACAAAGGTTTTTACGAAGGCAGATGAAGGTGAGTAGTGGCGCAATTGATGCTTCTCCTTTTGAACAACCACGCTCTTGCAGGCACGGTACGGAGCGATCGCGATCACACTAGTCCAATGAACCAGGCATTTGCGGGGGAAGGCTTTGGGGGTCAAATGCGCTCTGGTGTATTTTGGTATAATGTGAGTGCGCCCTAATGTATAAGACCTTGTCAATTATATAAACCATCTGCCAGATGCATTGATATATTAAATGATGCAGATTTACCTGAGTGATCTTGTTGTGGTTAGCCAAGAACATGGATAAGTTCTGAGATTCCTGAATGGAGGACGGCTCAGCCATTTTCCTCAGGAACTGAGCAGCTCTAACAGACAAAAGATTAACGAGAAATGGAATGAGGTGGTAATTAATGCAGGACATAAAAAATATGACCAGGTCAAGCAGCATGTGTAATTACTGCCAATTATAACAGTTATTTAGGGCACAAAGAGAAAGAGAGAGTGAAATAAACAAGTAAAATGGAAAGCAAGGAAGACTGCAAGGAAGCAATGAGAAAAATGTTGAGAAATTTGACATTTCATCTAGTTTGGAAGTCAGCCACGGAGGAAATAAAATTAAATTTATTTTCTTAAACCCCTGGTTAATGCATTTTTTTTTAAACCATTCAAGATTCATGGCAGTTTTGGAATTCACATCCCAAACACTAGATAGCATTCTTCTTGTCTCTGAACTTAAAACAGTGACAGGAAGTACTAGCTTAGGGGCGCGCCACATATTTTTGCTAAGGTTTGCATATGGTGCGGTGTTCTTAATCGATAGCATTCCTAAAATTATATCCTATTATATAACCAAAACAGGAAAAAACAATATATCGTCTTTGTTTACACTATCGCCACATATCACACCACATGCACCGTGATACGGATCCGATCGCGAGATTCTTGGCGATACACACCCATGTACAACTGATAAGAGCAGAGAGTATAAAACAAACCCACTATCTTGGGAACTTTGTAAATACAATGACTAAACAGATCTAGATTCTGATTTTGTCTTTGAAATAAATTTACACAGACAGTGTGGACCCAAGTATCCTTGTTTTTATTAAGAGACTGAAAATAAGTCTAAATACAAATTAACAATTTGTTTCTGTAGCTCAATTAATAGAGATTAGCGCCAGCAACAGCAAGGTCATGGGTTCAGTTCCCAATATAGGGTATAATGTTTGTATGTGTGTAAATGTAAGAGCAAAAATACAACACTAAGCACATGACATTATAACACTGCACAGAATGCATCCACAAAAATTATCAGCCTCAGGGAAAAAAATATTCCTGCTACGTTTTGCTTTTCTTGAAACTGTGACAGAATTTTGATAATGTTTTAAATCGAAACATATAGGCTACCAATAGTACTATTTATATACTTACCCATTAGTGATTTCTAAGTAAGCAGTACTAATCCATATTGTATTTAAACTATCAACCAATTTATTACACTGACATAAGATTGGTTGTTGTGTGCATATTATGGATATATAATTCACTCAGATGTGGATCTAAATCCATTACCTATCCAACATGAAATCATCTGACCTACATTTTCTCACAAAAAATGCAGAAGACAATTGACCAGCAAAGTCCAGACAGAGCTTTACTGCCATCTAGAGGCACTAATGAAGGGACTAAAGGCAAAAGCACAGTTCAGGAACATTTCATGGTTACCTCTTGTAGGCCGAATGGTCATTTTTCACACTGCACTTCATGTTCTTAAGTTCATCAAGCACTGCAAACATGTTGATGAACTTCCCCAGTGTAAGAAGATAGGCTTCAGACACAAAGTCCTTCCTACGCTCTGCGTGACAAAGGCGTCGCACTTCCCCACAGAAGCGATCTATTGCTGTTCGCTGAAAGAGGAACGTGAAAAAGAACATCAGCACTTCGGTGACTATAAAACCAGGGCATAGTTTCAGAGATCACATTACCTGAAAATACATGAAGTTCATCAGTTTGGTGACTTCAGGCTCCAGCACCTCCACTGTCTTCTCATAGATTTCCACTCTGTTGGGCTGTTCATTACACTTCACCTGAGAGAGGTCAACATAGCAGAGAACATCAAAAAAAATGCACTTTTGAAAATAAGTATAGCTGCTTTTCAAACTTAACAGGTTGCAGTAAGAGCTCTCAAAAAGTCGTGACTCATGATGGTGGTAGACTTTTTTTTTTAAGAATGCTGGGTGGTTGAAACCTTGTGGTTTGAGGGGCCTGTGGTGTGAACAGCCTATGACTTGAAAAGCCTGTGGTGTGATGTAAGGCATTTGTAGAGCAAAGAGCCGATGACATGAGGAGCCTGTAGTATGAGGTGAGTAGGGCTGGGACGATAAATCGTGCGATTCTGCCTGCTATATTTCTCAATGAATTATGGTGAAATGTCACTACATCCAATCGCCAGAGAGTACACTCATGCAAAATCTTAATATGCACTCCAAAAGTATTACTTTTCGCAGCTCTACAAAATGCCTACAATCATATTTATATCACTGTTCATCAAACCTTTTCAGGTATTTTATAATAATAAAGAATATTTATAATGATTACGTTTGACGAGTGTTGCCTTTTCAAATGCATGTTATAAACGACTCAAACTCAGTGATTTTAGATTAACAAGGACTTCCTACTGATCAAAGAGCCATAATACATACAAGAGCTGTGCACAATATCACTTTTGCGATTTAGAATCGATATCAGATTATTAGTATGAATCGCAGTTGTAGGGATGTAGGGAGTTGTAGGCAGTCTGTGGCGTGAGGAGCCCATGACATGAGACGCCTGTAGTGTGAGGTGAAGCTGTTGAAGAGTAAAGAGCCTGTTGCGTGAGGAGCCTATGACATGAGGAGCCTGTAGTGCGAGGCGACGCAGTTGAAAAGCAAAGAGCCTGTTGCGTGAGGAACCTATGACATGATGAGCCCTTAGTGTGAGGTGACGAAGTTGAAGATCAAAGAGCCTATTGCGTGAGGAACCTATGACATGAAAAGCCTGTAGTGTGAGGCGACGCAGTTGTAGAGCAAAGAGCCTGTGTGTGAGAAGCCTATGACATGAGGAGCCTGTAGTGTGAGGTGATGCAGTTGAAGAGCAAAAAGCTTGTGGTGTGAGGAGCCTATGAAATGAGGAGACTGTAGCGTGAGGTTAGGCAGTTGTAAGGCAAAGAGCCTGTGGCATGAGGAGCCTATGGCATGATGAGGCTATGACATGAGGAGCCTGAAGTGTGAGGCGACGCAGTTGAAGAGCAAAGAGCCTGCTGCGTGAGGAACCTATGACTTGAGGAGACTGTAAAGTGAGGTGACGCAGTTGTAGAGCAAAGAGCCTGTGGCATGAGGAGCCTATGACATGAGGAGCCTATGACATGAGGAGCCTATGACATGAGGAGCCTATGACATGAGGAGCCTATGACATGAGGAGCCTATGACATGAGGAGCCTGTAGTGTGAGGTGATGCAGTTGTAGGGCAAAAAGCCTGTGGCATAAGGAGCCTATGGCATGAGGAGGCTATGACATGAGGAGCCTGAAGTGTGAGGCGACGCAGTTGAAGAGCAAAGAGCCTGCTGCGTGAGGAACCTATGACTTGAGGAGACTGTAACGTGAGGTGACGCAGTTGTAGAGCAAAGAGCTTGTGGCATGAGGAGCCTATGACATGAGGAGCCTATGACATGAGGAGCCTATGACATGAGGAGCCTATGACATGAGGAGCCTATGACATGAGGAGCCTATGACATGAGGAGCCTATGACATGAGGAGCCTATGACATGAGGAGCCTATGACATGAGGAGCCTGTAGTGTGAGGTGATGCAGTTGTAGGGCAAAAAGCCTGTGGCATAAGGAGCCTATGACATGAGGAGCCTGTAGTGTGAGGCGACGCAGTTGAAGAGCAAAAAGCCTGTTGCATGAGGAACCTATGACTTGAGGAGACTGTAGCGTGAGGCGACGCAGTTGTAGAGCAAAGAGCCTGTGGCATGAGGAGCCTATGACATGAGGAGCCTGTAGTGTGAGGCGACGCAGTTGAAGAGCAAAGAGCCTGTTGCGTGAGGAACCTATGACATGAAAAGCCTGTAGTGTGAGGCGACGCAGTTGTAGAGCAAAGAGCCTGTGTGTGAGAAGCCTATGACATGAGGAGCCTGTAGTGTGAGGTGATGCAGATGAAGAGCAAAAAGCTTGTGGTGTGAGGAGCCTATGAAATGAGGAGACTGTAGCGTGAGGTTAGGCAGTTGTAAGGCAAAGAGCCTGTGGCATGAGGAGCCTGAAGTGTGAGGCGACGCAGTTGAAGAGCAAAGAGCCTGTGGCGTGAGGAGCCTATGACATGAGGAGCCTGAAGTGTGAGGCGACGCAGTTGAAGAGCAAAGAGCCTGTTGCGTGAGGAACCTATGACTTGAGGAGACTGTAGCGTGAGGCGACGCAGTTGTAGAGCAAAGAGCCTGTGGCATGAGGAGCCTATGACATGAGGAGCCTGTAGTGTGAGGCGACGCAGTTGAAGAGCAAAGAGCCTGTTGCGTGAGGAACCTATGACATGAAAAGCCTGTAGTGTGAGGCGACGCAGTTGTAGAGCAAAGAGCCTGTGTGTGAGAAGCCTATGACATGAGGAGCCTGTAGTGTGAGGTGATGCAGTTGAAAAGCAAAAAGCCTGTGGCATGAGGAGCCTATGACATGAGGAGCCTATGACATGAGGAGCCTATGACATGAGGAGCCTATGACATGAGGAGCCTGAAGTGTGAGGCGACGCAGTTGAAGAGCAAAGAGCCTGTTGCGTGAAGAACCTATGACTTGAGGAAACTGTAGCGTGAGGCGACGCAGTTGTAGAGCAAAGAGCCTGTGGCATGAGGAGCCTATGACATGAGGAGCCTGTAGTGTGAGGCGACGCAGTTGAAGAGCAAAGAGCCTGTGGCATGAGAAGCCTATGACATGAGGAGCCTATAGTGTGAGGCGACGCAGTTGAAGAGCAAAGAGCCTGTGTGTGAGAAGCCCATGACATGAGGAGCCTGTAGTGTGAGGTGATGCAGTTGAAGAGCAAAAAGCTTGTGGTGTGAGGAGCCTATGAAATGAGGAGACTGTAGCGTGAGGTAAGGCAGTTGTAAGGCAAAGAGCCTGTGGCATGAGGAGCCTGAAGTGTGAGGCGAAGCAGTTGAAGAGCAAAGAGCCTGTTGCGTGAGGAACCTATGACTTGAGGAGACTGTAGCGTGAGGTGACGCAGTTGTAGAGCAAAGAGCCTGTGGCATGAGGAGCCTGTGGCATGAGGAGCCTATAGCCAAGTTTCCATCCACTTGTCAATCGAATTATCTGAAGTTCGGTAAAAAAACGTATGCGAATAAAGCGGGTGAAAGTGTGTTTCCATCCAACGGCTTTAAAGCGAATAAAAACCTGTACGTAATGACGTCACATGCTGTTTTGCGATCAAATTGGTATATCGAATTGATTTGAGACATTTGAAGGTGTTTCCATTCATTTTCACACTGAATCGCACAATATTTAAGCAAACATTTGCGAACAAAGTTTTGCTAGACAAAATGGGTTGCGCCATACAAGTTATAAGTGCTTATGTGCCAGCTGAGCTGATAGCGACATATCAAGCTATAATAATAAGAAAATGACGTTAACATCAAATTGCTATGATTATGCAGATGCATGTAAATGCCCGACGACAACGGAGGCATTAACGTGAAATTATAGTCCGGATCAATGCTTAACGTAAATGAGAACGACAAATATCTTTCCTGATCTGTTAATATTGGAAGCCAATGAAACTACGAGGGTTCTTTGGCCGAGGACCCATCTCATCAAGGTCGAATTTGCTTTTATTTTCCCTCTGGCACCGTTGCGAGATAACTCTCTTTTTTTAAACACATATCGCTGTTTGAGCACCTTACATTTACTCCGGAGGACGTCCCACGTCTTGTCATAACCATTGTTGGACATTTCCTTTGCGAGTTCCTAATAAATTATGGCATTTCTTAGATTTTTGCTATCTAAAATAGAGCTGTAATCGTGCCTTAAAAGTTAGGCCTGAAATAACCGGAGCCCGACAGAATGCAGCCCGAACCCGAAAGCACATTTAGATTGAAAGCTTTTTAAAAGCCCGAACCCGTTTACAGCCAGATATTATTTAAATGTGCGCACGCAAACAGCTTTTATCAAGAATGAGTAATTTACAAATGTTTTAACATTATGTATTAATGACTAACTGGGCTACACGTCACTTGGAAGTTGAAACAAAGAAAAAAAATAAGTCATCTGTATTCTGTAACTAACATCTCGTTCTTAATAGGCATATGCAATAAATTATAAATAGGCCAACATGCCAATAAAAACAATAATTTCTTAACGAATTAAATTAAGATAATACATTCTGAATAAGATGGTTATTTGAGAATAACGAAATTAAGATAAAGGTTCCGTGGGATTTGCTTCGACATGCCAACATTAGTCTATATCCTCTGTCTAAATTATGTATTTAGTTAAACATTAAAAAACCTTTACTCACCATGATTAGGCTACATTTTTGTTGAGGAAATTATTAAATCCACTGTAAATGGCTTCAGCGTGGTCCTGCGCTTACTGATAGGGCATTCAGCAGGATTGAACTTGACCGCTCATTTACCGTGCAAAGGCGGAGCACGAGCCCGTTGAAAATGTTAGAAATGAAGCCCGAATCCGACCGAACCCATCGGGTTCGGGCAAAGATCTTCAGCTCTAAAATAGCCGTTATTTTCTCTGGTAAATTAAATTTTAAATGAATCTCGTCTCGTCGTGTGTCCACTTACATATGACTTTGTTGACACACGCCATGTGTGCCACCAGAGCGGACCTAAAACTTTTTCTTCTTTGTTTTGTGTGTGGGTTGCAACCATAAAATGACCTAAACCTTAATCGCAAATCATTATTTATTCGGCAAATAACGTTTCCATCAGCGTTTATCGCATAAGCCACATATCGATCAAGATAAAATCCGATGAGATCGAACGTATTTCTTTTGAGTCGATATTCATGAAATTCAATCGAATTTTACTGTTTCCATAAGGCATTTTTCATTCGATATCACTTAATTCGGATAAAAACATGTGGATGGAAACATGGCTTATGACATGAGGAGCCTATGACATGAGGAGCCTATGACATGAGGAGCCTATGACATGAGGAGCCTATGACATGAGGAGCCTATGACATGAGGTGCCTGTAGTGTGAGGTGATGCAGTTGTAGGGCAAAAAGCCTGGGGCATAAGGAGCCTATGACATGAGGAGCCGGTAGTGTGAGGTGACGCAGTTGAAGAGCAAAGAGCCTGTTGCGTGAGGAACCTACACTCGAAGAAAAGATGTGTTAATTTTAACACTGTTTGTATTATCCTATTTAACACATTATGTGTAATTTTAACAAATTATGTGTTATTTCGTGTTGATTTTGAGTTCAAATAAATAGAAGGGACAACACAAGATGTGTTAAAACAACACAGAGATTTGTTAAGTTAAGGACAACACACTAGATGTGTTGTTCTTAACTAGACACAAGATGTATTATTTTAACACATTCGTTTTAGGAGTGTATGACATAAGGAGACTGTATTGTGAGGTGAGGCAGTTGTGGGGAAGAGTCTGTGGTGTAAGGAGCCTATCGTGTGAGGTGAGACTTTGATGTGGGTTAATTACCTGAGGAATGGCTCTTGAGCAGCTCCTCCATGTGTAAAGCATCACGGCATACTCCTGACCTTCTTCCAACATCTCATTCTATAACACAGCAAAATCCCATCATGAAATAATTGAATGCGTATACACTTTTTGCACAAACACAAGTCAAGCACAGACCCAAACTACATAGAATGTATTCTCAAAAAAAAAAACTTAATTCTCAAAGAATCTGTTTGAGATTTCACTCGCGGTCCCCTGAATGAGGTAGTGTGTCAATGCAGTACTTTCTCCAACAATGAATCCTCACTGATGCCAAGCACTTCTTGACAGTGATTACCTCTCGCTAATAAAGCCCATAGTAGTTTCCTATTCAACACAAAACCTATTCAGAGCGGCACAGTCCGACGGGCCAGGTTTCTTGAATCAGCACAGTGGATGCGAACAATGAAGACATCTAATGGGCTGCCCTAAAACCATTCAAGCCACTGACAGATTTTAGCAGGGTTTCCAGAGGGCTGGTTTGAGCATTTGGGGTCAGAGTTCTGATGAAGCTGAGGTTTAAGCCAACAACGCAATAATTTAAAGTAGGGCGGCCTGTGAAAACGGAGTTATGTACACAACCACTTTGTGTGGAAAGGTTGAAAGGGTCTTACCATGTTGGAGTGGACGGTGGCCTGCTCGATGTATCGTGCTATGCCTGTCACGAAGGCATTGCGGTCCTCAAAGTTGGTGTTGAAGTTGGGCTAGGATAGTAGAAACATACAGTGTAAAGCAGTGTAAGAAATGTACAATTTTTAAAGGATATTTATAACTTTGGTATTCCAAATCTGGATTTAGAGAGTCATTTTTTTCACTGTTTAGCAGTTTTGTATTATTTTATACAGTACTGGGCATACAGTATGTTTTATACATCATTTAAATGATGTGCGTTTAACATTTAAATATAAAGAGCAGATTTACAGTCAGGTGTTACCTGGTAAATAAGGGAGGACGGAAGAGGTTCAATGCAGGGCTGCTGATCTGGGAGCGGCAGCTCCTCCAGCAGGTCCACGTTGGACAGAGCATCTTCTAAAGTCACTGTAGATGCCATGACTCTGAAGAAGGAGGTAAAACAAAAAAAAAGTTAAAATGTATCCAAGAACAGGCTCACACTCTGTCTGAAACAGCATTTCATTTGTGATGCTTTTTGAAAATGTGCTGTGCACCATATGCAAATTGAAGCAACCAAACGAAATACCATGTTTGCCAAAACACCACAGAGCATTTGGCGAGGAATTCTGTATCCCATAATCCAATGAGCTAGGCCTGCCTTTTTACTTTAAGTGATGAATGTATCAAAAACAAGAACAGCAATGTGTTTTCCCCCTAAATTAATACTTTAATAAAATAATTCATTTATTTCTACAATGTGGGACACCACCAAAAATAATATCTGACAGTATCTGGTAGGCCTACTTACAGCATATACTGCGCAGTGTCTCTCTACACGGCTTTGATATCAAGCCTCAACACACACAAAGGAAATGTTGATAAAACCATGGCAACAAAGTCAAGCAAGCGAAAGTTTTATAGCTGACATGAAAAAATAAGATCTAAAACAAACTGTTCTCTTCCTAACGATGGCAGCTTTTCACACCTCACAGCTCTTGACTGTCAAAACGAAAGTTTCCTAGTACATTAGAAATCTGCGCTCTTACTCCTCGGTTCTTCTCTTCCTCTTTTGGTGCAAAACCTAAGGCATGTTTTATTATCGATGACAGAGATACAGAAACGGCTGACAGGACACTGAAAGGACAAGAGATTAATAGAGACAATGCATGCTTGAGGAAGTGGAGCTGGGCTAATGTGATCTTAAACAGATTATTGCAGATAAGATGGAGTCAGATAAATACTGAAATATCTGGCTGTGAAAACCAGAAGATGATGGAAAGCAATAGAGGGGAGATTAGGGCTTCGCTATATACTGAAATATTGCAGATGCGCACTTCGCAAAAGTTTGATTAAAATTAAATTTTAATATTTAAACAGGTTGTGTATAGTCAAAGTTTTAGCAAAGACAATGGCACATAAATGAGTGATTGCGTGTGCTCTGACGTGTGGAAGATAATAACAATAAAACAATAAAAAAGTAAGACGTATGTGTTATTTTATTTGTTTTAAAAATATTCTAATAAATTTAAACTTAAAGCATTATCTTATATAGCACAATAAAAGTTATAGCATTTTTCTTAAATATCATGCAGCCCTACTGAAGATGACGTGTCTATACTTTCTAATTCATTCTTTAAATAATAACATCATGTCATAAACAACATTACACATACTGGGTTTCAGGCATTTATATGTTCACATTGTGAAGAGTGTAAACTAGTGGTTCTCAAACTTTATGGTGTGCCTCGCCCTACCACTAAACAAAATTCATAACATAAAACAATCCCAAGCATTAAATAAAACAGAACATTATAAAATAGTGATGTTGATTGGTAGCCAAACCTTTCTGAGGTTTAATTACACAGAATTTATGATAAATTAATGTATTTTATAGATGGTTTCAGCAGTAACAACATAAACAAGCGGCTTTCGTGGTGAACACGTAACTTCCGGTAAACTTCGCTAAGAATAAATAACAACAAAGTACTTTAAACGTAGTGTATTTATATAACAAGCAAAATAAACAACACGTAGATTACCTAGGAAACCAAAACATTCGTTATTTTCGACGAGATATTTGTATAAGAGTTCAGTTTAGCAGCTAGTCAAACCATAAAAAAATCTAAAACCGGAAGTAAAGTTCAGACCAGACGCGTATCGCTTGGCCACACATCCGTCCGATTAAACCGCCTATAAAATGTCATAAAACTGTTTGTCGTTTCTACGATCACAAATGCATCACATGGTTTTAAAGGGACAGCAAGTAGGATTTACCCCCATCTAGTGGTGAAATTGTATTTTGCATTCAAACGAATAGTGCTCTCTAGCACCTCGCTTTTCCAAATGCGTGACATGGAAGCCTCCCGTTCAACGTTAATAAAGATAAGAAATACTAAGCTTACAAAGAAAAGTAATTTCATTGGCAGAGGTCATTTGACACCAATGAGGACATATTTATGAATAAAGACATTGATTTTGATTAATAAAACACTTAAAATCCTACTTACAGTCCCTTTAAAGTTTTAGTAATCCTTACCTTACCAATCTGTTACCTTCTGCTAAAGCCGCGCTTGTAAAGTTGATCGATCTGCATTTTCTTGATCAGATTCGGCTCGTATTGATAAGGTAGTAAAGATGATATTGTCAGTATTGCATTGGGAGCTTATCTCCCAAACATGGTAAGGGCGCTCCTTACCATGTTTGGAAGATAAGCCCCGAATCAGAGGTATTCAGGCCAATCGCAACGTTCTGGTTAGCTGATCAATCGGAGTACACTGTGCTTTTCAGAAAGATGAGTTTTGTACAAAATCAATGCATTTCAGGGAGGCAGGGCATAGAAGAGCAACAATAATGTACGATATGTGGAAAATAATGAATCATAAACCAATTACACACAATATCGTTGTTTTTGGCAATATAATAGGCGCTGTTTAATACCAGGTGTAAAGGCCTAAAACCAGGGACCACAGAGAGTCCCGAGTGTGAGAGACAGATAGTGAGAGAGAAAGAGAGAGGAAGCGAACAGTAGACAAAAGCAGAAGGAGGCAAAGGATCAGGAAGCGACGGACTGCAGGAAACAGTCAAAAGGAGCAGAACAGAGATTAAACCACTTCAGGCTATCAACAACAACAAACCATCCCTCAAGCAATAAAGTCACGTTATCACACACACACATACACACATTGCTAGACAGCTGCGATTGCCAAAAGCATTTGTCCGAGCAGCTGCGATCTTAAAGCAACAGTGACTTAAAGGTGACACAATGAGATCTGGTGAAACAGTTTAAAAACACTAAACCCTTTAAAAGACTAATTGATCAACATTTTAATCTATCAGAGAGAAACGCAGACATTTTACAATGTTCCTATCGTGCTAAAAACCCTTTCTAATGGGGAACTTGTGGCGTAACACAGAGGCCGTTTCTCCATCTGAAGGCTGCGGCCTCTGGAGGTCACATTTCTAAGATGCGCATCATAAAAATTGTCTAATTTCAGAATATTAACAAATAACATTATAAAGTTGACTACTATTTAAGTTTATCATAAATTGTTGTAGTATGTTTATCATTTGCGAATGTAATGCTCCGTTAACTCAAATGAACCAGGCTTGATGACGTATGCAGCCTGCATATGCGACCTCCGGAGGCTGCAGCCTTCCGATTTAGAAACGTCCAGAGGCAAGTAATTTCCTTGCCTTCTTTCGGAAACAAGGTCGTTGCATTGTCACCTTCTCCATCGCCACCAGGATTTTCCACAATGGCGCTCGTTTATCCTCTCTTTTTTTGTGAAAATTGCCGCTCCAAATCCACCAAGTAAACAACTGTGTTTAGGTCTGCCACCTTGTTATACGTCACGCGAGTGACAGCGGAACGCCGCAAATGAGATGAGAGAGGAGAGAAACGATTGGGTCTGATTGGTGAATTAAAAGGGTTTGGTTTTACCCTGTATGAGTGTGTTAGCAGGTTTGACTGATATAATAGCATATTTGATTGTAATGTAAATACGTGAACACGTGAATGCAGCATTTAAATACAGGGAAATACTGTATATGCAAGTGAATCGCCGTCATTTAAAATGAAGATCGCATTTATGTATGAATCGAGATTGTGATTCTTTTTTGATTAATCATGCAGCCCTAACCTGTAACACCTCTACTTGCACAAGATACATATTCATAAACAGGTAGCCAAGCAATCCTGTCAGCAATGGCATCTTCAAACAGAGTAAAACTATTTCCATAAATTTCCAAAATAGGTGAATTTAAAGCAGGAATCCCTGCAGGTAAGTATCTATAATTCATCTCAGCAGGAAGCAGGAATGTTAGAGGGTTAGAAAAACATCAAAGCTCGGTCTTGTGGTTTTCTGTCAAAGACAAATACAGCTTCTGATGACGTAATCTAGTACTTTTCACAGTAGTTTCCTTGCACCAAACATGTACTTGTACTCCTTACGTGACATAAGAATTCAGTCATACACTTCTGAACACAAACCACAAAGCCATTTTTTTTCTGCTGTTAAGCAAAGGGGAAGTCGCCTTGAGACAGCTGGCCATCGTTCCTTTTTTAATACTCCATACGGTTCTTAAATTGATGTTCAGATGACACATTTAAAAATGCTGATGTGCAAGCAGAAATCTCATTCATCCTGGTCACACACTGAGAAGTAAACCACAACATTTGGCTAAATAACCCCTGACAAAGTGTCAAAGTAACTAGAGGACGACAGCAAGTAAAGCAGTCGATTTCTTCACAAGCCTAGTCATGCCCCTGCAAAAATGCACATCTAAATATTTCTCTTTTGGGTAGATTAAGATCAAGCACCCTTTTATGGATGGGGGTGTGGCTGAGGAGATTAAATTTGTTATACATATCTAGACTATTACCCTGATCTATGCAATCAGATATGCAATTTTTGCCAAATGAGAGATTAAAAGAATGCAAATAGTTAAGCACACTACATTGAAGGAAGTTGAGTCATATACAGGGACCAATATATTACAAAAAAAACCCACACTAGCAACAATCTATACACGTTTACATGTTAACCATTAAAACTGAAAGGTTTTTTTCTTTGCGCTTTCAAAAACCATCATGTACACACGGCAACGCTGTAAAAATCGTCTACATTAACACGGATCCACAATTCTGTATGTACTTCTGTATGAGTTTACTGGCTAGCTAGGTAGCTAGCTACTGTATAAACACATTTTGGTGTTTGCTAGTTACACTATAATAACATTGATCAAATGTTTCCAACTGTTATCATCAAAACTTACTTAACGATAAGTCCTTGAGCTCAAATGCAGCAAATGTGGCTTCTGTGGTAGTCAAATCCTGGAAAATGGAGGGAAATCCTCCCATTAAGTGATACATAGAGGTTTTTTTAGATCGTGGGTGTGGGAGAGGTTCATTTTTAGACACTACCTTTTTATTTTCTCACCTAAATGTTTTCTCAGTCAGTGTATTTGTATTTACAATGGTATAATGTTGTTGCACACTAGCTTACACAAGGATGTTTTGGTAAATTTATATAATTAACATGAATACATGCAAAGATGGACATTTTGAAATGATTTTGTGTGCTGTGCAGGATTCAAGAAATGATCTGTGCATGTTATGGAAGAATGCAAATACATGCAGGGGGTGTGGCCTTCAGTAAGCAGTGTGCTGAGAAATGTGCAGGGTAGAAATTCAACTGCGGTTTTTCGATTAATCGTTTTTTTTTTAAACGTGGTCAATTCAGAATCGATTCTCAAAGAGCAGAATCGATTTTTTCTTTCATATTTATTTCTGCAAACATTGAACGAAAGATTTACGTTAATCGAATAACTAGTTTTCTTCACTAGATGTCACCCTCTTTTTTGCCTTGCGCGATGTTACCAAGGAGCGAGAGGCAAGCCTGTCATTCATTCATGGTTTCAGGTGCTTCATCGATTTGATTAATTTCCCACTTGTAACCTGCTGTTCACTGTTCTTTTTATTAATATAGTATTTGTATTAAATCTATTATCATTGAGTTGAATCGAGAATAAAAACTGGCCCGAGAACCAGAATCGAAAATTGAATCGAGAATCGAAAAGCGCATTTTTTACAGTCTAACACCTCGTAATGGGAAGGAGGCTGAGAGTGAGACCCACGACGACATGTGCGCAAGAGAGGAAATCAAATTGGACCAACATGAACCTAATGTGCATTTCAAGATAGAATTATAGTTGTATATAAAATGACATATTTAACAGTGCTATAAGTAAACGTTATAGCAGAATAAAAAACTTGCGTTCATACGTTCGCATTATGAAATGAGCATGTATGAAGATAATTTCATCATTTTTACAACGCAATGTAAACTTTATATTACACAACAACAGCATTTGTCATATAAACGGATTTGAAATGATCATGTGCTGACTGTCGCGCGTCACATAGATGACAGAGTCAAGTGAGATCTGCTTAACTCAGCGGTAAGTTTAATTTCATCTCAAGTATCAAAGGGTTTGTGCTCTCTAAAAACGGGCGAGCAAAAAGCACGCGCAGGGTTAATGTACTTGTCACTGACGGCTCACAACTGCGCGGGATAGGCTATGTATGTGTGCTTGTTGTCAGTGAGATTACTTCTCACAAACACGCTCAAGCACGGGATATGTGTTCTCGTCAATGACGGGCATTACATCCGCAGAATTCCGCGGAGTTTTCAGCCAAAATCTGTGGGCGCGAATTCCGTTTGGGCTCCTATACTCCTGCTGCTGTTTACTGTAAGTTGTCACGTTATTGTTTGTAACTGGTCTGAATCATTTTTTTACAGTGTTTCCCACAGGATTTTGAGAGACTTGTGGCGGCAATGACGTCACACTCTAATTAGCATATATGTGACGTCATCACGTGTTTGCTTTTGATCCGGTTTGATCGAGTGTTGGCACCTTAAATATGTTTCACTTCTACTCTTTGATCTGTCACGTTATATTGCATTTTAACACAACTGATTGCTATTATTTACATATTATCAGTTCTGTTGTCAGACATAAAATGAGCAGACTATAGCCCTATTCGGATGGGATTAGTTTTACGGTTGTAGATGGCGTAATGTAATTTTACCACAGGACGTCTGTAATATTGATGGTCAATTCGGACGGGATTAGAAATCTCAGTTAAACATTCAGAAGTGGGAGGGGTAACTCGATTGCGCAGCAGGTCACCTCTCTCGTCGTCATGTGCACGTTGCTTCTTGATATCAACATGACACAGACGAGAAAAACTCGAAACACTGTGTTTAATTTCAGTTTGGGTAGAACGTCAGTTTCAGGAACAGTTCTGTGCCTCTGAGAAGTGAATTTGACTTTTTAAAGTTTGTGTCGTGTTATTCAGGAACTGACTTGCCACTGACTTGTTTTTTTCGCCTAGAATACAAGTAAATGCTTAAGCGCTTTTATATTTGAAAGAAAACCGCAAAATAACATAAAATTACGAAACGTACCCGTATGTTTACAGCTGGTATATAAATCACCATACATTTACATTGCTCTTCTCATCAATGTCTTGTTATGAGCCCCTTTTTATTTAAATGCGAGTTTTATTGTCGCGTATAGCGCAGACAATTGGGTGCATATTCGGAAATATGAGAGAATACACAGTAACTGTTACACAAAGTTACTACAAAACACGTGCGCAGGCATATCGCATTATAGCGAGGGAGAGAACGGGTGTGTGTGGGAAACACTAATGCTAACCTTTCGTCAAGTCATCGCCGTCTTCTCTGTCAGTAAAATCTGTGACTGTTGACGTTTACGCGAAAAAGAAAGTACAGTATACAGAGGAACGGACATTGAAACACCGCCACCTTTTCACGCTCATGAGAGAGAGAGAGAGAGAGAGAGAGAGAGAGAGAGAGAGAGAGAGAGAGAGAGAGAGAGAGAGAGAGAGAGAGAGAGAGAGAGAGGGGCGCGCGCTGCGCGCTGCATGCAACATAGAAAGGGAGGGCGCGCTGGGTGCTTGCAACAATGAATTAAGACGTTTTTAAACAGTAAAATATAAATGTAAATGGGGATCATGAAAAATCTATTTGTGGCGGCCAGCGCTGATTCTGTGGCGGTGCGCCACGAATAAATCAACGTATGGGAAACACTGTTTTATATATAAATTTTTTATACATAACATGATATCTCTGTTTCAAACATTAAGGAAAAAGGTAATCCAGACAGCCCAGTTTATGACTGTCACTGTTAATAATTTTGTGATTGAATTACGGTGTGTTTTTGATGCGCTGGGGCGGGGGGTTTGGTGCCTAGATATCCGTTCGAATTTGATTTTTCTTAAAAGTGACAGACCTAGTACTAATACACACTTACACACCAAAGAAAATGTAAAAACGTGAATTTGACAATAGGTGCTCTTTAAGTTCCCTGTAATAGGCAACTCCGCCCTTTTTTCAAATTCCCTTGTTTATTCCCATTCATTTCTGTTAATTCCCATATATTCCTCTTAATTCCCATGTAAAGTTTCCAGCCTTGAAAATTCTCAGAATTTTACATCCCTATCGCCCACAGACGCCCTCTGTAATCAGGAGAGAAGTGGTCGAAAGTGAACAAAAGAGACGGATTAAAGTACCAGGTGTAAATGTGATGTCTCTCTTGTCCACTTGTGATCCGATCGACCAAAACGCATCTTAATACCAGTTAGAAACAGCCTCAGAGTCAGAATAAAGTTATAAAGACACTCAGAAAACTTTAGCAAACACATAACATTAGCCTGGGAACCTTCCACAACCCTTTAGTATTGTGTCAGTTAATGCAGAGGAAGCACATCTCTTATCGTTCTGATAAAAAGTTCGCCTTTTTTATTTATGGCCACTTTAAGGTCACACTTGTGATCTTTTACCATCAGTTGTTTAACTGACTGCATCTGCACTGGTGATAGCTGCTCACTAAAGAGACTAAACATTTTGCTACATAACTAGGAAATCTACATTCAGCACAATTGTGACCTAGCTGTCGACCAGTGG
Organism: Paramisgurnus dabryanus; assembly: GCF_030506205.2. Lineage (NCBI taxonomy): Eukaryota > Metazoa > Chordata > Actinopteri > Cypriniformes > Cobitidae > Paramisgurnus > Paramisgurnus dabryanus. The sequence goes on along the minus strand of NC_133343.1, from coordinate 25,092,232 downwards.
ACTGATCAATATCACAGTTTGCAAAAAAATGTTATGCCTTTAACACATGTGGCACAGACATGTTGCCATCTTTTCGAAATGTTCACACTTAGTTTGTTGCAAACATTTTCAGCGTGTAGGCAGTCACACCTTCCTCGTAGCGGCCTTGGTAGTACAAAATGCATAACAAGAACCCTGCACTGCTTTGCCACAGATACAAATCATTTTAACACTTTAAACTACCTTGCACTGCCATGCATACTGTACGTCATGGGGCGATGAACATTAGGTTATTACATTAAAGTAAATCAAAGTGTCTCTATTTGCGTCCTTCAAAACCAATTTAGATGATCGGTTTAAATCAAAAAGTTTAAGAGAAACAAACAAATTCCTACAACAGCATTATCAGCATCTCACAGGGGTGTGGACTTCATGAATGTCCTGTCTAATCCACAAATCCCAATGTCCCAAAATTGTGAATGATGTCTTCATTTTCAGTCCAGACAAGAGCTGGATAAGAGGGGAAGGTTGACTGAGATCATAAAGGGTGGTATCAGAGATATAGACTGAACCACCCCTGACAAATCTGTTCATCCATGATTAATCTTAATCTCTTTTGAGGAAACAAACCAACAGTGTTTTGATGAACACTGTTCACTTTGCTATGATTGACTTAAGTTGGTTGTTATGGTTAGAGGTTGATCAACTAGCATTAAATAACTTTCAAGTTTTTACAAAAGGCCATTTCTAAAAACATAAAACGTGTATAAACAATTTAATATTAGGAGACAGACATCATTATAGAAGTAATAAATATATTTGGCACAAATTGCAACGCTATGCTTCTAAAACATACAACTGTATATAACAGTAACACTACTACCCAAGAGTGTTTCCTACAATTTCAGTAAAACTGTGCAAATTACACTACAACTACGCTACAAGCAAGCAGGCGACAAACAACAACGCTCCCAAAATAGTAAACTAAGTCTGTGTAATATAAATGTAATATATAAAGCTTTAATAATAGGGGCGTTTTAGTTTGTCGCGTCGAGCCCTCACGGTTTGGAATGTATGTTGCGTTTACTCACGCGCATTCGTGTGTCCAGGCCCACCTCAGCCACAAAACTTCAAACAAATGAAAGGAATGAAAAAAACACCGCTTGTGTCATATAAAAATCCCATTCACAACAAAACTAACTTACCCGAAAGCCGACTGTTTAAAAGTTACGACAAATAAACTGTATGTAAAAAAGACAACACCCAGAATGAAAGTAAGTCACGGCTCCGCTTTACCCACCCTTTACTTGAGTTTTCCAGGACAAACTATCCGCTCCAGCTAGTCAAGCGTGCATTTTGTGTTGTGATTTTGAAGCCTGCGGAGGGTGAGGGAGAACTCTCGAAGTCGTTTTCGTCGGTTAATCCGCTGAAGTTTGGAATTGCTGAGGGAGTTTGCGGAGGAATGTTGCCCGTAGTAAATGTTGTCGCGGGCCCGGAGCTTGAGCTGGAGTTCCTGTTGCGCTCTACAGGGAAATTCAACAGGAAACTTCAGTGCCGCGCGCACGCCAGCAGGGGGCGTTCAGGATCAAAGTCATTAAAGTACTCAGTGACGTCGTTAAGTGTGTTTGACTTTGCAGCACTGCACAGACCGATCGGCGTATGACATAAAAGCACCGCGAGAACGGTACGTCGAAGCACTCTCGCGATACTTTGCTGTTGTACGCCGATCGGTCTGCGCAGTAGCGTATTAAGTCGACCACACCTATTCACTTGTGGCTACGGGTTTAGCTATGAACCTAATGAGGACATTGGCAACACAACACAAACCACAAAAAGGTTAAGAGAGATGGAGAAAAAACCCAAATAAAAATATTTATCATACTTTAATATTTACTACTATAAATTATAGAATACTGTATAATATTGTAATGTATATAGAGCTTATTATAGTAAATACTAAATATACTGCACTATTTTTCTATAATAATCTATAAATTGCTGATTATACACCACTACTTATTAATATTAAAATCCTAAACAAACAATATTGCAGCTTTTCCTTTTATACATTTGCCATTACATCTATGCACAATTTAACCTCCTTTTCAAATACTTCAGAAAATTTCCTTATTATCTGTGAATTTACAACTGAACATGAAATTTACATAAAACACCATTTATAATGATATCAGCAAACAAAATTACTTTAATATAGCAACTTTCCATACAGCTTGAAGTCAATACAACACAACACATACATAGTCCTAAACAAAGACTACAAATGTAGTCTGCAATTTTCATTGTTAGGTTAAATTATGTACAATATTTACATTTGAGATATTGTTAGGACGTCCTAATGGTGTTATACATAATCAGATCACCTGCACATTGAATTTCTAATGGCATACCTTTCTCACATATTCACTGTAGTTTAAGTTTTACACCTGACGGTAGGATTCTCCACAAAACAGAATACGTTAGTATCTCAGCGCATGATTTGTGCTGTATACAGACCAATTTAACACACGTTTCACTCACAAGTTTACAGAAACAAACTCTTCCTTCTGTAGCTATGAAAACTATTGTGATTTTGTCTCTTTCTTGTGTATATGATGTCAGACATTCTGGTGACAACAAACAACAACAATACAGCAGCTGTCATTCAGCAGTACAATAAATATCTGTCTTGTGTTCATTGCACTGGATTGTAGTACCATGTTCTGTTAACACTGTTCAAACCCGGCCATCAGCGACAGCGCCAAAGACTCCACTGTAAGACAACACAGTTTATAATTTGCATTATACTCATGATTCACATTTTCCAGTTTGAGGTCAGCATAAGATTTAAATATAAAATACAGTAAATATACCTCCGGTTTCACAGACAAGGCTTAAGGGTAATTCTAAATTAAAACACACATGTTTGAGCTGTATCAACTGAAAATAACTTGCGCTTACAGATCTTAAAATATTCCAGTGGCATTGATTTGCCATTGATACACACCAGTAACTTTTGTTCTGAGCCATGCTTATAAAACATGCTTACACGTAATCTTAATTAAACTAAACCATAGTCCTGGCTTTAGCTAAGCCTTGCCTGTGAAACCAACCCATAAACTTTACAAAGGGCTTACAGTGAGGAAACGAGCCTCTGCAGACAGCCTTGTTTAAAATCGTCACCAGAAACATGTGACAGTTTTTAAAATCCGACTCCATTTTGTCAATCGATTCGATTCTGAGAAAAAAAAAACATTTTTAAGGAATTGTACTCTATAAGGCATGGAAAAAGTTAAATGGTTAATAGGGAAGTGAAACCTGATCAAAAATGAAGTGAAAACTGCAACAGCACGTGACTAGAAAAGAACATCTGTAGAGAACCCTTCGGTTATTAAAAAATAAACTTACTTCCATGCCCCAAAACCAGCCTGCCATCTGTCTGAGAAGATCAAAACTAAATTTAGCACTTTCATGATGGCCTCCTTAACAAAACTGACCTGCAAAGATAGTGACCTGAATTAATGCATGAAAAATAGTAATAAATTAAATGTTTAGAAGTCAAACTAGGCCAAATCTCATGGGAACACATTGCATATTATATATAGAGCATTATAATTAGATTTTAGCATTATAATAGAATAATAAATGTAATAGCAAAAGTGTAATAGTGGCATCATTGTTTTTGTGCAAGACTGAAGTGAACAACTGACATAAATTTTCTGACCAGTGCAACTCTAATTGATTATTTGAAGTATAGCTTACTTTCTCTCGAAGCAGACATCGGTCATGAATGGTGGACAAATATCTGTAGTGGATTTTGATCAGCTGGTCCAGGTCCTTTGCCTCCTGTACTTGATGTTGAAATTCTAAACCTGTACTGTGTAAGATCTGTGGGTGTAAGGTAAGCAAAAGTCGGTGATGTAAAAGATCAACATTTAAAAGGCACCTATTATGCAAAATCCACTTTTACAAGGTTTGGACATAATATGTGTTGGCAGTGTGTGAACACAACCACCCTACGATGAAAAAAATCCATCCACTTCTTGTTTTTTAATCCCTATTAAACCAAAGCAGTCTCTAATCAATTTGAGGTCATATTGATACAGCCCTGCCCACTTACAGTCCTGCATTACCATAGTCTCCACCTAGGGGTGGCCGATAAACCAGTAGGTATGATAAACCGGTAGAAATTTGTCAACCATTAGAGATTTAGCACTATCGAGGTTAAGCGCTCACGTCACGTTGCTGTCACGCTCGTGGTCACGAAAACTTTTTGTTTGTAGACATATTTAAGCACCGCAGTTTTAAAAAGTGATTGCCTCCGCTACTCATTAAGCTCGTGAAATTTTTTTCCGCTTTATTGGCCCTAAATACACATGCGTCAAATTTCCTGTTTTTGCAAGTATCCTCATAAACATGACCATTTAGGTCTTAAGCGAAAGTAAACAGCTGAAAAGGAAACACATGTGTAATAGTATATTGGATTCGGACTTTGGTCTTAAAGTGAAAGTTACCTAATTTTGCTCCTGGCTGTCAAGCATGTTAATCAAACAGCATGCTCTTGACTAAATCACTTTTCTACCTTTAAGAAGATAAATACATTATTATTTAATATACTTATTTCATCTTCAGTAAGCTTGAGTTTTGTTTGTTTGCGTCTTCTTGTTTTATGTTTTATGTTTTCTTGTCCTAATGATAATAGTGTCCAGGCCCGGATTAAGAATTCGGAGGCCCCTGGGCACAATTTCTTGTAGGCCCCCCCACGCACACAATCAAACTATATATATATATATATATATATATATATATATATATATATATATATATATATATATATATATATATATATATATATATATATATATATATATATATGGTTCTTTTTGTTAGAAACACCTCTACTTTTACAGGATTTACAGCCGGTGATCACTACCTGTAGGACAATATCAATACATGTAGATATTTTTGTTGCAAGCAGGGACCTGCACAGGGGGCAGATGCTCAAGTGAAAAAAGGGCACTTCTCTTAGGCCCAATTCTTAAACAAAAGATTAAATATTAATACGATTAAAAGTTATGACGATACAGTTTGCATGCACCCTAAACATTGCAATCTGATTTAAATGTTCGTTTACATGTACATAATATAGAATCCGAACCGAAAGTCTGCACAAGTGCATAGCCAGGGTTGCCAGATTCGCGTATCAAAACCATCTGAATGAACGTTCAAAACTAGCACAAAACATTCTAAGGACTCATTTAATCTTTAACCCACAAAAAAAACCTGGTGGAAATAGTTTAAATAGTAGTCCAAATCTTAATTCGAAAAAAGCAGAGGACTTGGCAACGCTACGCTGCAGACAGGATCTCTCGTCGAGTTCACGCTTCATCTCTGTATAAAAGTCAAAACTCTGAGAAAGTTGTTTTTAAGAAATTTTCAGATATAGGTAATAAAAACACTTTTCAAAAGGCACAACGGTATTTTATTACTTTAAGTAGCGTAATGTTTTATAGTATACATAAACGCTGCAGAATTTATTACATTGTGTGTACAGCGCGTGACCCCATTAACGTTACCTTAATAATGCGTGATTCTATTGCCTTGCTATTGCGTGTTTCTGTGACGAGAATCATGTGATATAAGAGGTAAATATAATACGTGAACTTGGAGCACAAATTTTCTGCGCATGTGCACAAGGTATTTTTGGATCAGATTTAGAAAATACCACGATTCACGCGTTTACATACGTTCACCAACCCTTCAATACGATCCAAATTTGCATCCGATTGTCCTCAATCGTATTGATTACAAACTGATTATTTGGTTGCATGTTAACGTACCTAAAGTTTTCACATTTTGTAGAGACTACATACTTACAGTAAGCTACACTTACCCTTGTCATAATGTAGTTGTGCAGGCTGTTGACAAAGTGCATGAGTTTAACCTTCAGGAGAAACATCCTGTGAATCTGCTGGTTTACCGGCTCTTTGCTTGTGCTTGCTTCAGACTGGCAACTCTCTTGCTTCTTAGCAGCTACAGTCAAATCTGTGGAAAGATTTAATTTAAAAGATCCTTTATGAACCAAACTGAGGGCTGAATGGGATAGTTCACACAAAAATGGCAATTCTGCAATCATTTACTCACCTTCGAGTTGTTCCAAACCTGTATACATTTCTTTGTTCTGCTGAGCACAAATAAAGATATTTTGAAAAATGTTTGTAACTGTGCAGATCTGGGGCTTCACTAATTTCCATTGTATTAAAAAATAATACTGTGCAAGTCAATGGTGCCCCAGATCCGAACATTTTTTTAAAATATCTTTATTTGTGTTCAGAAAAACAAAAAAATTTATACAGGTTTGGAAGAACTTGAGGGTAATTAATTTTTGGGTGAACTATCCCTTTAAGTATACTAACACTTTATTCTTTTATTTGGCTTGCGCAAACTTCTCAAAATTTTATTGCAAAGATACAAAAGAACCGAGAACTTCTCTGTCATAACTCACCACTGAATCGCAATGTGTCCAGACTATATTTAGCCCATTTGATTTGAAGAAGCAGTAGGAAGACCTGATTGTAAATTTTCTGACACTCTGAACTGATAACAATATCTACAGGCCATGGAACCTGGTGAGAGAAATTTCAAGACACTTATTAAAAATAAAAAAAGCTTCCAATATCCCAAAAGTAATAATACACTGAAGGTTTGCAACCTTATAACTCAATGTAAGCCCATCAAGGTTATTCACTGGCTGTTTTTTTCTTCCAGGGTCAATGGTTTCAAGAAATATTGACAACCTGTGGAATTGTGAGAAAGACGTAAGACTCAGGAGCGGATACTGAGCGGTAACAGTGGTTATGAAAGGTAAACCACATGATTTCTAGAAGTGAATTATTAGGTGAGAAGCACTACCGGCTGCTGTCCTCTGGGTGGCGCTGTCCGACAGCCTCTTGCAGTTGCACGTTAAGAAACGCCAGCTGCTGCCAGCTTTCCTTCTCCAGAACTTTGTCAAAGATTGCGGTGTAAAAATCGTACATGGTGTCTCCAGCCTCCAACAGGAAGTAGTTTCTCATGGCCTGCAGGTATTCCAGCAGCCTACGATAAAAAAGATGGCGAATCATAAATGCTCTTCAAAACATATTAACATTGATGAATATTTATCTAATAATTCACCTGTAGTCTTTTTTCAGGGTTCTCATGAGGTTCCCACAGCACTCGATGTATCGCCTTTCAATATGTGGGTAGAGACACGACCGCAGCGTGAGCTCAAACGTCTGACACGTTACAGACTCCGAGGAGCGGTCCAAAATCACACTGCCACCAGAGAATTTCTCATGAAAGTCATTTTGCTCTAAATATAGCCTGCAAGAGGGAACACACATATTACGACGGTGAAGAAAACAAGTTAATGTTATAGTGATTCATACTAGACACAATGTCTCTGTACAGATGCAATAAGACTAAAGCTAGTTTTGTGTTAAGGATGTTAAAAGATCCATATTTAGCATCTGTTGTTCCTTGTATGACGTATGTAGCAACCTTGCAAAGTTAATGGCCAGCAGGGGGTCATGGATGTCATCCAGCTCCAAATGACGTGCTACGATGGACTGCATCTTGATCAGGCTCTTCTTAGTGGTCTGTTGCTCCGTAACCGTATTTGTGGGCGACTCTTCCCCATGGCGAAGGCGTGTCTGCACTGACTCCAAAAAAAGCGTGTACAGACTCTTCCTTTCAGCATCTGCAAGAAAGTATCAAACTTTGTATTGGATATAACAATTGTTATAAAGTAAAACTATTAAAATGACAACAAAGATGTACATAATATGCATTTATAATTTACTGTAAATGAAGCAGCAACAGTGCATTTAAAACGCAATTAATTGTCAGGATCCGTGTTGTTGTTGGTGTTATTTTGAGTATGATGCAGTAATTATATGCAGGGGGAAAAATTATTACAAAAAAACGAGTAATTTATCCACATGTAAAAATAAACGGACCTCTGGAGGAGCCTTCCGGCTGCTCGGTCTGCTTGCAGTCCAGGTTCTTCAGCAGCTGCATGGATTTCCCAGCCATGATGATTTGCTTGAGGACAGGCTTGAGGAAGGACACCATGGTGTGGGGTTTACTGCTGGACGTCTGCTCTCCTCCAGAACTTCCGCTGGCTGCGTCACTGAGCCTCTCCTCATTCTCCACGGTTTCAGACACACTGTACAGCGTGTAAGTGGCATACCAGAAGTCTCTGTGGTTTACCGGAACATCCTTGTTTCTGATAAACACCATCAAGTAGGTCTTAAATGTGTGTGTTTTTGTATTTAGATAGACATGTTATATACAGTATTAGCATTTTCAACATAGTAACCCTGGACCAGTGCTCTCCAACATGGTGCCACACAGAGTCTCTGAGTTGCCCACAAAGCCCATTCTATTAATAGCCTCATTTTTCAATATTTATTTATTACATATTTTTATATTAGCTTGGTTTTTTATGTATGTCAACATTTTAAACAATGATAAAACATATCAACAAAACAAAATCAACAAGTAAAAAAGTTAAAGTTTTGATTAGACTTTATCAAAAAAGTAGCCCTCCAGATTTTGTTTTATCCATTGTGGTAGCCCTTGCTCAAAAAAAGGTTGGAGACCCCTGCCCTAGACTAGCATTTCCATCAATTTTGGTCTAAATAGCTTATTAAATACAATTAATCAATTTAAGGACATGGTTTAAAAATAAAATGTTAGTATTGCAATTAAAGATATTAATATGTTGGAGCAATAGAGTGCACTGGAATTTTTGTAGACAAAACCCAGGAAGCGAGTTAGCATTAAGCACTTCCAGTTGCATCGTAATGTTTTTTTTTAATGAGGTTTTGATTAAACGCCTTAAATAAGATAATGGGTTAACAAAGATATTTTCACGTTTCATTCTATGACACAGCAATAATACCACAACTCGTGACATTTTAAAGCTTTTACGTGGTTGATATCGAGTTGCTACATGGGATTACAGATGTCAGAGATTTAAAACATCATCACGCATGAAGATCTCAAAAACAATGCAACATGGGCACAATTCCCAACAAAGATTCATCCACAGAGTATTTCCTTAACAGGGAACATGTGTTTTTAATAAAATTTGAAAGAGTTGTCAGAAGTTTGGTGGTGATGGCGTTGAAGACTGTGGTGTGGTTTGCTTAGCTTTTCATTTTTTCATACTTCAAAAAGCATAAAAGTTGTGTTCATCTGTGAAGATTATCTTGTTGGAAAAACGTGTGTCTTAAACTTTTGTTAAACAAAGAGCCCATTTTTGTGATAATCCAAAAGTTTATGGGAACAATTTATGGGCTTTTTGTCAAGGGAACCAATATCCTGCTAACTTCAGGGTTGGCCTGCAAAAATATATCATCCCTTTGGCACTCTTTTATATTTTTGTCTATAATCTTATGCATACAACTTCATTTCAAAATGTTTTGAATATCATGAGAAACAATTTAGTTAAGTGACTCTAAACTTTTGAACTTTTAAACAGATTTATACATCACCTGAAAGATGTAAAAATAATCTTTATATTGACGTTTGTTTGTTTTTTAGAATAGGACAATATCTAGACGAGATACAACTATTTGAAAATCTAGAATATGAAAGTGCACAAAACCAAGATATTAAGAAAATTGCCTTTAAAGTTGTCCAAAATGAAGTCCTTAGCAGCAAATATTACTAATGATCAATAAATTTGTATATATTTACAGTAGAAAATACAACAAAATAACTTAATGGACCATGATCTTTACTTAATATCCTAATGATTTTTGGCACATAAAAAAGAATTTTCGATAATTTTGACCCATACAATGTATTTTGGGCTATTTGTTGCTACAAATATACATGTGCTACTTATGACTGGTTTTGTGGTCCACGGCCACATATGTGTGTGTTGCTATTACCTCTGAATCACAAACTCTTTGGCGGGATCAAATAAATGACCGTGAACAATCCATTCATCTACAATCTCAAGGTATGGCCGGACTGTTTCTACCCAAAGAGAGAAAAGTAGTGCCACCTGACAAAAGAGCAAAGCAATGGGCATCACTTAGCAATCAGGGCATATAGGCTACATCTTAAAAGCTACATAATGGATAAGTAGCAAAAAATACAAACAAAGTCAAGCATCTGCTGCTCAACGGAAATAACAGACACACTTACAGACTGTTCGGACGCTTCACCCACACTGTCATACTCAATGATGGCCTTGTAGAGGGTGTTGAGTAAGTGTGAAGCTCTTAACACATTGGGCGTTCCAGACGGGACCTCAGCCACTCCTGTGCAAAAAACCCTGTGAAGCACTGTGATCTGGGCCAGATGAGGACTTAACCGTTCCAGAACAGCAGACAAGGTCACAGTCTCATCTACAGAGAATTTATTTTCAAAACATTAACAATGCCATTACTATCATTACCACAGAAATAACAGTGGTTGAGTCCAAAAGAGCCCCCCAAACCTTAATTAACTATTTCCTACATTAGTCCACTAGCATACTGTAGTTCACTTGAAGGAGTTTATTGAGCTCGCAAAAAGCGAGACTCAGTGGACGAGTAGCGGCTAGCGACATTGATCGTACACTCATTATTGCAGTGCATTCTGGGGTTAAATGAGTGCATTCAATAAAACCTCACAACCAATAGACAAAGGTAGATACCAACCTTTTCCAATGATGTCTTTTTCAATAGCATTAAGCTCTTCTTTAAAGGTGGTGAAGTATTTATACAGGGCCCACACAAATGCTTGGTAAGTCCTGAAAGGAGGTTCAGAGCTCTTTTTGGAGGATGAGGATAAAGGGTTGAGACCTGGAGGACATGGCTCTGCACTGTGGCCGGTCACTTCATCAATAAACTTCTGCAGCCGAGAAACAGCCTGTCCATAGGCCGCTATGTGCTCCAAAACTGAGTGAAGACAATTCTGTCCATAATATTACAAAAAAGCAATTAAAGTCAACAATTTTTTGTATTATAAAAATTGCTTTTTATATGTTCATTTTTTATTATTATAGTTTATTATTTAATGTAATAGAATCTAAATGGTAAATTTACTATTTTAAACTTTATGGGACGGTTTCCCGGACAGGGTTTTGATTAATCCAGGACTAGGCCATAGTTATATTACGACATTTAAGTTGTTTATCCAAACACACTTTACAAAAATTAATAACTGGTGTGCATCTTGAGACAAAACAATTGCACTGATATATGTTAAGTTATGTCAGTGCAAGACGTTTTAAAAATGAAGGCAGCTCAAACATGCATTTTAGTCTGGGACTACCGCCTCTAAATAATTAATATTAAATCAATCTCAAACACCATGTAAATTGAACAAAGAGACAAATATTAAAGTTTCCGTCTACGCTCACATTAGTTAGATGTGTGACCACCACATCGTTCCTCACGGTCACCTTGCCATCATTGTGCTGGAAAATGAAAAGTTTCTTCACACCAGAAAGAAGCCTGAAGAAAGGCAGAAAAGAACAAATTATCTTTTAAAGGTCACGTTCTTCCTGATCCTATTTTCTAAACCCTAGTTCAGTGTTTTCCCAAACACTGTGCCCACTTGTTTGGTGTGCCGTGGAAAAATAACACTGCCACAGTGTTTAAAAAAAGCACTCGAAGCTAGCTATCAGGTTGCAGAGTTGGTCACAACTATTAATTCCAGCCAGGATATCATCTTTGTGTAAATCAAAACAAGTTTCACATTAAATGATCTGTTAATGCTTATTGTGAAAGTGCTGTATGATTTTTTTACTTATCAAAATTGTGCCATGGCAGAAAAAAGGTTGGGAAACACTGCCCTAGTTAATGTGTAATGTTGCTATAATAGCATAAATAATACCTGTAAAATAATAAAGCTTAAAGTTCACTGGCAGGCGATATATTTCTTTAACAGAATTCGCCTTTTAAAGTCTACAGTGAACGGCCGGTTTGGACTAGTCCCCTCCTCCCTCATATAATGACGTAAGTAAAACAGTTTTTGACTAAACTCGGCCCACATTAATACTTCAGTCGCCAGCTAAGCTAACGGCAAGCTAAGCTGCTATCAAGTCACAACACACTAAACAAACTAAACAATCTCGTTACGTACTTCTGAAGGAGGGACTTCATAGAACAAGGAAGATATCAGCCCGTTTTGAGTAAATTGTGTAAAAAAAATGAATTTTTTTACACTTGAAACATGAACACGTTATATTGCGCACTGTAAACACAATCAAAGCTTCAAAAACACAGAAAGAACGGGACCTTTAAAAAAAAATCCATCAACTATTAAAAACATATCCATTGCTTAGCTCTTCATTCATTCCGTGCAAGTTTTTACTTGTATCCAATTCTTATCCACTGATGTCAGCTTCACAAACATAACATATGCATTTTGCTTTGTCAGAAATGTGTCTGTCAAGAATAGAAATCATACCACAGCGTTTCTCGAATCACTTGCGTTTCCGTAACAAAAGACTTCTCCTCTGGCAAGTAAAGAGGTCCGGTGTTATAAAGGTGCTGATCCCTGGAGAAAAAAAATGCACATGCCTCTTAAACAACTCTGTTTCTTAAAATGAATAGCATAACAGAAAGTAAAAAGTTTAGGTCTGGCAACAAAGGCTTTGATGATAAGCGCAGATCTAAACATTGTTACATTTAGAAAAGTACACAATCGTACCAGACATTGTAAAGGTTGGAATGCAGATGAAGACTGTGTGGGAAGCGAGGAGAGTTGGGAACCCAATATGAGGTCACAATATGCTGCTCCAACCAGGCCCTGCAGTCAGGCTCACCCACTATAAAAAAAGGGTTAGTAAAAGTCTTGAAATTAATGTTTATTCAACTAAAGGCTTTTTTTAAACATTTGTGTAATACCACCAGTCCAGGTGACTTGGACGGTTTTGTCGTGTTGCTCATGATCCTCCTGTGGGGTTCTGTCCACCTGTATACCAGAATCCTCTCGGCTCAAGGGCTGTTGACTATCTTCCTCTTCACTTTCATCCTCAGACCATTCCTGTAACAAAAAGCATCACATGATCTTAAATTGAAAACTGAGAAAATCTGCACATCTCTGATGCCTTGTCCAAGGGTTGGTATGAGCTTTCCCTAAAAACATTTTGTCTCCATAACCCCAACAGCTGATGATACCACAACCATCATTGCAGTTACAGCTATTGTACATTTATTCTTACAGTTCTCAACATCTGAACTTGTGAAAAATGAAAATAAATAAATAAATAAAACCAGAAAATCAGCCTCATAATAGTGCAATAGAGTTCACTCACTGGTGTATCTGGAAAGGGTCCAGTATCAATATCTTCTCCTTCCATTAAGAATTTTGCCCAATCAAACTTGTCCTCTTTCACTGTTAAAAAGAGGTAGATATTTAGACCAATCACAAATCACGGTTCTGTCCCAACAGCATGCACGCGTGTACACTAAATAACTCACCCGATTCCTTTAGTCTGGGTCTTTCACAGTAGTTAGTGTTGGATGGAGAGTCAGACAGGTGCAGTAATAAAGCCACCATACTGTAGTGGGCATCAGTCTGTCACACAGACATTAAACAGATAGTTCAAAATGTCAAAGAAGAAGATGATATTTTGAGGAATGTTTGTAACCAAACCGATCAGAAGCCCATTGACATACATATTAAAGGTGCCAAAGAATGCATTAAACTAAAATATGTTACAAGTCCATGTTTTTACATGTCCATACAACTCTAAGATTTGTCCTTTGAATGAAATGGTATATTTTTGTCCTATTTGGAAGGGTCATGAATAATAATGTTGAGCTCTGCTCTGATTGCCCTGCTCTGAGGCTCATGTCAGTAGCTTACATTAGTAAACATTTTAACAACTTTGTACTTAATTTAATGTTGGGGCGTACATCTCGACTGTGACATCGGTGTTATGTTGAGACTGGCCTATTTTTTTGCGTGCAAAAAGTGTATATAAAAATGAGGAAAAAAACGTGTTTGAGGCTCACGATATGTAATTGATGCGCGGGTCGTCGTTTTTTCCAACATGCGGATCGCGCTTTTTATGAATTATTTGGCCCGCCCCGAACCGCCCCGCAACACTGTATCTATTTTTACAACCCGCACCACCTCGCGACCATTAAAATAGGCGCACTAGGCATTTGTAATGCAAATAAAAAAAAGGCTTTATTTCAGCCTAGAAGTGCTTGGAAACAGCCATTAGATTACATCGCAATGTAAACTGGCAACAACATACGTGAATGAACCATAGAAACCAGCATGGTCATATTAATATAGATAGGATAATGATAAACATTTTCAACATTTACAAAGCAGCGTTTGTATTATCTATTCACAAATTCCCTACCTTAATTTCTCCCGCAGATCGTCTTTCATCTTTTATTTCTCCGTTTGTTTTGTTGTTGTGGCTGGGAGCAGGAGCTACTTCGTGCTTCCGTGACGTGATGCAAAAGGTTTGCGGAAGTTACGTTGCCACGTAGGTCTATGTAATTTAACCTTATAATTTATTATAAGAACGTAATAAAATATAAAAATATACATTCCAAAATATTTAATATATATTTATGCTACAGGGAATTAGACGCAACATACCTGCTTTTTATATTGTTTTTAATGACCCCCCGACCCAACCCGCGCATCACTAATGTACAGAGCTCTTATTATTCATCTATGTAAATACAGTTTTTTATTCTATGGCACCTTTAAGATAAAAGAATACTATGGAAGTCATTGGGGCTTCTGATTAATTTGGTTCCAAACATACCTTAAAATATCTTCCTTTGTGTACATCAGAACAAAGAACTTTATATAGGTATGTAACAACGTAAGAGCAAGTAAATGATGACAGAATATTCATTTTAGGGTGAACTATCCATTTTACAGACAAGGTGAGTTAGCTTAAATCAATTTCGGTGTTATCCCACCTTGGTTCCCTCAGTATTAGGAAGAGGAGAATTGAGGAATTCTTCAGTCAGTCGCTTCCAGCTCTCAGCTTTGCTCAAGTCAGAGTGGATCATGAGTTTCTCGTGAATCCTGAAATAAACAGTCACTTAAATCAATTAACAACATCAAAAAGGAAAATGAAAGAGCACTGAATTGTGTAAGCTTTAGAGCTAATACCCATTGATGGAGCGCTGTACGTTGTGCCTGTTAACGTCAAGAAACCGATGAAACCTATGCAAAGGGGGAAAACATATGATATAATTTCTGCTCAGTTTCCTTATCACAAGTGTGTAGTAAATGGAATAGGTCCATTATCAGAAAATATACAAGAATGAGTTCTTACTTAAAGTTGGACCAGGTAAACTTCAGAGCCATTTGAAAGTTTTGATCTTCCTCATCTTGAATACCAGTTAAATGTGAGAGGAGTCTCTTGGTCTCGAGCTCCAGCTCTTTTTCAAACCTGCTCCAATGAGCCATTCTGATATTCTCTACTAAAACACAAGATATACATGAAATAAAATTCTAAAGTCTTTATCGTTTCTCGTCACACGTTCAATTTCAACATTAACGCATTAATAGTCTGTTCTTCAAAAGCACAAACCTGTTTTGGTTGTGTTGCTGAGAAAGGCGAACCGTTGACAACAGCAGCGGATGCAGGCTAGCAAAACAACAAACCCATGACAAGGGTGTTCACTACGTGTCAAAGATACGACGACAATGTGCTGTCCGTCTCCCGAAAATACGCTTCATCTGATTTTAAAATATATTGATGTCGTTTTTAATTATTACACAGATCGTTTCCCTGTTGCCGCCTCCATGACTTCAGGCGCTTCTTCTACTGTGGCTCAGTGAGAGCGATGATAAACCTCACGCGAGATTTGCTGCCACCTATCGAGCATGACGCAATATATATCATCTGTGGCAGACGAAACTTTGCACTAAAATTTATTTTTACTCATTTCCGTTATCTGTTTTCTATAATTAAATCTATGTATAATACATTATCTGTTATATAGTTCCCTATTATAAAGCCTACCTTATTATAATCTACCTAATGTGTAATTATTTTCAAAAGGGCGATTCTCTAAAAACAAATGTTCAACAAAAATTCATCCTCAAATAATTTTTATTTTTTTACAAAAAATTTGGTCTATATTACCAGATGTATGTGTGCTCATTTATTTCTCAACTATCTTTCGGACCTACTTTAAAAAAAATTAACTTAAAATATTAATTCTGCTAGATGTGGTAGACATTTCCAAATGATTTGAAAGACTTGATAATTCATAATGTTTTCTGATATTATTGTCTATCAAAAAGTCTAATCTCAGATATAATACAAAATAGGTACATTTAAAGAGATATATACACAAAAAAAACTACAACATTTGTATTGTACTGCTAAAAACCTGAGCCTCGCATTAAGCATTTCATGTGCAAAGTGTCACTGACATCTTGTGCACGCGACAATTTATTATTATGCCAGAACCTATGTTTTAATCTTGATATGTTGTCGAAGCTTGTTTACTTTTCGCCCACCCAGCGGCTCTCTGCACCCTCCCAAACCCGCCTTAATTGTAAAACTCGTCATGATTGGTACGGCTGTAAAAATGACTTTCCAACTGTCCAATCATGTGCTGACTACAGACCCTCCGCGAGCCAATCCTGGCCCTAAGGGTGGGATTTGTCAGTAAACGGTGTATGGAAAAAGATTCCACTCGCCAAACTTTGCTGCGCTGTACGGTCTACATAGGCGCCTCGTCTGGAGTCGAGCTGTCCGCCGGGATCCGCGTCCCCGACTCCGCTGAGGCCATGAAGAGACGGCTTCCGAAAAAATACATCATCTTAATTTTAGGATATTCAGTGGCGCTGCTTTTAATCCCGTATGTACTAGATAACCGAAACAAATCGCCTCACGTAAAAGATGGATTTCAGCAACAGAAGTGTCCCGATCTGAAGAGCACCATCGCCCTGTGGAGCACCAGAGACAAGACTGGCGGCAACTCAACGGAGATGGAGGACTACGGCAACAGGAGTCAGTCCAGAATAAACATATACCTGCACGCAACCTGGAGGACAGGTTCTTCGTTTTTAGGGGAATTATTTAACCAACACCCCGATGTGTTTTATTTATACGAGCCCATGTGGAACATGTGGCAGGCTCTCTATCCAGGAGATGCGGCAAGTTTACAAGGAGCGGTCAGGGACATGATGAACTCCCTCTTCAGATGCGATTTCTCCGTGTTAAGACTCTACGCGGGATCCGCCAACATAAGCACTTCGTTTATATTCGGCTGGAAAACCAACAAGGTCATTTGTTCCGAGCCTCTGTGCAAAGCGTATAAAAAGCACGAGATCGGTTTGATCCAGGGCGACGTGTGCAGCAAATGCCAGCCCCGGGATCTGAAAGAGTTGGAAAGGGAGTGCAAAAAGTACCCGGTGATGGTCATCAAAGACGTGAGGGTTTTAGATCTTGGTGTTTTGGTTCCTCTGATGCGCGATCCCGCCATAAACCTGCAGATCGTGCAGTTATTTCGCGACCCGAGAGCTGTGCACAATTCCCGGTTGAAATCCAAACTCGCTCTGGTGAAGGAAAGCATACAGGTGCTGAGGAGCAAGAAACAGACGGATAAATACAAGCGACTTCTGGTGCCTAGCAACCGTGTCAATCGCGCCGAAAGCTACGTGTCCAGCGCGATGGAGTTAATCTGCGATAACTGGCTAAACGACATGCTGCTGGTCGTGAACGCGCCGGTGTGGGTGAGGAGAAACTACATGCAGCTCAAATACGAAGATCTGGTTCTCAGTCCCGTGGAAGAGCTGAGGAAGCTTTACCGCTTCTCCAATCTTACCCTCGCTCCTGACATGGTGAGGTTTGTGATGAACATGACCCGAGGACAGGGCTATTCATCGGATAAACCCTTCCTCATATCATCCAGGGATGCGAGAGAGGCGATATATGCCTGGAGAGAGAGGCTGAATGTGGAGCAGGTGAACCAGGTTGAAGCTTACTGCAGTGAGGTTATGAGGCACCTGGGATATCGCAAGAGGAGCATGGACAACACCTAAGATCATCAGAGATCATGTAAGATAGTTTTTTTTTCTCTTCACATGAAAGTCAACAAGTGCATTTTGTTGATTTTTAGGCCTAGCTAGAGGCCCAGGTAGAAACTGTACAATCTCAGGCCATACTATACACATTAGTGGCCCTGTTATGATTTATCTATACAGATTTGTAATTATAATGTAGAGCAGAGGTTTTCAAAATATTTTCAGGCCAAAGTCCTCCTTTAAATGTACAGAAAGGAGAAGCAAGGACCCCCAATACATGTATCAAATTATGTTATGATGCTAACATAATAATAGATAGTTAAATAGAGTTTAACATGGGAACCTTCATTTTAATAAGATTTATTATTGTTAGCCTATTGATACAATCAAGTTTGATGCTTAATTTTATTTATCAAAGAAAAAAATTGAATTAAAACAATATTAAGAGGACTTAAGTAATACCACCACAGGGCCCAGGACCCCCTTTTCATTCAAACAAAGACGTATCATAGGTTTTGTGCATGGTACCATAGTAATACCATGTTTTTTTTTACTCTGACCATGGTATTAAAATATGGCAATTGTTCAGTCAGTGGTACTATTTGTCAGGTGAGGTCTATTATATAGTAATACTAACTAAATATTGATCATTTCAGCAATGCTTCAACACTACAACAGTGTGTGTCCAGACCGGTTACATAACACTGTAACCAGTTTAGTTGTAAAAAGTCATACATTGATTTTAATGTCATTGTACTGTAACGTGGTATGCACTGAACAAGTACCGTACAAAGGATGAGTATTACTGATCTGATTTATACTAAGTGCTTTAAATTTAAAGAATGAGCTTTGATATAATGCAAATATTCCCCTTGGGTGAAATTATTGATTTCGTTATATCCATCAAGGTTAAGTTATGCTCTTAATGTTATATGTCAACAGCCCTTCTTTGCAGGTGAATTCTTACTTAAGAGAATTGATTTTTAGCCTTTTCACTTTAAAAGTATACATTTATGCATTTGGCAGATGCTTTAAAGGTGACTTGCAATGCACTCTAGCTATACATTTGATCAGTATGTGTGGTCCCTGGGAATCAAACCCATGATCTTTGCACAGCAAGCACGAAGCTCGACTAGTTGAGCAATAGAAACAACATCTGAATTAATATTTAAACATATCTTGGTATCTCTTAGTGCTATTATAATGCAAAGGTTGTCTGCATGAAAAACACACTTCGAGTTTGGTGAATTAGTTACACACGCTTTTTTTTTTTAGGCTAAAGTATCAGACAAATTCAATCAACAATCTTTGCTGTCAATAAATCACTGGCAATGTAAAAAGTTAGCTTTGTCACTTGTCAGATTCACCAGGAGCAGCAAAATAACTCTAAATAAGTCTATCAGGGGTCTCCAACCTTTTTTGTGAGGGCTACCACAATGGATAAATGGAGGGCTACTTTTTGATATAGTCTACTGAAATTTTTTTCTTTTACTTGTTGATTTTATATTATTTTACTTATTGATATGTTTTATCGTTGTTTATAATGTTACCATAGATAAAAGAAGCCAAGCTAACATAAAAAATATATTATTAAAATTAAGGCTATTATTAGAATGTGCATTGGCGGGAAACTCACACACTACATGCAGGCAACCTGGCACTATGTTGGAGACCACTCGTCTATATTATAGCAAAATATGCTGTATATAAAGTTAGCAGTTAGCACTTATATCACTACATTGTGATTTTTAAATATTCAAGCTTTTTAGTGACACAAGTATGCAGCCCTGCCAAGTCACTGTCACATAAAAATTCATAATGCGGTTAGTATAAACCACAGATGGACAATGATAAAGGCTTATTCCAGCGATCAGAGGCATGTGATGAGGTCTTGAATGACCTTACACAGATCTAGCACACGTGGTTCGGACAGGCTGAAATAGGGACTGCTTTGTGTTGAATAGACCCTGGAGGGACCAGTCCTCCCTGACCCAACTGTGTCACCAGCTCAATGTGTGAGCGCTATACATGACTAAACTTAGACACACTGGCACCAGATTAACACCACTGACCCGTACAGTCCTCTATCTGTGCCTCGGTGACACGCAAGATAACCTCTGATCTAGTGTCGATCACAAGTGATGTGTTTAAAGAGCACCCATGTCATTGATAAAAACATTTTTTCGTGTATTTAGTATAATACAGTGTGTTTATGGTTAAAAACATTCTTTTCCACATATTGTACATTTTTTTATAGCTCCAGATATTCTGCCTTTCTCAAGCGCATTGATTTTGTACAAAACTCATCGATCTGAAAAGCCCTGTGTCCATGATTGACCAGTTAATCTGTACGTTTTGATTGGCCTGAATGGCGTCAGCTGGAAATGTGAAGCTCCTTACTATGTTTAAAAGATTCACTCACAATGCAATGCTGACAGGAGTTAAAGGAATAGTCTACTCATTTTCAATATTAAACTATGTTATTACCTTGACTAAGAATTGTTGATACATCCCTCTATCATCTTAGTGCGTGCACGTAAGCGCTGGGGCGCGCTGCGACACTTCGATAGCATTTAGCTTAGCCCCATTCATTCATTCCGCTCCCCTTCTCCCTCTCATAATGGGAGAGGGAGGGTGTTACTGCGCAGAGTCGAAGTACTCCCAAAAGTGCTGTTCCGCCATTCAATATAGTTCCTCTTTTAAATCCGCTTAGAAAAGCGCCATGTTTTATTTTGTACCACCAAACTTGCTCGTATAACTACTCGTCTTAAATAGGAAAAACGTTGATGTGTTTGGTCACTTCTAACTTTATCTCTGAGTGGTACCATTGAATGATGGGGCTAAGCTAAATGCTATCGAAGTGTCGCAGTCCAAAAAAAGGAGATTTATGTTGGAACCGATAACTCACGTCATCGTTTACTTTGGGGTATGTACCTTTTGCATATCATTAACGTGTACTAATACACACTTACACACTAAAGTAAATTTAAAATCGTGAATTGGACGATAGTTGCTCTTTAGGGATAAACTGTGGTGTAAAAGTTAAATAGTTTTGAAATGAAAATCTGTTGGGCGGAACCAAAAAGAAATACAACATAATTTTGACTTAGATATACACATGGCCATCATTTTTCAGACTTACATATTTAGAGTTATTTTAGTAAATGTCCTGGCTCTTCCAAGCTTATGAAAGGTAGAAAACAGGGTCCAAGACCAAAAAAGTGCATGTATCCTTCACAGAAGTAACCCACGCGGCCCCAGTGGGTTAATAAAGGCCTTCTGAGGGTAATCGATGCGCTTTTGTAAGAAAAAATATCCATACCAAAAACTGTAACCCCTTAGCATTCTTGAAAAAGGCTAAAATATGCCTAAAAAGGACATACATTGTACCTGCTATGATATTTGTATCTAAAAACAGTTTACATCATTCGAATCAAAAGAAGTTTACAGGGTTCCCACGGGTCCTTAAAATGCCTCAAAGTTTGTGAATCTGGGGGGAAATTCAAAGCCATGGGAAGTTTTTGAAAATAAACATACATAGATACAGGTCATTAAAAGTGCTTGAATCTATTTTATGCAAGAAGTTTTCTGGAAAAAATCCTTATTATTCCCTGTAGTCTAGGATAATATCATGATAATATCATCATTTCCCTTGCCATACTTCCTGCGTCCCTGTAACGCCGTCTTTGGCAATATTTTAAATAGCAATATACTTCCTGGCTCCCGCGTCACCCAGTCTTTGTTGTTAAGCCTCACCATTGGTTGAATTTGATATACACATTCAGATGCACTTACCCTTGGAGGCGTCCCCAAAGTGTCACCGCAGTGACGCAGCGCGAGTTCCCTCGAAAGGGAACTGTAACACAATGTAACCTTGCTCTCACTTGAAATGTGTCCCCATATTTAGTCCTTGAATTTGAGGGTATTGGACCTGGAAAGTCCTTGAAAGGTCCTTGAATTTGAAGTTAACTAAGGTGTGGGAACCCTGAGTTTAGCTTTCCAACGATATGTGACATGTTTAGCTTTTTGATTATTTGATTATTTTTTTTGTCAAATAATGCACGGTCCCTCCCACGGTACACTAGAATTGTAAGGTTAGCTTAGTGACCAATAAGATATTTTGCATTTGTAGGGCAATGTTGTGGTGCTCAGTTGTGTGTTTTGTATAAACAATGGTTAGGCCTTTGACATAGACTTTTATCAAAAGTAATTGCTGGTGTATTAAGGCTATAATTTTTGTATCAGTATGTGTATTTCTTGGGAATCAAACCCACAACATTTTGCATTTGCTCTACCATCTGAGCTATAGGAACATTTGGTGGACACACTGTACCTGTACGACGAAAATGTTGATATTTACACAGAATCAGAGAAATTTCCCATTCTGGCACCAAAATTTGAATTGTTTGTAATTTGTCGCATTTTTTCTTTGGTTACAGGAGCCTAATGTACAGGAAACAGAGCCTGACATGAAGCTACAGCAGAAGGTACGAGGCACTGATGGAGCAGAGGAACCACAAGATTTCACAGCGTTGTTGTGAAACGCAAAGTGGAAGGCAAGGCGGTTTGACAGTAGACACTTACAAACCTACCAACCAACCTCAAATGATACTGACAAGAATCTAATAAGACACTAACAATATCAGAGGGGAAACATGGTAAACTAAAATGGATCATCGACTGTGTCCCGACGGCCAGATTTCATCAGCAATAATCCCTGCCCAATCCCCAACAGCCCTATAATCGGCCACAGGAGACAGACGCTTGAGTCTTTGTGGGCGACCGTGTGTTTTTGCACACACGCTAGGCCTGGTAAAGAGAGGAACTCTGCACTTTCAATCATCCCGTTATGGTTAATGGAAAATTAATGCACAAAACCAACCGTGTTAACGTCATAGGTGTTCCCATTTTCAACATTGTGGGAAACCGGATATTAATAAAATAATGAATGTGTCACCTGCCAAAACATGCAATTTTATGTAACGCTCAAATTCAATGTACTCCATATCCAGCAAGTTCTCAAAGGAATTGCGAGCACCTGTGGCTTCTCTCTTTTAACAACTCACCCGACACCTCAGGTGGTGCGAAATGTCACGGGTCCCCCTGGAGTTCACCATTGTATATTCAGATTGAATCTGAACGTGTTGATCCGCACACATGTAAACAGGCTATACAGCTTGACATTCTGCATACTTGATGGGGTGAAAATGTAGACACTATTGAAGCAGTCACAAACGGGTGTGAATGAGCTCAAAACGACACGGACAGTATTACCATTTGTTGTAAAAGTTATTTTGTCGACTAGTGTTCATCGTTCGATTTGCTGCACCTTTTAAACGCATATTTTTCTCGAAGCCATGTGAACATTAACATTAAGTGAACTCTATGAACAATTCTGTTATTTATAAATAAAACCTGTAAATAAAATTTTGTAGTAAACAACACCACAGTCACATCATCTTGTTTTTCGTTCTTATTTAATGACATATAAAATAAATCAAATACCTTATTTTAATATTGCTACTGTAAACCACTCTAACACATTGGCTATAAACGTACAATTGCAGAACTAAAAGGCATACCACAGTTTTCTTGCGTTTTTTCTTTTGACAGGCGTAGTGCATCTTTACATAGAATTATTGTTATTATAAACAATAATGGCGAAAAATAGAGCATCTTGATAGTTCAATACATCACAGACATGAAAAATGGCAGCTTTTATGATTTTGTTCGTTTGTTATATGGCAGACACGACACATGCACGACAGCAAGAAAAATAGGAATGCTACATGAGGGATTACATATCCTGACGATAAATACAAGTCCGTCATAGTAAGGTCAGGAGAAAAGCTGTCAGACATTTGGAAGTTGGAAGAAGAGTTTTTACACCTCGGCGCGACTTCATCGTTCAGTCGTTTGCTACAGCCAGTGCAAGTTTCGCCACCTGCTTACTCCATTTAAATAGTGCAAATCTCTTTAACACACATTTGGAAACAAAATGGTATGCGAAACTCGATTCTGGTAAAGTCGATGATGTTACGTTACGGACGGCCCGAAAGAGAAGCAAATAGCAGTCAGGTGCGAACACATATTAGTGAGCCAGCTATATTATCATCCCAGTTATTAAGTGCAGAAAGTGAACTGTTAGTCTGTTACAAAAAGCTGGATGTATCGGAATGAAAGACGAATTTGCTATTGCAAATGGAAAGTTTAAGGTTAGTTATTAACTTGGAAAAAGAAATCATCACATGGACTTTACACTTGCATTCATTGACAATATGATTCTTTTAGGAATGCATTAGCAGTGAATGGCAGCGAGCCAACTCTTGACTGTACTGACTCAGAAACAGCCCACTGCATTCTGTCAATCTCATGCTGTCACTTCAGCTTCTTAAATTTTGGAGAGCTGGTTGTCACATACTGTGCTAGTGGTTCATAAAGAGACAATCCATCTTCATAAATGGTCTCTCTATATATATTTATTCTGCAGAGGCGCAAAGGGAACACCACAGGTGGATCTACTGCAGATTGGGGTCTGTTCTGGTTTTAGGAAGTGCATCATGGCTAACACTCTTTCTGCACAAGTCAGATTCATATTTTCGCAGCTACTTCTATTTGAGCTGCATGTAAACTTTGCACGTTAAATTAAAGTGCGATACTGCAGGAGAGAATTGGGCGTACGTATCATGCAAACGTGTCAATAATGTTGCTATTTTGTTGGCTGGGCTTGTGATGTACAGCCGTGAGTATTTACAAACTTGAGGCCTGATGGAAATGATAAGCTATTTACTGTAAATGCAAATGACCGAAGAAGATCCGATATAATACTGGGTTGTCAGTTCGGTGTTTGTATATCAAAATTTGTTTCTTTTAGC
The DNA here is from genome assembly GCF_030506205.2 of Paramisgurnus dabryanus. Taxonomy (NCBI): domain Eukaryota; kingdom Metazoa; phylum Chordata; class Actinopteri; order Cypriniformes; family Cobitidae; genus Paramisgurnus; species Paramisgurnus dabryanus. The sequence goes on along the minus strand of NC_133343.1, from coordinate 25,067,369 downwards.
AATACCAGCTTTGTGCGTTTCTCTGTAATTTTCCAGCTTTGTCCATCTGAATTTGTAGTAAACAAAGAATGATTGACAAGAATGAGAAAGCAGTGCATGATGTACGTGACTGTATGGATGTAAGGAAGTGCAGAAGGGAAACACATGGCTACTCTTCAGCATCCATCCATTATCAAACATGACAGCACTTACATCATTCCATAACCAAAGCCGTCATTATGCATTCTTAGCCGGAGTTTCACATTTCTCTCCTATAGATCACATTAACACAGGGATAGTGAATCAAAAGTCTTAATCCATCTGTCTGAGGATAATCAGGCATTTTCCCTCTCCATTTTATTCCTTCACATTTTCATCCCCCCTTCATGAGATATTTGGAGGGTCCAGTGGGGGTCGAATGGTGTGATGTGCTATGAAAGTGAAGGCATGGAGCACGGAGAGAGAGAGGCGTGGCCTGAGGTCGGTAATGAGCGGTGAGGGGGCGGAGTCAAGCGTGGTCCTCGATGGGGAAAACGAGACGAGTGCCGCGGCTCAAGAGCTCTTGTTCGCGCGTGTCCAGTTCTCGTTCCAGAGCGTCCTCCGACGTGCTGTCGCTGCGTTTGCCGTTGACGCCCCAGCCGCCGGCCGATCCCTCTGGGCCCGATGAAGACGAGGCTCCGTTGGCGGTGATGGCCGTGTCGCCGTACGTGAGCGTCAGGTCTCCTTCGTTCAGGATAAGGTCCGAATCGTTGTCTCGAAGAGGCTCGTGGCTCTGCGGGGCACAGTGACAAATCGGACGTGAAGGGAGGAGGGGAGTACACACAAAGATTCTACACAAAGGTTCATGACGGACACTGTGGGGTCACAAAAAGTAAAGTAAAAGATGAAGCTACGCTTGATGTTCTTGCATAAAAGAAAATGTACATATTTACCTGTGATTAACCAAGCAAAAGCACACAAGTATGAGTAGAGTACAGTTAACACCAAAATCATGTTATTCTGTCATCTTTTCTCCCTTTTTTCCAAAACGTGATAAACACCACTCTTCATTCTCTGCAGAATGCAACAAATCTGCTCAGCAAATCACAGCGCATTGTAAACAACAATTGCGGCGCGTTGAATACACACAAAATCCTAGTTTTCCTCATCTACTTTGTACTTTGTGATCAAAAACAAACAAACCTGTGGTGGTTTACTGTGGCAGGGAAGAAACGTAAGCCACTCGGGCGACTGGAAATTGCCGGCTGTTGCTTGTTCTCACACGATAGCATCAAGCTTCTGTCATGCTAACACATTGACCCCAGGGGATCTTATTAAAAACTTTATTTTACTTAAAGTCAACAAAAATTGAGCAGAACCAAAAGGTTTTACAGATGATCGCTGTCAAAAAAGTTCATTGACGACGTCCCAAGGATGACAGCAGCAATGACAGTGTTCTTAAGATGACAAAGTAAGTGTTTTGATTAATGCCATTATTGGTATACACTGATTTAAAAAATAAACATTAGTCAACTAAATGAATATAACATCATTTATAGCATTTTTTTTTTAATTGTCATGGATTTATTGCATTTTGCAGAAAAAATTATCAGTTTTTATAATAAATCTTTGAAAATCAAATTAGGTTTTAATGTTATTATAACGTAAATATGCTATGTGAAAGTTTGTAACGGAAAATAGTGGTTTGAATCTAGTCACTTTTGGGATAGAAAACACATTTTTAATGAAATTAGTAAAAATTGATTTATTACGTTTTGGAACTAGACTCTTCAAATATACCCGTCCAAACAGATTAATTTATTTTATTAGAAAACGATTATTTTATTTTTAAATATTATTTTTAAAATAGATGACTTAGACTGAATATTGAAGAAAGCAGCCAATAAGAGCCCAGATAAAATGTGAACTACTTTGATTTTTTTTTATTATCTTAAAGTGAAACTTCAAGAAGCTTCTTATAAAATAGAGTTTGGATTTATTTTGGATGCTTTTAGTCACAAACATAATTCCCAGTTACATTTGTGTTACATTATGTTTGTGTTACATAGTTTGGATGAGTTGATTTTTTATTTTTCCACATTAAAGAATAGTAAAGAATGAGTGAGTGTTCCAAACCTTTGACCTGTAGTGTACATATTTTTGTTTATTTGATGATGCAGTTGGTGGCGCCGGTGACTCCACAGAGTTTAAAGGAATATTCAATTTTCTTAAAAGAAAAATCCAGATAATTTACTCACCACCATGTCATCCAAAATGTTGATGTCTTTCTTTGTTCAGTCCAGAAGAAATTATGTTTTTGAGGAAAACATTGCAGGATTTTTCTCATTTTAATGGACTTTAATAGAGCCCAACATTTAATACTTAACTCAACACTTAACAGTTTTTTTCAACGGAGTTTCAAAGGACTCTAAACGATCCCAAACGAGGCATAAGGGTCTTATCTAGCGAAACGATTGTCATTTTTGACAAGAAAAATATGTAATTTTAAACCACAACTTTTCGTGTAGGTCCGGTCCAGCGCGACCTAACGTAAATGCGTAGTGACGTAGGGAGGTCACGTGTTACATATATAAAACGCACATTTGCGGACCATTTTAAACAATAAACTGACACAAAGACATTAATTAGTATCAGGTGACATACAACAACGTAGGAACGGTCCTCTTTCAAGACGCTTGTAAACACTGGGGCGGAGTTTCGCGTTCGTCCTCTGTGACCTCTTGACGTCATGACGTATTGCGTGGGGTCAGCTGACGCATCACGACTGGATGTACATGACGAGAAGTTCTGGTTTAAAAGTGTATATTTGTTATTTTTATTGTCAAAAATGACAATCGTTTCGCTAGATAAGACCCTTATGCCTCATTTGAGATTGTTTATAGTCCTTTGAAACTTCGTTGAAAAAAAACGTTAAGTATTAAATGTTGGGCTCTATTAAAGTCCATTAAAATTAGAAAAATCCTGCAATGTTTTCCTCAAAAAGCATAATTTCTTCTCGACTGAACAAAGAAAGACATCAACATTTTGGATGACATGGTGGTGAGTAAATTATCTGGATTTTTCTTTTAAGAAAATGGACTAATCCTTTAAGGGGTTAAGACGAAAACATGCTAATGTAAACATAGTCCAAAGTGACCTATAAAGTGATAAAAACAAATATCAATACTATCAATACTACAAGACTAATATATTATCACAAAATAAACTTTTTTCAGTTAATCTTTCGATTTGGTTCCTTCTGAAGCGTTCATTTTGTGACCATGACCGGATAACTCTTATCCCTCACTTGACCCCCATAAAATGACATTATTAGTTCATATTTATATTTACTGTAAGTGTCTTTCTTGTATACAGGAACAGAAACAAAACGGAGTTTATCACAAAAAAATGAAAGTAGTTTGCTGGTACTATATCACAGATCCCAGATGATATACAGTATGATCACATGGCTCTTTTATATATGCAATATACCATTTCTTAGTACTATAAATCTACTGAATTTCAAAATATAAAGATAAACTGCAAACAAACAAACAAACAAGAAAAAATATAGTTTAAGGAAGTGAACACAGAAATGAAAGCTCTGGTTTAAATCTAGACTAGACAGCAAACAGCGGTCGGGAGGGGGGGGTGAAACATGTGCAATGAAAACAAAGACTTTAAAAAAAGATAATTCAATCGAAAGAGACAGTGAACCAGGATACACATGACAGGTTTATGAGGACAATGAGAAAACAATTGAGACAACGAAAGAGGAATATAAGAGATAAACAGAGAGCCACACACAGTGGCCTTTAGAATAAATGACCCAGTTCAGGAGGATGTAAATGACATAAACATATGACTCACATCCTGAGCTAAAAACCATCATCTTTATTGATCTCAAAGCCAGTAACAATTGCCCATTATTGTTGTTTTGTTTGCTACCGATACGAGGAGATAACCGTGTTAAGTGGGCGGACCCCTGCGGGCCATATTTGCTCATTCTGACTCATCAACACAATGCGGGACTGTAAGACGTTTGTGAGCTGAGCCAAGTGGCCCAGGCTACAGTATGAGCTTTGTGACGAATAGGGGAATTTGCAGGAGTGAATAGGGCAGTGAATAGCAATGTTCTTCCCGATGCTCGAGATATTGGAATGAAACGCCTCTCGGGCTCGCAACTTTCAGAGGGCCATCTATGAAAGGCTCTTTTGTGACCGGGCGTCCTCCTTCAGCCAGTGTCCAGTCTAAAAATGCCAGTGCTTTTATGCATCTGTTTTTTCCTCTCTTCCCTTTTCAAACAGGTCTTTAGGAAGTCACATTAGAAAGCATGCTATGGAAACCAAAACATGCTGTTGAGGAACTCAGAAAAAGCTACTTCCTTAGGGGCTGAGAACAATGGGTAATGTGAGGTGATGATGAGTGACCAATATACGGATCAGGCAATATTAAGATTTTATGAGATTATCAACATTTGGCGATAACTATGCCAACTGGCCGATTAACACAAGTATTAGTACCCCATTGGGTCAGTTCCAAATATGCACATTTAGATCCACATTTTCAATTGGCAAAGCACATTATCTGTTTTTAATTACTTTCAGTGAATGCAGAATAATAGGCGTTTCAAAATTTTTTAATTTCAGCACTTTTTAGTATGTTAAATGAAATCCTGGAGTCTTAAGTAGCACAGGTATATTTGTAGCAAAATCCCAAAAATACATTGTATTGGTCAAAGTTATCGATTTTCTTTTATGCCAAAAATAATTAGGATATTATGTGAAGATCATGTTCTATGAAGATATTTTGTAAATTTACCATAACTATATTTAAACTTAGTGGATGCAGTTGCTAAAGACTACATTTTGGACAACTTTAAAGGCGCTTTTCTCAATTTTTTGATTTTTTGCACCATCAGATTCTAGATTTTCAAATAGTTGTATCTCGGCCAAATATTGTCCTATCCTAAAAAACCATACATTAATGAAAATCGTATTTATTCAATAAATTTACCTGTATGACGGTTTTTGTGGTCCAGAGTTATAAATTGTATTATATACTAGGGCTGTCAAAAGATTAATTGTGATTAATCGCGTCCAAAATAAAAGTTTTTTGAATAATTCATGTGTGTGCACTGTGTGTAATTATAATACACACACATTAATGTTTGTATTTAAGAAACATTTACATGTTTATTTATATATACCGAGCCCCTAAGGTGACATTGGAGTAAAAAAAATCTAAAGTTTAGTTTCATGTGCTCACGCAAAACCTTCATGTGCAGAATTTATTTTTAAGTTTAGATTTGCGTGCTCGCGTGAGCACGCGAAACTAAACTTTAAAAAAAATTCTGCACCTAAAGGTTTCGCGTGAGCACATGAAAGTTTCACTTGAGCACATGAAACTAAACTTTATTTTATTTTTGCTCCGTGTGCCCTTAGGGGCTCCATATATATATATATTCTGATATATTTTATATTATAAATAAAAATAAACCTAAATTACATTTTTTTTATTCATACATGCATGTATGTGTATTTATTTATATATGCATAATATTTACACACAGTACACACACACACACATATATATTGTGCAAACACAAACTTCTATTTTGTATATGATTAATCGCAATAAATCTTTTGACAGCCCTATTATATACACTATAGTTCAAAAGTTTAGGGTCACTCATTCAATTTCTCCCACATTTTAAAATAAGAGTAAACTCATGGTTAATGTAATAACAAAAATGTAACTATGAGAATTATATTGTAATTAAAGAAATTCAAATTATATCGCTATATTTTAGCATCTTCAGTATAGTCACACTAGGTTTTTAATGTTATTTTGGCATCTTATCACCCAACTTGAGGACTCACCCATGGGTGCTCTATGAACAGTAAAGTACTGGGCTCTTATTGTCTGCTTTATTTTCATTTTAAAGTCATGAAATTTAAAGGGGACATATCATGAAAATTTGACTTTTTTCATGTTTAAGTGCTATAATTGGGTCCTCAGTGCAAGTATCAATCTAAAAAAATATGAAAAAGATCAACCCAGTAACTTAGTTTTGGTAAAGCATTCTCTGCACACATGTGAAAAAATTGCTCATTGAAATTTGGCTCCCCTTGTGATGTCAGAAAAGGATTATACCACCCCTTAATCTGCATTATCCAACCACGGTACTACCATTTAGTGCAAAGATCAGCTCATTTGCATTTTAAAGGACACTCACACCTACAAAGTGACAATTTTAACATGCTATAATAAATTATCTATATGGTATTTTGAACTACAACTTTGCATACATACTCTGGGGACACCAAATATTTATTTGGCCTAAAAATAAAATATGAAACGTTAAAAAAAATCTCATGAAATGTCCCCTTTAAGAATTTAAAAAAAAATAAAAATTCAGTTTTCTAATAAAAAAAAATTTATTTGATGGCATATGTTTAGATTTAAAGATTTTTTATGATCAAGAGAAACATTCCAGTCAAGTAAACCTAAACCTTTGAACTGTAGTGTATTTATGTGACCCTGAACCACTAAACCATTTACAAGTCACACATGTATCAAAAATTATTATATATTATGTAAAGATTATGTTCCATGAAGATATTTTGTACATTTCCTTCCATAAATATATTTTAAAAAATTATCATTAGTAATATGTGTAGCTAAGGACTTCATTGGTCCACTTTAAAGGTGATTTTCTCAATACAGTATACTGATTTTTTTGCACCCTCAGATTACAGTTTGGACCCTCATGATTGGTTTTGTGGTCCAGGGTCACACCTAAACATTTTACTAGTCATCGGCCACTCCACTCTCTAAATATCAAGTATTTTACCATTTAATAATTAATTTCGCTAAGTATACATGGAAAAATGACACATACTGAATAATTAAATAATCAGCCAAATTCATAAAAATGATCTTTTTGTGGATACCTATACAATATTTACCTTAGCATGTTTATATGAGATACATATTACAAATATATGGTAATAATATATGGAATAAACGTACTGATTTATGTATGTGAGCTCTTACCTCATAAGCCTGGGGGCTGGTCAGACAGCGAGCCAGCGGACCGCAGCAGGCCGGCAGAGTTGAGGTCAAAGGAGGGCCACTGTGGGTCAGGATAGGTTTCAGGTAACTGTACTTAGGTTAAGGAGACGTGTCAATACCAGGCAGCTACAGTTGAGGGAATGAGTTATGCAAACATCTCCATAATATGCATCTCTATTATGAAGAGCTCAGATGCAAAAGCCACTAAACGCCATCTCTGTCAAAAATGAGAACGATATTAACCGAATGCTCTATGCACGTATTATACGTTCATCAAATACTTTTGCTTCAAATTTCCTTAATCACAACCTCAGGCCATTCAGAAAGAGATATTAGATCTTCAAGTACAAAAGATGCCATTTATTAATTCCTATAAAGACACTTCAGACTGTTACAGTCCAAAGCAAACACTTGAAGCAGCCTGCAACTACGCAAAGCAACAAACTAAGGCAGACGATTTGAAAATAGCACAACTGAAAATGGAAGCCTCTAAATTCAGCACAGCACAAAATGTGTCAGCGAGGACTCATCTCACAACAGATACGTGCTAGTCTCAGCCTCATTACTAGTATGAACAGATCATTATCTGCTAATATAGAGCCCAACACACCCATGCATCTCTAAGCAGATCAGCTCATTCGTGTTGTGGCGTCAATGCTGAGTTTCTTCTTTTGACAGACAGGGATAAAAATGGAGTAATATGTCGATGGCTTGAAACCAAGTACACCATGTGATGGATTTGGAAGCGTATAATATGTTTGAGTGAGATCAGAGACCAGGATGTCCCCTGTAGTGTTGGAAAGGATGCCAGGTATGCGTTCTGAATATCTCTGTAGGATGTCCGGCACCATGGTCCTGTACTCGAAGAGTGGCTGTTTGCCAATTCGACAGCACTGGACTTTTGCATAGCGCATACAAATGAAAAGGATCTAAATACTTACCACTTATGCAAATACAAAACAGAACACAAATATATCTGTAATTTGTGTTAAAGACCTGCGAGTAACCACATGTGATGCCATTAGCCACAGCTGTGCAGGAAGTGGACTGAGAAACGTGAGAAAATAGCACATATGGTGCTTTCACCTCTCTGCAACCGCATGCTAAATAAAACTGGTTTCTACCACCCACGAACTGAAAAGGTACAGCTTCTACAGTAAAGCACAAAATAATTGCATCGTGAGGGCACTGCTGAGAGCTCAAAATCACAGAGTGCTCCAATCCAGACTTGAAAGCTTATACAGAATGCACTGCAATCATGTCATTTGACATTTTGTACAAAGAACACACATAATGAATTTTCCAGCGGCTTTTATAAAAGTGCAGAGCTCCGGCCGAGCTGGGTTAAATTGGTATTTTTGGAGAGGGAGTTGTTTAGGGAGGGTGAGTTGGTTCAGGGCTTGTGAGGCCTAGTTAGGGTTTTAAGAGGAACTCCATCAATGGTCAAAACAAGTGGAATTATTCATCGCTCCGCATTTATATTCATGCAGATCTGTTCATATCGAGTCTTCAGCAATATGCATTTATGTTTTTTTCATTTTCCACATCAGCATATGTCACTTTTTTTCTCTCAAGTTATTTTCATGGCGACATGGTGGCTAGGACACAGAAGAGTACGGAAGAGTGGGGACAAAGAAGTAAAGCTCGTGCTTGAGTTCTTAATGACAAAGCCACAAAAGTGTGTGTGTTTGTGTTTGTGTGTTGTTCTGAATGGCATGCTGAAAGGATACTTATGGTCAAAAGTGTACCAAAGTCTAAAGAGCCAAGCACTCTCCTGCTTCGTCTTGCTCTGCCCTTCAGACTGGCTTCCGTCCTGAGGAGAGAAAGAAAAGAGGGAAGAATAATAGCGATCGTAAATCTAAGTCCCTGTATGTAGGTTTGGGGTACTGATGCAATCTGGGGTCATTCAATGTGGAAAAAAAACTCCCATAAGCTTTTGCTTATATAATAAAGAATTTGTGGACATAATGTTACTTATAAACATAATGAAGATGTTTTTAAAGCAAATCAAAAGTTAGGTCTAGATACCAATATTCCATTTTGGAAATAGAAGCTTAAAATGTATGATTTCTACATAAAACATATGAATAAGTGAAAGTATAGTTACACATTAAGTACTTATTTAATAAGGTCACCAGTCTACAATGAAACAATGTCTGTAGTGACACATTCCTCTTGGCAATTCATTTGTACATTTCCTATCATGGGCATCTGAAGCCAAAAAATTGTGGGTGGGTCCAAAACATTTTCTGGAGTAGATGTCATTTTCTTGTATTCTGGTGCCTTTTTTTTTTTTTTTTTTTTTTAAAGATATATTTTGGGCCATTTTTGCCTTTATTGGATAGTAATTTAGGAGAAGACAGGAAAGTATAGGGTGAAGAGAGGGGTATGGGATTGGCAAAGGACCTCGTGTCGGGATTCGAACTCGGGTCGCCAGAAGTGCGTCTGCACCATATGTCGGAGCACCGTCCACTACACCATCGGCTCCGACCTGGTGCCTTTTTAATCTTTTCCTGCCAGCATTTAAAAAAAAAGGTGCCAGCATTTTTTATAATTTTCACAAAAGTTTAATGCATTCCAGAAAATTTTCTTCTTTAAAGGAATATTCCATTTTCTTAAAAGACAAATCCAGATAATTTACTCACCACCGTGTCATCCAAAATGTTGTTGTCTTTCTTTGTTCAGTCGAGAAGAAATTATGTTTTTTGAGGAAAACATTGCAGGATTTTTCTCATTTTAATGGACATTAATAGACACCAACACTTAACACTTAACTCAACACGTAACAGTTTTTTTTTCAACGACTATAAACGATCCCAAACGAGGCATAAGGGTCTTATCTAGCGAAACGATTGTCATTTTTGACAAGAAAAATAAAAAATATGCTCTTTTAAACCACAACTTTTCGTCTAGATCCGGTCCAGCGCGACCTAACGTAAATGCGTAGTGACGTAGGGAGGTCATGTGTTACATATATGAAACGCACATTTGCGGACCGTTGTAAACAATAAACTGACACAAAGACATTAATTAGTATCAGTTGACATACAACAACGTAGGAACGGTCCTCTTTCAACACACTTTTAAACACTGGGGCTGAGTTTCGCGTTCGTCCTCTGTGACCTCTTGACGTGATGACGTATTGCATGGGGTCACGCTGGCGCATCACGACCGGATCTAGACAAGAAGTTGTGGTTTAAAAGTGCATATTTTTTATTTTTCTTGTCAAAAATAACAATCGTTTCGCTAGATAAGACCCTTATGCCGCGTTTGGGATCGTTTAGAGTCCTTTGAAACTCCGTTGAAAAAACTGTTAAGTGTTGAGTTAAGTATTAAATGTTGGGATCTATTCAAGTCCATTAAAATGAGAAAAATCCTGCAATGTTTTCCTCAAAAAACATAATTTCTTCTTGACTGAACAAAGAAAGACATCGACATTTTGGATGACATGGTGGTGAGTAAATTATCTGGATTTTTCTTTTAAGAAAATGGACTATTCCTTTAAATATATGAACATACGATATATCAAATGAAAGGACTGGATGCGCTGGATTGTTAACACATTGTTTTGTGTTAAACTATTTAACACATTATGTGTTGTTTTTAACACATTATGTGTCATTTATGTTCATATAAATAAAAGGGACAACACAAGATGTGTAAAACAACACAGAGATGTGTTAAGTTAAGCACAACACTCTAGATGTGTTGTCCTTAACTAGACACAGAGATGTGTTATTTTAACACATTCATTTTAAGAGTGTAGTGAATTATATTTGACTGACGGCACTATGACAAGTGAACAGACAAATGCGCTTCATTAGAGAAAAAGTGGGTGGGTCTCGTCTAAGGGTGTCACAATTTCAATTCGAAACGGTCGAAAATTAAGTCACAACCTCGAACTTCGAATTAAAAAAATGGAATTGTCGAAGCTGTCACGCCCCCATGTCACGTCTGGTCGGCTTGCCAAGCGGGGAAAAAAAAAACATGTGTTGAGTGCTGCGAGTCAACCTCCTCTAACTTAGCTAGCTACAGCTAGTCAAAAGATAGCATGGCAGATGCAGGAGACTAACATGGCAGGTTATCTCCGGGTTCAAGGTAGGTCAGATATTACACTCTAAAAATGGCTGGGTTATTTTTGACCCATAATGGGTAAATATTGGACAGAACACTTGCTGGGTTAAAAATTACCCCATGCTGGGCCAAAAATGGCCCAATGTTGGGTTGTTGTTATGCAACCATGGGCTATAATAACCCAGCAGTTGGGTTAAAATAACCCAGCATTGGGTCAATTTTTAACCCAGCACGTGTTCTGTCCAATATTTACCCATTATGGGTCAAAAATAACCCAGCCATTTTTAGAGTGTATATTTCATAAAAGTCTAGTCTAAAAATGGCATAGCATTTTTTGTGCTTTTAAAAAATTTAAGAAAATCAAGAATCAAACGAATCGTGACCTTAGAATCGAAAATGTTATCGAATCAAGGATTTGGAGAATCGTGACACCCCTAGTCTTGTCCCACACACATATAATGGTTCTGAGGCCTATGTTTTCTATCGTTAAACTTAATTTATATACAATTATATACAAATATTATGTGTTCATTTTTATGAAATCTGACTTTGCATCTTTAGTGATTTTGCAACCGTCTACTACTGTACGTCTTGTCCAAAGAAGCAGATTCTGCCAAAAAAGCCTGCATGCACGTCAAATTTGGTAAATATCAATCAATGAAAAGACTAAAGTGATATTTGTGAAAATAAGGCATTTCACTTATGGACTAATAACCTTTTCATTGGCTTTAATGTGAAAAAAATGAAAAGAGCCTGCTTATTTACAAGAAATCACATCAGACGCACATTGATGCTTTATCGGTAACACTTTACAACAAGGTTGCATTGAACAATACTTCTACAGCATTTATTAATCTAAGTTTGTGTTATGTCAATTAAGCATTTACTAAGCAGTTACAACTTTTCATTTTAAAAATGCCTAAGAAACTCATTATAGTTGTGCGTAGGTCCTACGGTATAGCGCCGACGGTGTAGGTTACGCATATATCGTTGTATAGACCCCTTCAAGGTTTGTAAACATTGAATGACGATCGGGTGCGCGCGCAGCATGGGGTCAAACTGTTCATACCATTTAGGCTTTATAATTTAATCTAACACAGCTGAAAAATGATGACTTACCTCAGATGAAGTGAGCACTACAAACACAAGCCTCTTTGATATTTGCATTGTACCAGTCTGCACGTTAATTGCTTGCTGACGCAGGTGTTGTATTTTTTTGTTTTTGAGATTGTGCATGAATCGCGAAAACTTAACGGAAGACCTGGTGCGATTTTCACAGCCCACAACGTAAGTAGGCATTTTTGACGATACCGAAAAAATACCCAACTCAATCTGCTGTAATGACTTTTCTGACCCCGACATGCGCAGTGGAAACTGCCTGTGACGTGAACCGTGAAGGGGTCTATTGACAACTTTTTTGTCCGTGTCGACGTGCAAACACGCATGCAGACCGCTGGTAGACAGCATCCAAGCGTGTAACCACAGTAGCAGCGTGACGGTCAATGAAGTGATTTGAAATATTTTATTTGCTAATTTTAAAGGAAATGCAGACCTTCAGCAAGGAAAATTCTGTTTAACTTAAGGCTTTAAGATAAGAACACACTATTTGGTTTAATCATTTGTAAATATATTTTCATATATGTTATTAAGACATATTTATATTAAATTTTTGTGTAATATTAAACTTTACCTGTCAATCAAAAATAATTTGCAGCATCCGGGTTACCATGTGTTATTAGTTATCTCTAAATAACATACCTTGGAATGACTGGCCAATCAGAATCAAGCATTTGATTAGTTAATGCACAATGAACTAACATGAATAACTGTACTGGTATAACAAACATTAACAACAATTAATAAATGCTAAAAAAAATCATATTAGGCGTTAAATGGTTTATTATTACTTAATGTTAACAAATACAACTTTATTGGTAAAGTCCTACCGCTTTGTCATCTGAACTCTTCATTACATACTTGTAAAATATATATTTCTTAAATGGATATTTTTATAAGATTGACCCTAACTGCTTAAAACTCAAAGCTTGTACTAACTGTGAAACAACAGCCAGTAAAGCCACCAAAACAAATCTATCACTCGCGACACCACACCATACTGCAGACATTTCAATGCGTGGTGTATGAAACCTTAAACCAGTTAACACACTCAATTTGAACTCAATATTCATATTCACTCCTCAATCAGTGAAACCTGAAGAAAATCTTGTTCTGTTCTTCTGACACTCAGTACATTTATTCAAAGTAATCTACTGAGTTCAGAGTCTAACGTTGCACTTGAAAAGATTTTAGCTTAATGCTATCACATACAAGCTTACAGTAACACTACACTGCAATTCCTCCAATCTCACTCCTCCTATACAGTATGTGTGATGGAGAAATATCCCAGAGTTTGAACAAAACTATCATAATGATAGCTAGATGGTGTTTATGTTCTCAAATAAAACATGTGCCAGGTATGTGCAGTTTGCATCACTTTGATAACTAAGGGCATACGCTTCAATTACTGACTGATTTGAGTTCTGTCATTGTACTATCGTGGAATTAACTAAACCAGGCAGTATAAAGATAAGTGATACTTTGTGCTAGCATGTATAATTGTTTAATAATATATACTAATGGCAGCAATGGACTTATTTGACCATGCTCCATGAAATAAAAACTCCTGTTTTAGTTGCGATATGTCATTCAATGTGAATGAAGCACAATAGACAATATACACTAAGACTATGGCTGAAGCAACACAAAGCAAGTCCGCTATATGGTTACTCGGATCAGAAAAGACTGAAATAACTGGAACAAAGTTACCCTCCAAGAAGTACGTTTTATGTGTGTTGTGCGTTTTTAAATGCTACAGTTTTTGCAAAAATATGTGATTTGGGTAATATTCAAAGGCTTTGAGCAACCTCTAGATATTGTAGGAACAATTAAAAATTTTGCACAGTGCATTTTTATTGATATCCTAATACATTTACGGAGTGAGAGTTGAACATTTAAAAAAAAAAATTGATCCATTGTAAGGACCACCCTAATGTACACTTACTCTTTTAAACAGGCCCACTGGTTTCATATATTTACACTTTATTACAAGGCGCTCTGAAATGCTTGATTCTGATTGGCCATTTGCAACATTCAAAGCCATGGTATGTTATTCTGAGATAACTTATAACACATGGTAACCCAGATATTGCAAATCATTTTCACAGGTAAAGTTTAATATTACAAAGAAATTTAATATAAATATGCATTTTAATAACATATAAAACATTATATTTACAAATGATAAAACCAAATAGCATGTTCATCATATTTGACATCTTGTCTTATCTTAAAGGGGTCATAGTGTGAAAATCTGACTTTCCGAGATTAGGTGCTATAATTAGAAAATTTGAAAAAGATCAACCCAGTAACTTAATTTTGGTAAGCCATTCTTTGCAAGCATGTGAAAAAATAGGTCGTTCAGATTTCGCTTGTTTTGTGAGGTACGTAGCATTACAGTAATGCCGCCCCTTAATCTGCAATATCCAACCACAGCACTGCCACTTAATGCAGAGAGAAAGAGCGAGAGAGAGAGAAAATAATTGACGGCACAATTGAGTTTCAATTGCAACAAACCACCATCATTGCGATCAGTGCCACTAATTTGCATAAGAAAGGACAACCCCCAAAAAAGAGCAAATTTTTGCTCAGGCCCACACAATGGGAATTTTAAAATGCTATATTTAATAATCTGTGGGGTATTTTAAGCTTAAACTTCACATAAGCAATCTGTGAACACCAAAGACTTATTTTACAGTAAAAAAAAAACTCATTATATGACCCCTTTAAAACTGAAAGCAAACACGTTTTCCTTGTACAAGGGCTGTATTTGTTCAAAATGACCAAATAAATTGTTCCTTACCTTACTTAAGAGGGAAATAGGCATGTAATAAGTGTTTTAATGTACATGTAGCCGGTTGTTATCCACTATGTGCTGGGTCCAAATGCTTTTAAATATGTTCTACATTTTTTCATGAGCTGTCACGTACAAATAAAAAGGCCTAAAACAGCATCCACCCATTTTAATAGATGTAAAATTAAGGCAAAAATTTACATGTGGTCTTTATGGCTATATATGTGGTGTGAAACTGCTAAAGGAAAGGATCTCATTGTTGTTTTTTCCCCACACTCATTTGTGTGAATGCTGTGTTGCCATATTCTTAATTCTGTCAAAAAAAACAACAACATTAAAAAGCGTAAAAAAAAAATTCAAACTTACACCCTGCAGGACCTGGAAACTGTCTCCACATGGCTGAAGATCCTGATCTGGGTCAACTCCGACTCTACAAGAAACACAAAATCTATGTCAGGGTCTATGGAGGATATTGTGGTTTGTGTCTGTAAGCCCATGTGAGACATAAGCATTTGCTGTGCACACGCAGTGACACTTCACATCATTCTGCTGCTGGTTGCAGGCTTTTATAAATAATAAAAGGAAGTCACATACTCGAGCAAAGAATATTAACAATGTCCGTACCTTATAACACACATAAACTTGCAGCATGTGCTGTTTCCTGCACCGCTATCAGTGATGGCAGAGTTGCAATTCTGCATTCCAAATTTAATGTCATAAAAAGGACTAAAACTCTTGTAAATCTATTTTACGAAAACATATTAGTGTTCTATAAAATCGCAAATTATTATTTCTGGCTCTGTTTAACGAATGCGCTGGCAATTTGAATCAGAATTCCTTCATGAATCTGTCAAGATTCCTCCACATCAAAAAGTTATAGGGATAGTTCACCCAAAAATGAAAATAATGTCATTAATGACTCACCCTCATGTAGTTCCAAACTTGTAAAAACTCTGTTCATCTTTGCAACACAGTTTAAGGTGTTTTAGATTTAGTCCGAGAGCTTGTTGACCTTTCATTGAAAATCTACGTACGATATACTCTCCATATCCAGAAAGGTAATAAAATCTTCATCAAAGTAGTCCATGTGACATCAGAGGGTCAGTAAGAATGTGTCCAAGCATTGAAAATACATTTTGGTCGTAAAATAACAAAAAATAAGACTTTATTCAGCATTGTCTTCTCGTGTGAAGCGCATGCGCGGGACTAAAGTCCTGTGACGGCAGGATGACTTACGACGCGTCTGACGTGTTATCTGGTGCGCCCCAGCTGTTTTTTTGTGCGCCCGAGCTTCGTTTACAGTCTGAGGGAGACACATGCTGTAAGTTTGAAAAAAAAAACTTTGCAAACATGTCTGAGGATAACACGTCATCCGCGTCACTGCAGTCACGTGACTTTAGTCTCGCACATACGCTTCACAACAGACGCAGAAGAGAAGACAATGCTGAATAAAGTCGTAATTTTTATTGTTATTTTTGGACCAAAATGTATTTTCAATGCTTCAACACATTCTAACTGACCCACTGATGTCACATGACTACTTTGATGATGTGTTTATTACCTTTCTGCTCATGGACAGTATACCGTACATAGATTTTCAATGAAGGGTCAAACAAGCTTTCGGACTAAATCTAAAACATCTTAAACTGTGTTCCGAAGATGAACGGCGGTCTTACAAGTTTGGAACGACATGAGGGTGAGTCATTAATGACATTATTTTCATTTTTAGGTGAACTATCCCTTTAATTCTGTAAGAAATGCTGCTAAAATTCCCAAAAAATTGTGAATTCTGGGAAATGCTAAAACAGCTTTCCTACATAATTCACTCTTTGTGCAACTTTGTTGAGAAGCACACTTACACCAGACATCTGCTTTGTGTTATTGGTCAGCCATGTTGCCTTTTCTTGACCGGCTGAAATATGAGGACGACCCATGAGACCTTTAGGAGCTCAGAAGGGCCGAGACCATGTTGAGATAATTGATACATTAGGTGAACTTTCATTCTGGCCTTTTAGTACATTTGCTGTTTCTTGACGCAATAGCTTGTCTTTCTTTCCCGATATCAATTAAAGCAGCGGCTATATGATAAAGCTGAATTTAGGCCGGCTTTTAAACCCGGCGAACAAACAGAGACTTCATTGTGAAGTTTAGAGTTGGCTTGCGGATTAACAGATGCTCAGGCATTCTGGGACATTCAGTGCCGCCCATGTGGACAAGGGCCAATTTAAACAGAATGAGCTGTATTATTATCGGTCTCTTTCACACAACCTTTATTGAACATCTTATCTTTTCAGAGTCGGTAAAGAATATCTATTTCCCAAAAGGTGGGCGACATTAATTAAAATTCCGAGGAGAGGATAAATAAAGGATAACATGCTCCTGCCAAATCCAGTGGCGTATATCTGCAACATACTGGGTGTTTTAACAAGCTGCTGTTATTTCTACCACGTCTGGAGGACTGTCTGAGAAACAAAAGAGGAGTTTTTTACTCCCCCGAGGTTTTTTTGGAGGGGGGCTGAGCAGTCCAAATAGAAATACGGCTAAGAACTCTGGGAAGATCTGTTCTTGGGCCTAGGGGAAGGGGAAATTATGGGGAAGCCTGGATCATGAACTGTGTACAAGAAAAGGATTGAATCCAAAAACTTGAGGCGGTTGAGAGGAGATGACAATGGAAAAAGTCGAACAAAAGACAAGAGCGGATGGATAGCTTCGGTTAGACTGGGAGAAACATTAAGCTCCTTTAGTAACCAGGCATGCGGGCTGGAGGATGGATTACATTAGGGGGTCACAAAGGGGTCAAAATATGACAAAAACGCAGTGCAAAGATATGCACGTAGATATGAGTGTGGTGGATAACCAACATTTCTTCAAGATAGTCAGCTATCAGCTTGAGCATGTAGTTGCAATACAGCAGACAGCTGCATGCTCCTTTCAATGCAGGTACATGAAAATACTGATTTAATCATTATAAAAAATACTGTTACTATTGCTGTTTGGTCTTACTCATCTGGTGTGAGTGGGACAGTGAGCTTATGGAGCATTTCCACTCAATAGTACGGCCGCCACAACAGCTCAGTTTTGGGATACCTGATACGTTTTTAGTACCACCTCGGTTTAGGTTTCAAGCAAGCCATACTAAAATTGCAATGGAAAAGCAAACATGCCAAAGTGAAGTGTCCCGAGCCGAGTGGTACCGAGCCGTGTCAAACCACACAATGGAAAAGTGCCATTAGTTTGCAGATTTCCTCGGACACCTCAATGTGAACTAAAGTGACCACCCACACACATTCACATTCCCTTAAAGTCACTCCCACCAGTTTGAAATACATTCCTGGAAGAGTCCACTGACACTGGAGAATATCCGCTAAGAACAGATGTGTTTGTCCAAAGGAAGTAGTAACTTGCAAATGTTTGCTGCAGTTATTTATAGATTGCAGAAGAGAGTTAACAACAGTACATTAAAATAGAAGACTAGATTATAGTACATTATGGTAGACTATAGTACAGTAAAGTGGACTAGAGCAGTGGGCTCCAGGACCATACTGTTCTCTTGTCTACCTTTTTTACCACAGCTGATACAAATCATCAGCTCATTAACAGAGATCTGACTGAACTGAATCTGTCAGATAAGAGAGACATCCAAAATGTGCTGCGCAGTGGTCCTCCAAGACCAGGATTGAGAACCACTGGACTAAAGCATAGTAGAGTAGATTAGACTAGAGTAGACTATAGTTTAGTATAGTATAATATAATACGGTATGGTACGGTACAGTGCAGTATACTATAATAGACTAGTCACTAGACTACAATACAATAATCTAGTATTGTAGTCTAGTATTGTAGCCATCACGAGGTGGTGATGGCGCAGTGGATAAGACACTCGCCTTTGGTGTGAGAGACCCGGGTTCGAATCCACCGTGACACTTAACCCCTAGTTGCTCCTGCGTGCGACCTCTGACATAACATTATATAGCAATTGTAAGTCGCTTTGGATAAAAGCGTCAGCTAAATGAATAAATGTAAATGTAGTATGCTCTACTAAACTGTATAGTAAGCTAGCTAGACCACAGTACTGTATAGCAAAGTATAGTATAGTATAATACAGTACAGTGCAGGACAATATGGTGCAGTGCAGTAGTTGTGCAATATACTGTACTGCAATAGACTAGTACAATACAATAATCTAGTATGCTCTACTATACTGTATATTAAGCTAGAGCACAATACAGAAAAGACTAGTATAGTAGTATATAATAGTGTAGTATAATACAGTACAGTACAATATGGTGCAGTGCAGTAGACTATAATAGACAAGAGTGCAATACAATAATCTAGTATGCTCTACTAAACTGTATGGTAAGCTAGAGCACAATACAGTAAAGAACAGTACAGCATAGTAGACTACAGTATAGCACAGTATAGTGTAGTTTAGTATAGTACGCTACGGCACAGTGCAGTGCAATATACTATAATAGACTAGAGTACAATACAATAATCTAGTATGCTCTACTAAACTGTATAGTAAGCTAGAGCAGAGTACCTCATAGTAGACAACAGTATAGTAAAGTATAGTGTACTGTAGTGTAGTATAGTATAGTACGCTATGGCACAGTGCAGTGCAATATACTATTATAGACTAGAGTACAATACAATAATCTAGTATGCTCTACTAAACTGTATGGTAAGCTAGAGGACAATACAGTAAAGAACAGTACAGCATAGTAGACTACAGTATAGCACAGTATAGTGTAGTTTAGTATAGTACGCTACGGCACAGTGCAGTGCAATATACTTTAATAGACTAGAGTACAATACAATAATCTAGTATGCTCTACTAAACTGTATAGTAAGCTAGAGCAGAGTACCTCATAGTAGACTACAGTATAGTAAAGTATAGTGTAGTGTAGTGTAGTTTAGTATAGTATAGTACGCTACGGTACAGTGCAGTGCAATATACTATAATAGACTACAGTACAATACAATAATCTAGTATGCTCTACTAAACTGTATAGTAAGCCAGAGCACAGTACAGCATAGTAGACTACAGTATAACACAGTATAGCACAGTATAGTGTAGTGTAGTGTAGTATAGTATAGTACGCTACGGTACAGTGCAGTGCAATATACTATTATAGACTAGAGTACAATACAATAATCTAGTATGCTCTACTTAACTGTATGGTAAGCTAGAGCACAATACAGTAAAGAACAATACAGCATAGTAGACTACAGTATAGCACAGTATAGTGTAGTGTAGTGTAGTTTAGTTTAGTATAGTATAGTACGCTACGTTACAGTGCAATGCAATATACTATAATAGCCTAGAGTACAATACAATAATCTAGTATGCTCTACTAAACTGTATAGTAAGCTAGAGTACAGTAAAGCATAGTAGACTACAGTATAGCACAGTATAGTGTAGTGTAGTGTAGTATAGTATAGTATAGTATGATACGGTACACTGCAATATACTATTATAGACTAGAGTACAATACAATAATCTAGTATGCTCTACTAAACTGTATAGTAAGCTAGAGCACAGTACAGCATAGTAGACTACATTATAGCACAGTATAGTGTAGTGTAGTGTAGTATAGTATAGTACGCTACGGTACAGTGCAGTGCAATATACTATTATAGACTAGAGTACAATACAATAATCTAGTATGCTCTACTAAACTGTATAGTAAGCCAGAGCACAGTACAGCATAGTAGACTACAGTATAACACAGTATAGCACAGTATAGTGTAGTGTAGTGTAGTATAGTATAGTACGCTACGGTACAGTGCAGTGCAATATACTATTATAGACTAGAGTACAATACAATAATCTAGTATGCTCTACTTAACTGTATGGTAAGCTAGAGCACAATACAGTAAAGAACAGTACAGCATAGTAGACTACAGTATAGCACAGTATAGTGTAGTGTAGTGTAGTTTAGTTTAGTATAGTATAGTACGCTACGTTACAGTGCAATGCAATATACTATAATAGCCTAGAGTACAATACAATAATCTAGTATGCTCTACTAAACTGTATAGTAAGCTAGAGTACAGTAAAGCATAGTAGACTACAGTATAGCACAGTATAGTGTAGTGTAGTGTAGTATAGTATAGTATAGTATGATACGGTACACTGCAATATACTATTATAGACTAGAGTACAATACAATAATCTAGTATGCTCTACTAAACTGTATAGTAAGCTAGAGCACAGTACAGCATAGTAGACTACATTATAGCACAGTATAGTGTAGTGTAGTGTAGTATAGTATAGTACGCTACGGTACAGTGCAACATACTATTATAGACTAGAGTACAATACAATAATCTAGTATGCTCTACTAAACTGTATAGTAAGCTAGAGCACAATACAGTTAAGACCAGTACAGCATAGTAGACTACAGTATAGCACAGTATAGTACAGCAGTGGTTCTCCTGTGTACTATACGATGATCCCCCTCATGCCCCACCAAAAAAAAAAATGACATAAAACATTTAAAAACTTAAAATTTGAATTAAACAAAGTATAAATATAATAAGTAGCCTTATTTTTCTGAGGATTAATTACATAGAATTTGAAATAAATTGATGTATTTTATAAAATATCATTAATCTTGGGCCCCCTGGCACCATCTGAGCCAGGGGGCCACTGCCCCAGTTTGAGAACCACTGTAGTATAGTATAGTATAGTGCAGTGCAGTATAATAAGCTAGAGCGCAATACAGTACAGAACAGTATAGTAGAATATACAACAGTATTATATAGTAGACGAGAGTGCAGTAGAGTAAAGCAGACAAGTGCATAGTACAGTATATTAGAGTAGACTAGAGTATAGTAGACTCACTAGACTACAATACATTATAGTAGAATAAACTTCAGTGTAGTGCACTCTCAGAAAAAAAGGTACAAAAGTTTTCACTGGGACGTTTCCTTTTAAAAATTCCTTATTTTCTTCCGTTTGCGTATTTATTTCTTCTACCCACTAGTTAACCTACGCTGTACATATGCACTATCCCAATGACAGTCCGGTTTTCATCTCCTTTACATAAAGGAAGTCATGCACGGGTCCTAATTTTATTGTATTTGTTAAGCTTCTGTAACCAGGAATTATGTTTTTTTTGTATCCATGCTACCTGGGGAGGGTGTATTTTATGTGTGTTAGTGTATAAATAACTGAAGGATGTTAAAATTAATTGTCCTCTGTATCATTGTATTTTGCATAATCCTTCTTTAATAAAAAATAAATAAATTCCTTATATGTACCATTTTGGTACAGATATGTACCATTGAGGTACCAGGATGTACAGGTACCAATGTGGTACAAAAATGTACTTTTTGAAAAGGTCCCGACACCAGTAACAATTTTTGTACTTGCTTGTATTTTTTTCTGTACAGAATTGCAGACAAGATTGCAGTACAGTACAGTGCAATGCAGTACAATAGACTAAAGTGCAGTACAGTATAGTAAAGTAGACTAGTATAGTAGGCTAAAGCACAACATAGAATAGACTACTACCCAGGTCTCTAGCTATTAGCATCAGCAAATAAAAGCCATTCTGGCTGACCACTGCAGCAGAGCAGGTTTACAACAATTGAGAGTTCAATAAGAGTATGATCAGGAGTACAATAAAAGATAGTTGGAAGCAGGAGATGTTAACAGGAAAAGATGTGCTTGGTTGAAACATAAGCAAATGCATTTGTAACATACTTCCCAATGTGCATGTTTTTAAATTAAGTGTAGTTACCTCCACCTGTGCAAGAATGCAAAATATCACCTGATGTAACGCCATAGTCTATGCAGTCTCTCCTTCTCTGCTGTCGAAGACTCTCCCACTCTGGGCACAATACAGCAAGTTTGAGACCGGTCCTTTACACATCAAACACTTCACACATCAAAGCTGACAGATCTATGATATTCTATCAGAATGCAAAGAGTCTTTCAATCTCTGTTTCTTAGATTGTACAATCACAATGTACAATTACTTAGAAAATGCATACATATACACTTAATCAGTGGCGGCCGGTGACTTCTTTTTCGAGGGCGCTCGATGTGAAGTTCGTCACAACATGTATGTAGCCCCTCATGTGTGTGGTTCGTAATTTCAAAATATGTGTTCGGCGTGTCAAGTGAACATATGTGCATCACGTGTCTTGTCAAAATAAGTGCCTGCTGCAGACGTGTCTGAAGGGTTTATGATAAAAGAGACACTCACGTTTGCCAGATACTCGCATAATCTCATGCGTAATCAGAGTTTACTGTTAAGGGAGTGTCTTGCGTGTATTTTGTAAACGTGAGCGTCTCTTTTATTATAAACGGTTTTGACGCGTGTGCAGCAGGCACTTATTTTGACAAAACACGTCATGCACATGGTTCACACATGCATGGTTCACACATATACACATATTTTGAATTTGCGCCCCTCGGATGAGCAGTAACGAGCCGCCACTGTACTGTATATATGCGTATATATGCGTAAGAGTTTGGTTTCAAAACAAAATAACTAGTTAATTAATTAATATCAATCAAACTGCAATTGGTTTGTTTTGATTTAAGCCTTCATAACTAAAAAATGTACAATAAAATACAATAAAAACATGATAACATATTAATAAATGTTTTAATAAAATATTTAAAAAGGGATTATCCCCCTTTTTTAGCCAAATTCTTTATATATAATATAATATGTGTGTGCATATATTACACACTAGCTGTGTTTCCTTTACCCTTCAAATTGCGCAAATTAAATTAGCAAATAAAAAATGCACCCATTGGGAACACAGCAATTTCGCATAACCTCCCATATCACCAAAAATTACACTCATCCCAACTCAGACAAGTAATATAATTGCAAAACTGAAACAGATTTTGCGATTTACAGTTTACCTGACGTGCGTAAAATTCACATGATCATTCTTTAAATATGTTTAATTGTAACACAAGACAGAAGATGTGTGGTCAAATCATGTGTATTAAAAGAAGCTTCAAGTGCATCACATCAAAATATTGCGGTACACTGTAAAAAAAATCCGTAGAAATTTCAATGTTATTGCAGCTGGGTTGCCGGTAATTTACCGTAGATTTACATTTATGTTATTTACTGGCAAGAGTTTGTTCAAAGTTAAATAAATTTTAAATATTAACAAGTCTTTATCTTTACAGAATAAAACTATACAATAACAGCCTCATGCAAAGCATTATGGGAATCAGAAATCATCATCAACCTTTTTCTGTTTTTTGCTTCAGATTTTGTTTCCCAGAATGTTTTGCTTGATGCTGTTTTTTTTAGTTTTACTCTGTAAAGACAAAGACTTCTAAATGTTTAATGTTCATTTAACTTTGAACAAACTCTTGCCAGTAAATAACATAAATGTAAATCTACGGTAAATTACCGGCAACCCAGCTGCAATTTCTACGGGGTTTTTTTACAGTGTAGCGATTGGGGAGTCTTCTGCTCTTTACGCTTTCGAGATGCCCTAGCTGTATTTTGATGTCATCCACATGTTGTCTTCGCGGTGCCCTATTAAGTCGAACACACTCGTGGCCATGGATTTTGGTATAATTTATCGCAAGAAAAAAATTATGTTTAGTCTAATAAATTACGCTTAGTCTCATAACATCGGTTTTGCCCCACTATTTCGGGGCAATTGTAGCCTAGTCATTAGAGTCAGGCTTATAACCCGAGAGTTTCCGGTTCGAGTCTCAAGGCCGTTGGGTCCCTTGAGCAAGGCACCTTACTGAAATTGCTACCCAGGTGCTGGGATAGCTGCCCACTGCTCCAGGTGTATGCGTTTACAAATTGCAGTGCATGTGTTCACTACTGACTGGGATGCAGAGTAGAGCCCTGCCAGCCCGTCGGGGCCCGACAGGCTAAGCCCATTTGTGCCGGGCTCGGGCCGTTTTTTTTTACACAGACCAGGCTCGGGTCGGGGTCGCTCCTCATTGTGTGTGTTTGCGTGTGTAGCAGAGACAGCGCGCGTCAGAGAGCTTAAAAGTGATAGATATTGGTCTCGGGTCAGGTCGGGTTCGGGCTGAAAAAATTGCAGGCATTGTCGGGCTGGGGTCGGGTAGGGCTTGAACACTTCGGCCAGGGCAGGGTTAGGGCTGGAGTTTTTGGCCCGTGCAGGGCTCTAATGCAGAGGTCATATTTCGAGTATGCGTTGCATACTTGACAAGATTGTCACTTTCGTTTCACTTTTATTGGTTAAATGGAAACACCATCTTTGCGCAATAGTTTTTTGTCAACATTAGACTAATGTTTTGCACAAAATTTATGGAATAATGGATAATAATAATAATAATAATATGGATATTATGATTATTATGATTATGATTAATAATAATAATAATAATAATAATAATAATAATAATAATAATAATGGAAACACAGCTACTGTAAGACTGAAAAACATGCAATATTTTCTGCTGGCACAATAAGTGGCATTAAATTAACCATTGAAAGTACACATTTTCATATTTGCCCAACTAAGAAGAGAAAATCTCATTCTCAACTTTTAAATACTTTTGATTCAACCACTTCATGCAAAACAGGCATTACCATATATAAAACCCAGCACTGTGTCCAATGTGTGGTTAACATTCCAGCTCTGAATTGGCTCTGTGTGTGTCGAGCTGAATGTTTACGGAGTGAGAGGAACCTCCCTGAGCTGTTCTAGAAAAAGTGAAGTGGTTAACACTCAGAATCTAAACCAATGCTATGAAAAGCAGTCTGGCCTAGATCTGGAACGATAGTTTTGTAAATGCCGCTTTTGTTGTTTTGGTGCACTGATAAGGTCACTTGTAGAACAGTGCTACATGTACTATTGTATACAGTGAATGCTAGTACCATGTATAGGCTCGCTTTTGTTAAACTCCATTAAACAGGGATTTAAATATCCAACAATGATTTTAGTTTTAAAGGCGAAATCCTTTTTACTCTCAAGTGACCTGCTAAGCATGAATAAAGGAAATAAAATGCCTGTTCAAGTCTTTTTATTACAATTTCCTCTGACTTTTTCCAAATGAGATATTGGATTCCTTCTTTAAATTGCACATTGATTACATGGCCCAAAGCACGAGACAATCCCAGTCGAAGATTGTTTGGTATGTGCGTGTATGTGAACATGTGTAAAGTAATAGAAACCACTCCTCACTAAATATCAATAAATGCCAAAATGAGGGGTCAACTCTCGTGCATTGGCAGAAATGGAAACCCTTTGCAGAATGAGAGAGAATAAGAGGCTGTTTACACTTGGCATTAAAATGCGTTTTCGTCGATCGGATCACAAGTGGACGACGTTGATGCCAGGTGTAAACGGTATTCAAAACGTTTTGAGCTCGTCCACTTTCGACCACTTTCAACCACATGCAGAGGTAGTCGAAACCACTTTCGATCGGACCGCTTTGGAGTTGCGAAACGCATATGTGGTTGAATGTGTTCGAACAGCCACACGCGACCGCCTTCTCTCCGACCATTCATCTAATCTGAGGTGTTAAACACAAGTTTTACGTCTTTTTTGACTTCTGGCATGAATATACGGTGAACAGCGCTATTTTTAGCCTTTCATTGATAAACCTAAAGCGGCTGATCTCCGTAGTTTCGTTTTGAAAGCGTGTGAAAGTTGCGCGATCCTATTTCATCAATTGCGCTGAAAATTCAGAGAAAGCTCTTACATACACACGTAAAAAACACTGTGCAGCACGTTTACTTGCTAAACAAGCAGTGGACTCCGACATAATATTAGTTTGCGTCCATATAAACTCATAATTACTCCCGCTCGCGTTTGAATGACAGCAGAGGGACTCGCCCACCGTCTCACAGACCACCCCTCACAGTATTCAGGACAGAAGGGGTCAAAAGTGGACAAAAGAAAAGGATTTAAATACCAGGTGTAAACGTAATGTGTTTCTCTCGTCCACTTGTGATCAGATTGATGAAAACACATCTTAATACCCAGTGTAAACAGCCCCTAACCACATCCTTTTTTTTGTTAAACAAAACTGTCAGCTGACTGAAAGTGCAAGCACTGCTGCACTTAAGAGTTGTCCATTATTGGCATCACAAAACCATGGCCTCAGGCAGCACTCAGTTAAATAAACACAACATATTTTACCAACGGACAAAAGATTAATTTACTACATAACCCGTGCAATGAACAATTATCTAAACGAATCTACTTCAAAGCAACTGTCTGCAGTGAGCGAAGAGTACAGTGTACGAATGAAACAGGAAATGACTGATAGCTGCATTTACTACATTTTCATAATGCATGAGCTCTCACTTTCTGCTTTGCATGCACTTGCATGATTCAATGTTTCATGAGCATGCTCACAAACCGCAAAGAAGATATTCACAGCTTTCTAAAAACTAATTCTGTACACAACAGGCCAGTGGTCTGCTGTGCTGTCAATCAAAACATACTATTTATTTTTATTTTTATGTGATCTTTAGAGAGAAAAAATAAGAGTTTCAAAATGCAGTAAAAATGTTATACCATTCTATTATATTATGTTTATTATCCAATATTATTATTATTATTCTTTTTAACAGTAATATTGTTCAACTTGTGTTGTGCTTTTATTTGCATTTTACAACAGCCTGGATCCAAGTACCCAATTTACTAAACAAAGTACACCTTCAAAATTATAGTGTCAAAGTTTTTTCCAGAGAAAGCAATGTTGGATTCATCCTGATAGTTGGTAGTTAAAGATCCCTTTATGTTTACTGTAAAGGCAATTTTATCAGCATTTCAGTATAAACTCAAAACATCCTTATCAACTTTTTACAAAGCGTGTTTTTTTAAAGAAAATATTCATTTGTCCTTATTGGTCTCGTTGCCAGGGCAAAACCATTTATTAACATAAATTTTATTGGGGAATAGCACATAAAATGTTTATCATCACCAGAAAAGTTTGTTTATCAATGAATAATTGGATGTTCCTGCAGAGAGGCATCACTGTCAAGCTGCCATCACACTAAAACTTAGTTTGACAAGCTAACGTTACAGGAAAATGCGAAATGTGGTGCTTCCCCCTCTACAACCTGTCACCATGGGTGATGTGGCTTTTAAGGCGTTCCAAGTGGTTAATTTTTTATATGTGGTTACTAGGGGGTTCTTGGTGGGTGCAGAAGTATTGCTTAGTGGTTGCCAAGGTGTTTTGTATGTTTATTGGTCAAAAATAAGTCAAGCATCAAGTCTCCTCAGTATGATTTTCTATTCTTTACATACCTTAATGAAACTATCAATTTAATAAGATGAACCTATTAGTTTAAAGTATGAGCAATATTAGCAAACACAACAATTTAAAGCAATAGTTCACCAGAATTTTAATTATCCGATATTTTCTTCATGCCATGTGTAATTTCCTATTTCTGCTGAGCACAACCGGAGCTACAGTATAATACATAATATTCTGTCCCTATCTAGCTTTGTAATGCAAATATTTTAAAGCTCCAAAAGCATATCCATGCATCATTAAAGTAATACAAGGGTTAAGTTTGCATGCAAGCTTTTATGACAAAAACATCCAACAGTTGCAAAATCACTAAAGATGCAACTAAAAACATTGCAAATGATCAAAGTCAAAATGTAAAAATGAAGAAACGCAACCACACATTTGGGGGGGGGTTCTGTGGTCCATGTGGCTGCCACATTTGGTTTGTTTTCAGGTTCATGTACTCACAATGTGATCAACAGTCGTTTTGCACAGTCTGTAATCTTGGAGGACTTTGCTGAAAAATCGATGCGGATTCTGCCAACAAAGCATTTTTTTCTGAATGGCCTGAGGCCAAGATTTAAAGCTAAAGTATTTGATGAAAATGTAATACAGTACATGCTGAGAACATTCTGTCAATATCAACATTATCTCATTTTTGAAAGAGATGATGTTTAGCGGCTTTTGCATCTGAGCTCCTCATTAGTCTTCTAAAGCAAAACGATATATGTTACAAAAAAGATTAAAGGGACACTCCACTTTTTTAAAAATATGCTTTTTTTTAAGCTCCCCTAGAGTTAAACATTTAATTTTTACTGTTTTGAAATCCATTCAGCCGATCTCCAGGTCTGGCGGTACCACTTTTAGCATAGTTTAGCATAATCCATTAAATCTGATTAGACCATTAGCATCGCGCTTAAAAATAACCAAAGAGTTTCGATATTTTTCCCATTTAAAACTTGACCCTTCTGTAGTTACATCGTGTACTAAGATCGATGAAAATTTTAAAGTTGCGATTTTCTAGGCCGAAATGGCTAGGAACTATACTCTCATTCTGGCGTAATAATCAAGGACTTTGCTGCCGTAACATGGCTGAAGGAGGCGCAATATTACACAGTGCCCAAAAATCGTCCTCTGCTATTAAAAGTTACCAATGGGACTACTTTCAGGTGCTGTGTAATATCTTTAAAAATCTTCTTTTTTTTTATAAAGTTGAGTGTCCCTTTAATATTTTGAGCTTATTTAGCGATTAATACATTGCTTATTATTCTAAACATACAATTGGCTATGTAATAGCAAACATGGTCAGTAGCATGATATATTATTGGTACATGACTAGTTTTATCAAAATGTAAGAACCAATGAGATTCGATGTATATAAAAACACAAAAAATACAATAAAAAGTGTTATTTCAAGCTTTAAAATGTTAACCACCATTGCATTTCAAAGCTGAAGAAAGGATGCAATATACACTTTGGATAGCATTAGGGTTTTAAATTTTGGGATTAGGTTTTATTTTCCAGTAGCAATAGAAGTACCTTCGCATGAACTTAAGTGAATTTATGTTGCTGACCTACAAACAATGTATACTGCTGGTCTACAGATGTGTTTGATTTACTACACTGTTCCAACCCACGGCTCATTTAATTAAGCAAAACACACACACCACAACCTACAATCTCTCTGGCTGCAGATACAGTACAAGAAGTTAATTACTTGTTTAACTGGCTGCATATACTGGTGCGCACTAACATACCATCCCACTGACCACATAACACAACCTCACATCCACATAACAAAACAGGCACGTTTTATTTACTTAAAAACCCACCATTCCATAGACAACA